>NC_143398.1:1032623-1332623 GCF_052110815.1 Crocodylus siamensis | reverse complement strand
GCGGCACCTCATTATATCCGTGCCCGCGTGCTGGGGACCTGGCCTGGGCGCGCTCTCTGCAGAGCTCATTACCGGCAAACGCGTTTTATCTTTAATTTAGGCAAATGTCGGCTCTTCCTAGAAGGGCTTGCGTGGAGCCGCGGCACTTAACGGCTCGCAATAGACCGGAGCCGTCTTAATTACATGCTTAAAAGCCCCTTGATGAGCAGAGCCCGGGGTTTGCTTCGGAAGCCGTGCTGCCAGTTTTTACCGGGGCTTCGCTCAGCAGGGAAAAGCCCCAGGGGCCAGGCGGCTGCAGCGTGTCTGGGGTAGCCATTGCAAAGCTACAGTGCTTCTGGTTTGACCTGTAAACCCTGCCAGCCTCCCCCAGCCCAAGAGGCCTTGGCTGCAGAAGATGTCACAAGCTGAGGGGCCCCCCCGCAGATGGCTCCTGGTTCGAATTCCTCGAGCTTCAGTTATGCGTCTATTATGCTTCCCACCGATAATGGCTTGGCTTCTCTCCCCAGCCGGGTCAGGGCACCGCTGGCCTGGCAGGTGCTGCTTCAGTGACTCCCCGAAGGGACGGGGAAGCCAAAGCTCCTCCATGCCCGTGCACGTGGGAATGGGTTGTGTCCGTGCTGTGTACAATCCTGGCCTCCACGGCAAAGCCACCATGTTTTGGAGACCGGGAGCAGGGAGCAAAGCTGGCTGGTTCCCATGGCGGCAAAGGGCACATGGGGGCTGCCCGATGCTGGAGGGTCTGGGTTGGTAAGGGGCCCGGGATGGGGCTTTGCTGAGCCCACACAGGCCTTGTGGATGGACCCCCAGGCCGTGGGCTCAGGTGGGTGCAGCGTGCTCGGTCTCGCGGTGCAGAAGCCCAACACGTGTGTGGTTGTACGTGTGGGCACTGCACACCCCCTGTCGAAGGCTGCTGAGCCGGCGGGTTTTGGGGCATGTGGGGAATGGGTCTCAGACTTCCCCCCACCTTGAGCTTGCTTTTGCTAGCCTAGCTCCATCCCCGCATCCTCAGCCAGTGATCACAGCCCAGTCCCTGCTTGGGGCTGAAGCTCGCAGTGCCCCACCACTCTGACTTGACCCCTGCGAGTCTGCCTCTCGGTACCAGATCCCAGGGCTCAGCCGAGCCGAGCGGGGTGGGTTTGACATTGATGTTGCAGCCCTGGCGGGCAGTCTCCGGGTCTCCCCAGGCAGGTGTCTCGGCGAAGCCCAGCACCATGCTCTGAAGTGCCTGCGTAACAGAGCTACGGTGCCACCGAGCCGACCTCGCCTCGCCTGTCGCATGGCGCCGTTCATCATCCTCAATGTCCGAGCACCTCGGGGCGGTTGCAACAGGAGCTTAGAAATGCAGGTGGATGCCTCCGTCTGCATCTTCGACCCCCCCATGCCCCTGCCTCTGCCCCGGACTTTGTCAGTGGGCTGCGTCTCTCCCCGCTGCAAAGCCGTGAGCAGAAGCGCCGGTGCGGGGCCGTATCCTCTGCCGTGGTCGAAGCGGGCCGCATTCTGGGGCCGGCTCATTTTGGGGGGAAGGCAACAGCTTGAACCCCCTGATTTCAGAGGCCAGGCGCAGAGAGCACAGAGGGCCGTTCTCAGCTGGCAGGGCTCCCGTGCTCTCCATAAATCGAAGCAACCGGCTCTTTAGCTGCAAGTGAAAATAGCCTCCATTTTTTAAAACTCCTAATAACCTTGCACGGCACACGGGCTCTGCGCTGTCCGGACTTCTGTGTTCTCCGCTATTTAGGTAGCCTTGGGAATCGGGCGCCCAATCACCTTTGATGTTGCCGCGTCGGCTTTATAAATATTTCCTTTGTCAGCTCCATGTTTTTCACTTCAGATTAATTTGATTGAGTTAAGCGATGAAAAAAATCCTTTACGTTAATGATCAAAACAGTCCCCAGAGGTTGGAAATGCATTCTGATTTGAAATGACAGGCTTATAGGAGGCGGCTTGTCCTTGCTTTTGCACGGCTCGCTGTCGGGATCAATCTCCGCCGCAAGATTTCTTGCTTCTTTCCCCCCCCCGCCCTTTTTAACGTATTAAAAAAAGAGAGAGAGGGAGAGAAGGCAGGTAGTGGATTTAGTGGCTTTGGACTGCAGCTCATTTCCAAATGAGTTGGACCCGGCTGGGCTGGCACAGAGACTCCTTGCCTCTCTCTGCCTGTGGTTTCAACATAATGCTGTAGTCATTGATTGGCCTAACACGGCACGTTTGCGAGCTGGCAGCCTTGGGCGAGCTCTCCATAAGGGCCTCTCCCAGCAGCAAAGTCGGCCGAGCCTCTTTGCTGGGCTTATTCGCTGCTGCAGGAACGTACGGCCGCTGCCTTGTGCTGGCTGCACTTAGGCTCCGACCTGGCTTTGGCCCTGCAGTGACGCTCTTCTCGTGGTGCAGAAAGGCTGAGTGACATGCCCCGGGTGACTCGGGGAGGCCTGGGGCGGAGGGGCATTAGATGCAGGGCAAAGGCTGTGCCCTGCACTGGGGCAGGCTCCTCTTTGCCTGTGCCCACCCTACCGGCTTCGAGACCCCTGATGCTCACGCCTGTCTATGTGGTGGGGCCGGGGGCAGGGCTCTGCTCTGCCTCCAGGTCTGGGGCCAGAGAGCAGCATGCGCGTGTCCTCCCTGCAGCTGGCCCGTGCCCTTGCTGCCAAGAAGGCTACCGGCATCTGGCTGCATTGGTAGGAGCGATGCCGGCAGATCGAGGGCAGTGATTCTTCTCTCTATTCAGTCCTGTGTCCAGCTGCCAGCCCCCACTGCAGAAAGGATGTGGACAAGTTGGAGAGAGTCCAGAAAATGGTTGGGGGGCTGGGACACATGGCTCGTGAGGAGAGGCTGAAGGATCTGGGCTTACTGAGTCTGTAGAAGAGAAGATCGGGGGGAGGGAGATACAGAATAGCAAGGGGGTCCAAAGAGGATGGAGCTGGGCTGGTCTCAGTGTGGGCAGATGACAGGACAAGGAGCAATGGGCTCAAGCTGCAGCAGGGGAAGGTGAGGTCGGATATTAGGAAACATTTTCTCATGAGGAGGATGGTGGAGTCTCCATCTGTAAACCGCTAGGCAAAGCCTTGGCTGGGATGATGTAGTTGGGGCTGGTGCTGTTTTGAGCAGGGGGTCAGATTGGATGTGACCTCCTGAGCTCCCTTCCAGCCCTCGTAGTCTGCAATTCTCTGGCAGCCTGGGTGCCCTCTCAGGGCCGTCCCCTGGTCTTTGGAAGTGGGTGGGAATCTCCCCTTGCTGCCCCCAGCAGCCACTTTCCCTGTGAATAATTTCAGCAGCAAAGCTGGGAGCCCTTTCTGGGCTTCCATCTATTCCCTGTAACCTGGCTGTGCTTGTGGGTGAAGCTTTGGGCCTGGGAGGAGGCTCCCCTGGGACCTGTCTTGTCTGCCTGCCTGCCGTAAAAGCATCATCCTCGGATGCACTTCCTGACTTGCTCCCCTCGCCGTGTCCCCCTTCCAGGTCTCAGCCCCTGCCCTGTGCTAATGACTGGGGGGCTTCTAGGTGCATCTGCACCCTTCCAAGCCTGGATCCTGCCTTGCTGCAGCCAGACTCTCCAGACTGGGGGCAGGAGTAGGTGACAAGGGGGCAGTCACCGCATCAGACCCGATAGCTGGGGCACACTGGATAATGGATAAAATCAGCAGGAATCCTGCATTTTGCACAAGACCTCATTCAATATGCAGCTGTTCCTGCACATGGGAGCTGCCATCCCAGGATGTAGTGGAGGCCAGCAGTGCAATTGGGGCTGGGTACCTGGATGGCAGTCTGGTCCACAGCAGGCTGTTGAATACAAGAGCCTAGGCCTGTGACCAAATGCTGGGGGTGGAGAGGGTCCCACAGGGCCTGGGGACCCCTTGTTTCTCTCCCATCCCTCTAGAACAAGGGTGTGGGCCAGATCCAGCCAGCCAAGCCACATCATTTTGCCTGTGGGTTGCCTGAGGTGCTGGAAATCGGGCGGTGGCAGTACTGCTCCCAAATTGGTCGCCCCGTGGGCTGCATAGCGTGTCCCTGTGTGCCGAATCGGGGCCACGGCGCATCCAGCCCACGCACCGCTGCTCTGGCATATCTGGTACTTGCCACTGCTGGGCACGGAGCTGTGCCCGCGGTCTGACCGGCTTGGCAGCGCTCCTGTGCTCGTGGTGGCCACGAGCTCGACCCCGGCCGGTTCCTAGTCTCCTGCCTAGAGCCACCCCGCGCGGCCGCGACGCCGTCCGCGCTCGACGGAGTTGGCAAAGCTTTGCAGCCTGACAAATCCGGGGGGAGCGCGCTCCTGGCAGCCGCAGAGATGGATGTGATGGCTCCGCTCAAGATTGATGAGTAGGATATTAGGAATAATTAGGCTGGGCTCCGCTTCCAGGATTAGCCTGTATTTCATGGGCGCGCTGTCCGGGCTCTGCAGTCGGGGTGGGGGTAGGGCAGGCATGGCTGGCCGGCCTTCCTCCCCTGTACCTCCTGCTTGAAGTCGGGGTACGTGCTGGATCTTATGGAGGGCGGGGGAAGCTTACAGGAGCTAAGCAGGGGGGGTCTCTGCCGGGGCTGGGATGGGAGACCTCGGTGGGTGACCTTGACATTGCTCCCCTCGCATCCTAGGCTGGCACTAGGGGGCGCTGCGCTGCCGGGATTGCCAGCTGGAGGCCTGACCTTCTGGGGGGTGACGGTGTGGGGGGCACAGGCTGCGGGACCCTGGCATCCTGGCCCCCGCAGCCAGCCCTGTCTCGGTGAGGCGTTGCTGTTGACTTTGCCGGCCCAGAAGTGGGCGCGTTTCGATGCATGCAGGGGAGCAGGGACCCGCGCATGCCAGGGCTTTGCTGCTGCGGGTGGGAGGTGCAGCCTCGGGGGCTCTGTTCTCCCCCGTTAGAGCAGGGAGCCGGGTCCTGCCTCTCCAGCTGCTGCACACGCGAGCCCCCGGCCTCCAGCTCGTATCGCAGACCAGGACCCCCTCCCTCTTCCCGGTCCCGGATCTCTGCCAGGGCATCTCGCCCGTCCGGTGCCGTAACTGGGCCAGAGCTGACGTCCCAGCCTGCCCCCAGTTGCCCGTCTGTCGCTGACGCCCGCGAGCTTCCTGTGAGCTCGCTCGCCTTCAGCTCCTGCATCTCCTCCTCCCACAGCCGCAGCCTGACTGCGTCCCACGGCTCCCTCCCAGACCCGACAGCCGGAGAGCTGGATCCGGGGCTGGCCCCCTCTGCCTCTTGCTTTGTCCTTTCCGAGCCTCCCTAGTCTTCCCCTGCCCCGCTGGGGCACTGAAACCTCTGGTCTGGCCATCGAGGCTGCACGCAGCGCGGTGCACATCCCAGCCTCATCTTGCAGCATCCTCTCTGCAGAGCCCCTCCGCGCCGGGCGCTGTACAATCCTGGTGTAGGCGGTCTCTCCCTTTGGGGGTTAACAGACGACTGCTGCTTGTTGGCCAGTGGAGAGCTTCCTTGCCCCATGCTGCCTTCGGTTCTTGGTTCCCTCCATCCTGGAGACAGTGCAGAGGACACAGCTGAAACCCCTGCAGCCTCAGGGTCTGGCCTGGCTGTTGGGAGGACAGCCCTAACCCCCTTTGGCACCTCTGGATGTGCCATTGGGTGCTAAGTGGGAAAGGGGGGGCTGCGGTGTGCATCTCCCTGCCCCCGGCGGGAGAACGACCTGGAACGAGATACATCAGTGTCTTGCTCCTAGTTACTGCTCTTCCAATATATCGAACCCCCGGCTACGTTGCAGCTTCCTGTTAATGCAGCCGCTCCTCCGTGCCGCTGCCTGCCTGGACATTGATGCATTGCAGGGCCTGGAGACGAGTGCCTGGCTGCGGGGGCAGGGAGGGCAGCTGGGTGCAGCGAGCTCGGCCCAGCCTGCGCCGGGAGCCGCAGGATCTGCTGGCGCCGGGCGCGGAGCTGGCCTGGGAAGTTGGTGACTGATGCAGATGAGAGGAAGGCGGAGGTGGAAATGGGGCCCTGGAGAGATCGAGGGGCTCGGCTGGGCTTGCACTAGGCAGTGCCTGAAGCCCCTGGGCTGCCCTCCCTTGGGCAGCAGGGTGGCGATGTCTCCAAGCACCCAGGTGTGGTGGCAGCAGGTGGATGCTGCTGTCCTGCTCCAGCCAGGCGTATGGGCAGGGGCCTGGTCTGTGCTGTCCCCACTCCCAGAGACCACATGGGCCCCCTGCCCACATCTCCCCTCACCCCTCGTGTCATTGTCCCTGGTCCCAGTGCAGGCAGGCTGCCCCGGAGGCGCTGGTGCTGCTGTAGGGATGGGGCTGGGCTCCTGCTGGCACCAACCCCCTGCTGCCTCGTGCGGGACCCGGGGACTGCCGTGGGGTCCCTTCCCTCTGCCGTGGCGCGTTACCCATGCCCCGCCCTGCCCACATCGCCTGCTCAGGGTCCGGCAGTAACCTTGGCGTTGCGGGGAGGGGGTCTTCGTGATGGGTTTGGGACCCGGGAGTGTTGGGGTATTTCTATCCTCACCGGGTCGTGGGAGAGTCCGGCTGGAAGGGACCTTGCACAGTCGCATCGAGTCCAGCCAGCATGGTCCCTGTCTAAACTAGCTCCGCCACGGGTCTGTTTAACGTGCCCTTGCCAGGGATGGAGACTCCAGTGCTTGTAGGTGCCGGCTCCAAATGCTCAGAGGTTCCCCTTTATCTCCAGCCTCAGTTTCCCCTGCCGTTGCTCTTTGTCCTGTCCTCCGCCGCCCCAGAGAAAACCCCCTCTCCAGCCTCTCTGTCATCACCCTCCAAGGACTTGAAGTCTGTTATCAACTCCCCCCCAAGCTTCTCTTTTCCAGGCTCAGCCCTCCCAATTTTTCCACCCTTCCCTTGTCCGTCTGTCTCTCCCAGGCCCCTTCTTTTGCAGTCACTGTGCTGGACTCTTTCCAACTTGCCCACCTCCTCTTGAAGTGCGGGGCCCAGAACTGTACCCACGATTTTAAGGGAGGCCTCCCCAGTCCTGGAGAGACGGGAAGAGTCGCTGCCTGGATTTGCAAGCAACACTCATGTCAAGCCAGCTGCATCTTGGGTTTTATATATTGGGTGGGTTTTTTTTTTTTTGCAATGAGAGTACACTGCTGGCTCCTATTCAGCGCCATGTCTCCTGTAGCACCCGGGCCCTTCTCTGCAGCACGGCAACCCAGCCAGTTGTTCCCTGGTCTGCATCTGTGTGTGCAAATACTGCCGTGTGCGTGTAGTGGGGCAGCTGCTGCAGGCATCCATCTCTTGGGGCAAGTTCCCAAGTCTCCTGGGGCATCAGAGCCCCTCATGCAAAATGGAGGTGTGTGGGGGGGACATGACTTCCCTTCTGGCTCTTCTCTTATCTGCTCAGACTCTCCCCACCCCTCCCGCAGCTTCGGGCCTCGCTGCTGCTCAGCACGACACCCCCTCGGTCGGTCCCCGCTGGGACTATCCAGGCCCCTCCCTTGTCTGCGCGGGCTCCGAAATAGGCTTTCCCGAATCCCCCATGAGCTGAAGCCCTGGAGCAGCTTAAAGCATCGCCAGCAACGTGCGTGGGTGGCTGCGCTGCCCTGTTGGCTTCTGTTCTGTGGAGCACTTGCAGCATCGGGGAGTGACCGGGGCTGCGGCCCTCCAGCCTTGCACCAAGCTCTGGGCTTTGTGGAGCTCTGGCTCGCCCCAGAGCAGACCTCATTTACTTCTCCTGGCAGCCTTGGTGGGGCTGTGGTTGCAGAAAGCTGCCCTGCACCCTCCTAGCACAGCTGGCCAGCTGTGCCCTCCCTCCGGCTAGCAGGGGAGCTGAGGTGGGGAACTAGATGACACCCAAATGAGCTATTCCTGGGGTATGAAAGGGGGCATCCACTGCCCTTCCCTGGCTGTATGGCGAATGGGGAGGGAGTTCCAGCTGGAAGCTTGTGCACGTGTCTAGCGGGGAGGCCTCTATATAGGAAAAATTGAGAGCATCTTCCTGCGATCCCTAGACAAGTGCCCCTTGCTCTCTGCACCGCTGCCTGGAGAGGTATCGGAGGGGCAGGGATAAGGGCCAGCTGGAGACGGGAGCCATCCGGTGCTTGAGAATCGGCTCTCTAAGTGATTCGCCCCCACCCTGGGATATAAATCAGCCCCCGCTGGCTCAGCCCCTGGCTCTGCTGCTGCGATACAATATGGATCTGTTCGGAGCGGGCTCCTGCAATGGAATAAATCTTTGGTGCGTGTCAGCCGTGCCGGGGGCCCTCTCCGCACGGGTCCTGCCTATCGATTTTTAGCGCTGGGCTGGCACAGCCGCTCAGAAGCTCTTTTTTTTTCATTAGGCCGGTAATTGAGTGGGTTCTAATGGGCACTCCTGGCCCTTTCCTCTAATTAGCCCGTGGGGATTAATCACTCGGATGGGGGGAGAGAAGGCACCAGATAGCTCAACGTCCCTTCTGCAAGGACAGCTGCCTGCATCGAGGAGCGTTCTGCAGTCGTGCGGAGCCCGGGGCTTGGCAGGGAGGGCCAGGTGGTTTAAATGGGCATCAAGGAGCTGGGTGTGCCGACGTGGGCAGGTGCCAGGGCATCGATTCACTGCGTCTTGAAGTGGCGCAGCGTCGTCTCTGCCAAGGGTGGCATTAAATGGTCTGGGCAATGTTCCCCTCATCCCCCCACCAAGGCGCAGATGCCAATGCTCTGCTCTTCACCATCTTTGTGTGATGGGCCTGGCTGTGCCGGGGAGCAGGGTTATGCCCAGGTGAGGATGGGCATCTGCCTTCAGTGCCCGGCCTAGCATGCGGCTGGGTGCAAGTGCAGCAGCATTGCACTGGGAGATGCCGTCCCACGGACGTCTCCCCCGGCTCTGTCTCTGGCTTGGTGAAAGGATTTGTGCTGGGCAGGCAGGAGAGCTGGAAGGGAGCTGGGTGCTTGCTGGGCATGGGGCACCCAGGGGCAGATCTAGGGGGTGCAGTCGTACCCCCATAGTCCCCCTTTGATTTCAGCTCTACCCAAACTATAAAACCAACTTCTTTTGAGCAGCCGTGACACTTCTGTTCATGAGAAATGCACTTTGACTTTCTAGCTTGTTATAATCTGCCTGTTTCCTGCTAGGGTCTCTTTATTCCACAGGCGTTAACGACCCTCTCTCCTTGTTTGCTTTTTTTTAATGACCTTGATAGTCCGCTCTCCAATCATCCTTTCTTCTGCAATGTTGCTGTCTCCTCCTCCTTGTCGTCTTCCCTCTGGAATCAGATACCAGCTTCCAAATCTGGGAGCTGCTCTCTGGTATTATTGTTATGTGCAGAGTCCATCTGCCCCGTCCGGGCGTTTGTAACGATCGCAGCTTTCGATGAAGCGCAGAGCTGTTTGCAGACACCGCGGTCGCACCGGGGGCCGTCCGAGACATTCATCGTGCAAAGTGTTGTTTTGAGGCGTTCCTGGTAAAGTCTCTCTTCTGTGTCACGGCCCTGCAAGACAGTTTTTTAGCTGTAGTTAAAACCTTAACTCAGGTGTGATCACGTGAACCCAGGTGTAGAAATGACTTAGTGCAGGTGCTGTCAAGATGCTGAAGATTTTGTTCGAGTAACGTGAATAAGAGATGCCATGCATCCTGGGCTGCATCGGTAGGAGCGTTGCCAGCAGTTCGAAGGAAGTGATTCTTCCCCTCCATTCAGCACTGGGGAGGCCACATCTGGAGTCCTGTGTCCAGCTGTGGGCCCCCCACTACAGAAAGGATGTGGACACACTGGGGAGAGTCCAGTGGAGGACAACAAAAATGGTTCAAGAGTCGGGGGACATGATTTGAGGAGAGGCTGAGGGAACTCGGCTGATTTAGTCTGGAGAAGAGAAGACCGAGGGGAATTGAATAGCCGCCGTCACCTCCCTGCAGGGGGGCTGCAAAGAGGATGGAGCTGGGCTGGTCTCAGTGGGGCAGATGACAGGACAAGGAGCAATGAGCTCAAGTTGCAGCAAGAGAAGTTGAGGTTGGATGTTAGAAAAATCTTTCTCATTAGGAGGGTAGTAAAACACTGGATCAGGCTCCCCGGAGAGGTGGTGGACTCTCCATCCTTGGAGGTGCTCAAGACCCGGCTAGACAGCCTTGGCTGGGATGATGTAGTTGGGGCTGGTCCTGCTTGGAGCAGGGGATTGGACTGGATGCGACCTCCTGAGCTCCCTCCCAGCCCTCGTTCTCGATGATTTCTATGCTTCTATTCCCATTTAACTCTAATGATTACAAGACTAACGAAGCAGTCTCTTTTGACTATTGTGACCATTTTTTTTGCCTGGTTTCTTGTGTTTTTTAAACTTAAATCTATAATCTAGCTAATTTGTGCACGTTGCAATCAAGCTATATTTGTTTTTGCTTTGATTTCAAGCTGAAGAAGACAGCCCTAGGCCCCTAGTACATTAGTCAGGTTTCTAATTTTGCTTCAGCTGGAGAAAAATGTGTGTCATGTTCGCTGTGATGATGCACCGCACCAGGTTTTTTTGAAATCCCAGCTCTGCCTGTGGGGGTGTACAGGCTCTGGTTTGGTACGTGTGGGGGGGCACACATGGCAGGCCTGGTCTGTGGTTGTTGCTCCACTCTTTCCAAAGTTTGGCCAGCGCTTTCTGGCCAGGAGCATATCAAGCTGTAATGGAAGGAGATTGAGGGTTGAGTCTCCATCCCTGGAAGGTTTCAAGAGCAGGTTGCCCAGACCCTTGGCTGGGCTGGTTTAGCAGGGCTGCTGTATGGGTAAAAACAGCCGTGGCTTTTGAGGTGGGCAGGATTGCTCCAAGCCAGAGCCTGAGAGCAGCTCAGCCCATGACGCACAGTAGCCTGTCCGTGCAAGGAAAACCAATTAATTTTAATTAGCCTCTGTCGTCCCATGGAAGTGTGCTATCTTGGATACCTCACAGGTATTTAAAGTGGGACCATAGTTTCATAGTTGGTCGGGTCGGAAGGGACCTGAGTAGATCATCTAGTCCGACCCCCTGCCATGGCAGGAAAGAGTACTGGGGTCAAATGACCCCAGCAAGGTGTTCGTCCAGCCTCCTCTTAAACACCCCCAGGGTAGGAGCCTGCACCACTTCTCTTGGAAGTTGGTTCCAGACCCTAGCCGCGCTGACCGTGAAGTCGCGCCTCTTGATATCTAGCCTAAACCTACCCTCTGCCAGCTTGTGACCCTTATTCCTGGTCACTCCTGGTCATGCTCGGGGGAACAGGGACTCCTTCAGTGCCTGCTGATCCCCCCTGACTAGTTTGTAACAGGTCACCAGGTCCCCCCTCAGCTTTCTCTTGTGGAGGCTGAACAGGTTCAGGTCCCATCGCCTCTCCTCATAGGGCCTGCCCTGTTGCCCCCTGACTGTGTGTGTGGCCTCCTCTGGACCCTCTCCATGCTGTCCACATCCCTCCTGAAGTGCGGCGCCCAGACCTGGACGCAGTCCTCCAGCTGCGGCCTGACCAGTGCCGCACAGAGGGGGAGGATCACCTCCCTGGACCTGCTCGAGATGCACCTGTGGATGCAGGACAAGGTGCCGTTGGCCTTCCTGACCACGTCCCCACACTGCCGGCCCATGGTCATCTTGGTATCAATGATGACTCCAAGATCCTTTTCTGCCTCTGCACTGCCGAGGAGGGAGTTCCCCAACCTGTAGGTATGGTGCTGGCTCTTCCTCCGCACGTGCAGCACCTTGCACTTGTCGGTGTTGAATCCCATCCTGTTCTCATCTGCCCACCCCTGTCACCTGTCTAGGTCAAGTTACAACCTGTCCCTCTCCTCCAGCATGCCCACATCCCCCCACATCTTAGTGTTATCTGTGAATTTGAACAGGTGCTTTTTACCCCCTCGTCCAAGTCACCGATGAAGATGTTGAACAGTGCGGGCCCGAGGACCGAGCCCTGGGGGACCCCACTGCCCACGTCCCTCCAGGTCGAAAATTACCCATCCACCACTGCTGTCTGGGTGCAGCCCTCCGGCCAATTTGCGACCATGGGGTCCTGCATCTGTAGGGTCCCAGGGAGAAACCTGGGGAAAACCCAGGTTTTTAGTGTTTTTGATCCTATATCCAGGCCTAGCCAGGCCCAGTCCTAAATGACAGAATTGGGATACACATCAGCATCACAATACCGACACCTTAGGAGGGCATTCATCTCATCCTCCCGGGCAGCTGTGAATGCCAGCTTGGAGGGCTGGTACCCGGGTACTGTGGGCACCCAGCGAGCGGAGCAGCCTGTGCCTTTGGCCGCAGTCGGGAGCAGATTTGCTCTTCCTGGGGCATGAGGAAGATGGTCGTTAGGCTCCTGGCATCACCCTGGGAGTTATGATGGACCATAAGCTGAATTAGGAGCCAGCTCTTGTTGCAAAAAAAAAAAAAAAAAGCCAGGGTTGTGTTAACATGAGTGTGCAAATCCAGGTGGGCGATTCTCCCCCTCCATTTGACCCTGGCATCCTGTGCCCAGTTCAAGAAGGATGTGCAGGTTGGAAAGAGCCCAGCACAGGGCAACAACAATAATTAGGGACCTGGGAGATGAGACTGATGAGGAAAGGTTGGAAGAGTTCAGGGTACTTTGTCTGGAGAAGAAAAGACCGGGAGGAGGATTTAATAAGTCTTCAAATCCCGGAAAGACTATGACAGAGAGGATGGAGACAGGCTTTTTTCTGTGGCCGCAGGGGACAGGGCTAGGAGCAACAGCCTCTGGCTGCAGCTGGGGAAACTGAGGCTGGAGGTGAGGAGGAACTTCCTGACTCTGAGGCAGGTCAAGTGTCAGGCCGGGTGCCTAGATAAGTTCTCCATCCTTGGAAGTTTTTCAGCATGGGTTTGACAGACCTGGGGCTGGGCTGGTTTAGTCAGGGCTGATCCTGCCCAGAGCAGGGGCTGAGGCAGGTGTGAGCTCGTGAGGTCCCTTCCAGCCCGAATTTCCTGTGATCGCTCTGATGACTAGGGAGGGGGGAAGCCGAAGGCACAGGCCTCTCCGTGGAGCTCTTGAAAGTGGCTGCCATTAGTCTCCTGCTGCTCATAAGAGACACCAATTGCCTCTCTCTCCCGGGAAGGCAGAGGGCTGGCTCCTGTCTGCCTTGCTGCTGGCCCAGCCGTCAGAGACCGGCTTTGCTGCAGAGCGCACGTCACGGCAGTGCTGACTGCGGTGTTAGGAAGGCCGTGGAGAGGGGTCTTTGGGGGTGAGAATACATGGCTGCGGGCTCTCGCGGAGGCAGGGGCTGCTGACCCGCAGCGTGCATGCAAGGTGTCTCTTCGCTCCGTCGTAGGCTGTGCTAGAAGCGGGGGAAGCTCTGGGGTGGTCTGCTCTGGAGACGAAAGTGCTCAAAGAGACGGCAGCCTGCGATGATGCTCTGAGTCTCGGCAAGCAGCAAGCGGTGCGTGCAAAGGCCTGCCCTAGGCACCTGGCAGAGCTGCTGACCTGTGTCACACCTATGCCTTCTTGCACACGGGTGGCTGATGCTGATGACAGGCCAGGAGGTCTTGTGAGCGCGGGGGCTAGGCTCAGTGCATCACCTTGAACCCACGGTCCCTGATGCCAGGGCTCCCTGATAGTGGCTTGATTTATACCGCGCTGGAGTACAGTGGGGCCGTGGAGGCAGCGCCTGCCTGGAGCTGGTCTGGCCCGGCTGCGCCCCGGCATCCCGCTGTGGGCACGGAAACTTCAGGGGGGCATCTGCCCTCGCACCCCCCTGTTGCATCACCTGTGCCGCCTCCTGCGCCCACACA
Source organism: Crocodylus siamensis (assembly GCF_052110815.1). NCBI lineage: Eukaryota > Metazoa > Chordata > Crocodylia > Crocodylidae > Crocodylus > Crocodylus siamensis. The sequence goes on along the minus strand of NC_143398.1, from coordinate 1,319,047 downwards.
CCCACCCCGTTCTCCACGTGCTGGGGGTGGGGGGCACATGGCCATCATCTTAGCCTCACCCTCCCAGCAGAAATAAAAGTCAGCACCTATGGGTGCCGCACAACATTAGCACCGAGAGATGCACGCACCTGATTCACGAGATAAAACCGGAGACTTCAAGAAGGATCCAGAGGCTTCAAAGCCTTCTACCCTGCTGTGGTCTGTCTAAGGAAGAATCGCTCTATTGTTTTCATGCAGTCAGAAAACCAAGTGAAAACCAAGAACTGGGAACTATCAAAGGAGCCTCAAGTCTATTGAAGGCTACCGTGAGTCTGGAAAAGGTTGAGAGCCCCTGCCTTAGAAGAAGACCGTCCAGCCCAGTGGAAAGGCTTATTGTGCATGAAGCTTCATGCCACGGTCAGAGCAGGACGGTCGCCGCGGTTTTAGGGGTGGGTGGGAGCTTTCCAGAAACGGAGACGAAGAAGCTCTTGTACTTGGAAGGGGGTTTCCTTGGGGTAGTCACCTGGATGGGCACTTGCCCCTTGCAGACAAGATACACTGCGACTCTGGGAGGCTAAGTCTTGATGATGTAGGATCTGTGATATCAATATAAAAGGAGTTGGACACACGCTTGGAGGAGAGGGGCATGGGGGGCACGGCTGCTGCATTGGACCTTCCTGGACCTTCAGTGCTGGAGAGAGGAGCGGGGAAAAACCCTGCTCAAACCCTTCCAGCCTCCACTCTGCCCGTGCGACGCCGGAGACTGGGCCTGACGGACCTGGGTCTGACCCAGTCCAGAGCAGTTCTTATGTGATGACTGGCCAGGGTTGTCAGAAGTGATGAATAACGTTTAACAGAAATCGTAGAGTCCTAGAGCCATGGGATTAATCCATCTAGTCCACGACAGCCAACGTCTTGCTTCTGTGACATGTCGTCAGTGTATGCTCAAGAGATCCTGGGCTGAGGCTGTGTCCCTGCTGCGGAGGAAGGTGAAACTCCTCCAGTCTGAGCAGGGGGGAATCCCTTCCTGCCCCAGTGCAATGTGGGGCTGAGCTGAGTGCGGGGGCGAGACCCTCCAGCTAGGACCCCCCGGGGTTGGTGCCAGCAGCAGCATTGGCACAGCCCAGCCCCAGCCCAGGCTGCAGCAGCACCAGTGCCTCGTGGGGAGGCTTAAATCCCCTGACACATGGAGTAGAAAGGGGGCAGGTGGGTCAACCGGTAAAGCCAGAGCCCTGGGAGATTCCCGCAGCAGAGCACGGGCATCGCTGCACCTAGATCTTCCCTGCCCAGCACTCATCCACCCTCTCCTCGACACCTCCAGTGATGCAGAGTCCACATCTTCCCTGGTGTCTCTACCGTAAGCTCTGACAGGGAAGTTTTTTTCCAGATACCCAGGGTACAGGTGTAGTTTCTTAGACTCTATAATACTACATAGCAATAGCAATTGCGTAGCATAGACTGTTAATCTAGACTGTATAGCAATAGCATAACATAGCTTTCCATAAAATGACTTGGGGTCACAGTAGAGAAAAGTCGATATTAAAAAAGGAAAAGAAAAGAAAAGGCCCCTCTAAAATCACTTTTATTTGCAGGTATCCAGGTTGTAGCCGTATTGGTCTAGAGGAAAAGGCAATCAGGACTCGTAGTAGAGATGATATCTTTTATTAGAGCAACAAGATTTTTGCAAAAAGCATCCTTTAATTAAGACATTTTTTTTGCAAAAACCTTGTTGGTCTGATTGCCTCAAGGGGCAGAGCTGTCCAAATCTTGTTGGACTGACGAGTCCTGATTGCCTTTTGTTTGCATGCTTTTTTTGGCTTAGCAGAGAGAGGTTTTAAAGCTAAGTTTGGTCATGGCGGCGCGTGCTGCGGCCCACATTGCCGATCCGTTCGATGAACCCGTTCAGTCGGTATCCGGCAGCGCGGGTCGACTGCTGAAAGTTGTAAGGAAAGCCGAGCCGCTGAGCTGAGGAGGTGGCTGGCTACGCTCCTGGAGCCAGAGTGCAAACGCAGACAGAGCGTTTCTTTCCATCACCTTCCACTAGTGTTGAGGGAGCTGCCTGGGTGGTGAAGAGGAAAATGAGCTTTCCTGCTTTTCTACTCTGAATAAAACCGGGGTGGAGGAGGATGAGGTCTACTCGCTCCAAACCCTCGGGGGCGCGGCCGCCACAGCCCGCTTGGCTCGCAGACAGCAGTTGTTCTCTCTGTTTAGCACATCGATGTCTAAATGCAAAACCGCGTTTTGCTAGACTTTCTCTCATGCCTTCCATTGCATTTCAAGAAGCTTTTCTTTAACCAATAACCCATTGAATGTAGAGTCATAGAAAATTCAGGCTGGAAGGGAGCTCAGGAGGTCACATCTAGTCCAACCCCTGCTCCAAGCAGGACCAGCCCCAACTACATCAGCCCAGCCAAGGCTTGGTCTACCTGGGGCTTCAAAACCTTCAAGGATGGAGATGCCTTCACCTCTCTAGGTAACCCGTTCCAGCGCTTCATCACTCTCCTAGTAAGAAAATGTTCCCTAATATCCAACTTCAACCTCCCTTCCTGCAGCTTGAGCCCATGGCTCCTTGTCCTGTCATCTGCCCCCACTGAGAGCAGTATGCTATATGGGGGTTTACTTTCAATTCTGCTTCAATTTCCATCCAAGCGCAGCTTGATGGATCATGAGCAAAGCAGCCAAAAGAAGAAGAAGAGTCTACCAAAGGTATGTTCGGCCTGTTCTAGCGTGCAAGGGAAGCTGAAAAATCGGAATCTGAATCAAGGTCTGTGAGGCTTGTATCATTGCTTAAAGAAATATGTATGGCTGCAGTGCATCTTGATCAGTAAATGGGATGCAATTTAGTGGAAAGGTTGTACGCGTGTGCTAATGGTTACATCAGCCTGAGACAATGGAAGGGAAAATGGGGAGGGGGAGCAACAATAACGGTTTCCTGCTTACAGTGCTTAAAAGTGCATTTGAAATCCCGTGGGTTTTTGGGGGTGGGTGGGCATGCAGCATTTTCTAACGAGATATCAGGGTGCACTTCCAAAATAGCCAGGCGCTCCTGATATGAATTGTCCTGCCGGCCCTTGAAACAGGGCTAATCCTATTTCCTTTGCTTTTGTCTGTGCCCCCTGCACTTCTCAAGGGGCACAGCCGTCTCTCGGTGGGCTCCCGCAGCATCTGCTGGCCGGGTCCCGTTCTCGGGCGGGTGCCTCTGGGCACCACAGATTCAAGCTGTCGCGTTTGGTTTTCCTGCTGCCTGCGACTGCCCGAGGTTTGGTGCGGTGCTGAGATCCAGGCAGGCGTCGCATGGCAGCCAGGGGCCGAGGTCTGCGGCCCTTTGCCATAGACCGAGGACGGAGAGAGCAGCTGTACGAATGGGCACTATTCGGCCCCGTCTGCTCTCATGCATCTCGACGCCAGCTGCGAGCGCCGGGTGGCTGGGGATGGAGGCCGGGCCTGACATTGCGTTGAGCTGATAAACCCTCGTGCCATCTCCCCGAAGCCGGCGCCCGCGGATTGAGATAGCGCAGTACCTGGAAAGCGGCAGCTGTTTGCATTTCGAAGCAAGACGACTGTGCTTCAGAGATAGCGGCGTCGTGCTCTTTGGGACGACGCGCGCCAGCGTGAGGGCCGACAGGGCATCAGAGTGCCGGCTTTGTATTAAGCTCACAGCTGGAAAGCAGGCAGGCCTTTCCCGCCCGGCCTTCTCCGCTGACACATTTCCCCAGCTGATTTTCTGTTTTTTTGTTACTGACAGGCCGTTTGCGCTGCGTCGCTGACAGTCTGCAAACTCCCTGACAGCTGGCAGCAGGGCTGCCGTCGGCTCTCGTAACGCAGTAATGATAAGGGTGTGTTCTCCGGGGTCCCTCCTGTATCTCAGGCGGCGTGGCGCCAGCTCCGACGCATCTGTCCCGGAGAAGCCTGAGTTTTGCATGGTTTGGAAACCGGAGCCCGGTGCAATAGGGTCTGCTCATGCCCTTCGGGGAGACCCTTTCAGCCTTGGAAAGCCTCCAAGGGAAGGAGATGCAATGGGCCAAAGCATCAGCGGGGATTACCACAGAGGTAGAGCCTGGGGTAGAATCGGTGTCCCTTGTCCTGGTAGCCGGAGCAGGGGGTTCCCTCCTAGCTGAGCAGCCTGATCAAGGGACCCCTGCTTCTCTGCCGAATGGAGAGCCAGGCTTCCTCGGGGCTCGGGTCGGGAAGCTTTTGCCCCGTTGCAGCGATACGCCGACCCCCTCCCTCGTCCTGCGAGCAGTGCCAGGGTGCGTGGGGGCCCCTGCGCGAGCTGCTTTGCAGTGGGCCAGCGCTTCCGGTGGCGTGTCGCCGCGTCAAGGGCACCGCCAGCTCGGAGCGACTGCTGATGGTCCGTGTGTGGGGGAGAGCGCCTTGTGCAACCAGGGGGCTGCGTCGTTTATGTGAGCATTTAAATTGGGGTGGAGGGGGCCGCCGTTCAAACCCTGCAGGGAGCCGTGCCTTTTCCCTGGTGTTGGATCTCCAGCAGCCCCGAGACGGGATCTCCGCTGCCTTCCTCTGAGTGATGTGGGCAGCAAACCGCCCACGGGGCAGGTTTGCCCCCAGGTCCATGGTGGGGCACACGGGGCCGTGCCCTGTGCACAGAAGGCGTTGCCAGGCTGGAGGCTTCGTGCCCGGATCCCGGCTTTGCGTGGTCGCCTGTGTCCTGGGGCCGCGCCAGGGCTCTGCTCGGGTACCGCTCCTTGGATTCGCACGATGCGCCTGCAGCCCTGGAGAGCCCCCGCGGACGGACGCGGAGCTGGCAAGGAGCTCCTCCGTGCAGGGCTCCTGCACGTCCCAGCCCCCGGCCTGGCAGAGGCTCGGGACGTCCCTCGAGACCGTCCGCGAGCCGAGCGGGGGGCGTTCCTGGCGCCGCGTGCCATCGGCTGCTACCGCATCTCCAGAGAGGCATCGACGGGGGCCGGGGAGGCTCCGGCGCGGGAAGTATCTGGCTCAGATCTGCCATTTCCGGCGGCTTATCGCTCGCGCCACACGCGCGGGCTCGGCCGCCTGCGTTCGGCGGGGGCTAAGCACCTGTCACTCCGTCTATAGGTCACCCGGTTTGGAGGTGAAGGAGGTTAATGGAGAGCTCAGAGGAGCTGAAAGCAACCGGAGCCGGATCCCGGCTGCTATCTCCAGCCCTGCGTACAAAGCACGGTGGCGAAAGGGCAGGAGCTGCCTTTGAAAGCGGGCCGCGGGGGGAGGCGAGATGTGAAGGCGGGGGTGGCGCCGGCTGTAACGGGGCCACGGGGGGCTGGGATGGCTTTGGGGCAGCGACGAGTGTCGCGATGCCCCCTCATCGCTGGCACGCTTCAGACGGGTCGTGGCCCCGTGCCCTGGTGCAGGATGTCATGGGAGCGCAAAGGAGGGGTCCGACTAGGAGGTCACGAGGCTGGGTCCGTGCTCCCGTGCCAGCAAGGGGTGGATCAGTCTCCAGGGCCCTCGGGGGATCGCCTGAGGCCCCTGCGCTGGAGACCGGCAGGCAGAGGTTGGGACCCCAGCCTCCCTCCTTAGCTGCCCAGCGGCTGGTGCGTGCCCCGTGCTGGGGCAAGCCGGCGATCGGCTCGGACATGGGCAGCGCTTGCCCGTGGCAGGCTGGGGAAAGGCCCTGAGAGCAGAGCTGGCAGGGGGATGAGCGTCCTGCCGGCTGGACTGGGACCCGCGGAGGTGGCGGGGCGTGAGATGCAGCCCCCGCTCGGGGGAGCTGCCTGCCTGTGGTCTGCAGCCCCGCGCGTGGGTGGCCGCGGCGTGGCTCGGGGAGCCGGCCTCCCGCGGCCGGCCGGCAGGAGCAGCCGTCTCAGCTGCTCCGGGGGTGGGACGGCTTCTGGGATTAGTCAGCCTTCTGGAAAAACCTGGGGCCGGGAGGCTTCCTCTCCTTTCCCCGTGGCTCAGATGCCTGGCACCGATGCTGCGGAGGAGTGAGCCGGCTCCGAGCTCTCCCTTCCTCTTCACTGAGCGGTGCCCTGGCAGCTCCCTGCTGTGCCTCCAAGGGCTTCGGGCCTTGATGGGTGCAGGGTGGGTTTGGGGTGGGCTGCCCTGTCTCCAGACCCGGCTGGACACACAAGCTTCTGCAAGGGTGTCCCTGGGGGTGGGTGCCTTCCCCCTCCCTGCCCGTTTCTCCGCGTCCCTTGGGGGCCAGCGGCTCTCAGGCTGGACGCGGGTCGGTGCTTGCCCAGAGCTGCCCTCCCAGCTTGCCGTATGCTGCCCTTCACTGCGGGAAGAGCAGAGCTTGCTGCCTCCTCCACGGCCTCGGCCTCGTCGTCCAGCCTGGTGCCGGGCAGACGGAGAGAGAGAAAGGCAGCGAGGATGAGGAGCGCTGCAGAGGGGTTTCAGGCCGGGGCAGGGCAGAAGAGACTCTGGAGGGGGCGGGAGAAGGGGTCACAACACACGAAATGACTAAGAGAGGGTCCCTGGGGATCGACCATTGCCCGTCTGTGCCCAGACGAGGACGAGGGGTCAACATGGACCGGGCAGGTGTCAGTTGGACACACACACCAGGCTGCTCTTTTCCCCCCATGTGGCATTGAAGTGGGGGCCCGTGGCCACCCGCTGCGGCGGGAGCCGAGAGCTCGGCCGGATCCACCCGGGACCGGACGCGGGCGCGGAGGGAAGGGGCGCGGGGCGCTCTGGAGCAGGGAGGGAGGGGCTCGGCCTCCACATCAGACCGGCCTGGACGTTAAAGCCTGCAAGGGAGAGAGGAGCAGGGAAACCCTGCTCGGACCCCGTCATCTCCCGTCCAGCTCCGCGCTCTGCCCCGTGGCACCGGAGACTGGGCATGACGGACCTGGGTCTGACCCGGTCCAGGGCAGTTCTGTTAAAGGCAGGCATGCACCCGGGCAGGAGACGCCTGCGTGTGGAGCCCTTGCTGTGAGCGGTGCCTGCCCTGGTGCACCACTGCCCTGGTGCAGAGACGCTTGCGGACGCCCGGTGTGCGCTTGCAAGGCCGCTGTCCCGTGCCTGGGCATGTCCGGAGCCTCACAGCGACGCTTCCTGCAGCCCAATGACTCCCAGTGGCCCCTGCTCCCAGGCTGCTAGCACCTTGCCTGGGCCACACGACCCACCCTCAGGCCGGGTCTGGGGCAGGGCCGGAGGCTGGTGTCTGGGAGAGCTCGGGGACAGCTGGCAGCCCCTGCCCCATCTCCGAGGCCTTTTGGCTGAGCTGCCATCACCTCCCTGGGCCCCGCTGCACCCGGGCTTTGAGCTGGGGCCTTCACGTGGGGTGGAAGGGGCCGGCATCTGGCCGTGGCGGTGTGAGACGTGCAAGCCAGGCCTGTGGGGGAGCTCCTGGCCCAGGAACACGCAGGGTGGGCGGGAGAGGTGCAGATGGCAGGGGTGGGTGGCACACCAGACCGGCTCTTCTATAATTACTGCCGGCAGCGCCTGGAGACATTTCATCCTCCTGTTGCTGCCATCAACTTCCGGAGGCGCCGGAGACCTCCTCTTCCACGTCACACGTGTGTGGCGGGCGCAGAGAGAGCGGGGCGCTCTCCCCGTGGCACTGGGGCCAGGCCAACCCTTGCACATCAAGCTGCCAGTGTCCCAGGCTGGCATCGTGGAGGCCCTTGGGCCGGCTGGCTTTGGGGGGTGAAATGGGGACTGCGCCTGGTGGGGAAGGGGCTGTCACCGCGTTTCTGCCGGCTGCTCTCCCATGACCGTTGCAGCCATCGGGCCGTGAGCTCGGCTTTCCCTCTGCACGCAGTGCATGCCAGACATGCAAGCACGTTCCCCGTCTATGCACCATGGGGACCCTTGAATTCAGTGCGCCGGCTCGGTGGGCCCTGCCATCGCGGATTGGGAACTTGGTTGGCTTTTACGCCCCTCTTTCCCCACCCCTCCAGCTCCTTCCTGGTTGCACGAGCGGCCTACGAAGAGCTGAGAGAGGACACAGCTCCTCTTCCCGCATCCCGGCAGGCCCCTGCGGAGCATGTCGTGCAGCAGCGAGTGCTCGGCCCCTCGCGGGCCGGGTGCTTCTAGGCGCGTTTGCGCCCCGTGGGTTTCGCAGGAGCCGGGGCGGGAGGGTGACATTGATGGCGCCGGCCGCACAAAGGCAGGCGACTCTCGCGCTCTCTCCGGCGTGCCGTTCTTCTCGGGGCTGGATCCCCTCCAGGGAGGGGAGCTGCCGGCCTGATGTAATTCGCACTGACTGCCGCTGACCTTGGAAACTCGCCGCTCAACGCCTGCTATCGACACTGGCTGGCAGCGGGGAGGGGAGGAGGGCGGCAGGCAAAGGGACAGCTCAGCCCTGGATCGCCGGCTGGGGTTGGTGCTGTGCCTGGGGCTGCGTCCTCCCCGCACAGGGCCTGGCAGCTAGGCCAGCTCAGCCCAGGCTACGGAGATCCCAGGCAGGGCTCCGTGCTGGAGCAGCAGGGCTCTGGCCTGGCGGGGAGCTGGAGCCAGGAGCTCAGCACCAGCTTTTCCTGGTGCCCGAGCCCCCTCCCAGCTTGCGTGCGTGTTTTTTTGTCCGACTGCGGTCACCTTCCTTCTTCCCATCTTCATCGCTGCGGCCACTGCCTGCATCGATCCCAGTCCCTTTGCAGCTGGGGGTGTTCCTGCATGGGCCTCCAGGCCCGGTGGAGATTTCGCCAGGGGAATGGGAAGGAGTTTGCTGTATGGTCGGGGGCATGTTGGCCTGGCAGGTGCAGCCTGGTCCTGGGTAGCTGCCCCACTTCAACACAAGCTGTTCCTGTGGTCCTGTGTCCACCAGCCTCCTCTCTCCTGCTCCCCCAGTTGGGATGCATCTCAAGGGTAGCAGTGCCAGGCTGCCAGTGGGCCTGGTTGCCGGCACTGAAGACAGGTGGGCACCTTCCTGGAGGGATCAGCCATTCATGCCCCCTCCCCAGCCAGCAGCTTTCACCTAAATGCACTCCCTAAATCCCAGTCAAGCAGGACTGATATGGGGGGCAGTAGGGAGAAGGCCCCGTGATAGCCCTGGGTCTCTTCCCCCACTTGTGCTGTCTTTTCCCATGCAGTTGTTATGACAGTCGTTTCACCTCTTTTCTTAATTACCTCTTTCCCGAGAAGCTCCTTCTCCACCTCTCTCTCTCTCTGCGGCATGGGAGCTGCAACGAGCCCCTCTTAGAAAGCGCCGACAGCTTGGAAAGGTCGGAGCGATTCTCCCTTGTAATGAGGATGGACCTGATCTGTGCCCATCTCGATCAGGCCTGCAGGACGATGCGCCACCTGCCAGGGACCCCTGAAAGAGCTCTCCATGGTCTCGGTGATGGAAGGGTCTCGCCGTCCATCGACAGGCGTCTTTCCCGTGGCCCTACAGGCCAGATGAGTGGTGCCAGGATCGGGACCTGTGCTGCTCAGCGTGCTCTGGAAATGAGGCATTGGGGCACAGTGTTGCTGCTGCCCCACTGCTAAATGCCTGGACCCGTGGGCCAGGCTGAGAGCTGGGATGAGTGCTGCTGGGCTTTGATTCATGGGCAAAGGGAGAGGCATCCCCTCCATTGCAGTTGTCCCACATCTTCAGCGAGTGGCCTGTCCTAGGACGGGGGGTCTTTCCTGCTCCCCGCAGCCCTTTGGTCCAGAAGCCCCGCGTGGGTTTTGGTGTCCACACCCAGAAATTGCTGCTGGCTGCAGCTATGGGTGCCGGACATGTCGCATGCTGCTGTGTGACCCCCTTCCCCACCCCTCTGTCCCCCCCAAAAGGTGCCCTGGGGTGTGAGCTGCATGCGTGGGTCAGGCCAGTTCCACAGCTCACGTAGGATCTAGTCTCTGCCTGCTGATCCGCCAAACCCAGGGCAGGGGAGATGAGGGTGTTGGTGCTGGCTGTGCGTGACCCCCGCCCAGGCCTGGCTGCAGCCCATGGAGCCGGGCATCGCCAGAGCAAGCAGGACGCGTGCTCCTGGCAGTCTCCCACGCAGTCATGGCTTCAGGGTCGGCAGGCACCCTCTGTAGCGATGGGGGCTTCTCTTGGGCTTGGGGTGCCCGCCTGCTTGTTGGAGCACAGCGCTGTGGCCGTGCCATCTGCTTCGGGCAGGTGTGGCTGGCCAGGGTAGGACACCTGGGCCATTCCCATGCTGCAGAGGTGGCTGGGGGAGGCCTTTTCCCTCCACCGCTGCAGCAACTGGGCATCGGTACCCCCCTGCCAGGCTCTCTTGGTGCCCTCTTCCCCGTTCCCAGAATAATCTTTGCATGTGTAGCATCAGTGTCAGTGAAAACGTGGGGAAATCGTGTCTTTTCGGAGTAAGCAAAGCGGCCGGATTAAGCTGGATTTGCATAGCAATGTGCTGGCAGCTTTAGCCCTTCCTTGAAATTCAAATTCCTTCCCCCTTTCTTCTCGCCAGGTCTTGCTTTCTGCTGTGCTCCGTAATTGCTCTGCCCTCCCCGATCCACCCTGCCCCGGCACCTGGGACCTTGGACTTTGCAGGCTGAGTGCTCTTGAACAGATCCAGGGCCAGGGCTTTCAAGAGGGCCAAGGCAGGGGTGCAGAGACAGCAGGAGCCAGTGCCTGAGGGGGCGCGTGGAGAAATGCAAGCTTCTCCGCCTGGCATTAGACAAGAAACGTCTGCAACGAGAGCGGGGCTGGCAGCCAGGGGAGGTTGCATGCTGGTCCGAAAGAGGCCAGCGGGGTGCTGTAGCTCGGCATGTTCAACAGCCAGGGAGGCTGGCAGGGGCCACGGCATGCAGGCTCCAGCCATGGTCCCAGACTGAGCTGGATTACATGCTCAGTGCCAGGACGAGGAGAAGCGGCTGCGGATAGAGCAAACCCCCTAGAGCAGGTGCTGTAGAGAGCTTGGGGAGGGTAGCACAGGGCCCTGGTCTCGGGCACCAGCCGGTCCGTTCCAGGCAGGGGCCTGGTGCACTGAGCTGGGGGCTGTACGTGTTTGCATCAGGGTGCGGTCTAAAAGAGGGCGAGGTGGAGCTCGTGGAGGAGACCAGCATCTGGACGTCAGATCCTATGTATTTGCCCTGCAAGTCAGGAATGGGGTCGAGCTCTGAGTGCCAGCAGCGTCCCGCCCGTCCCCTTGTTCTCCCTGTAAGCTGCACTGAGCAGGTCCCACCAAACACATCAGGGGTGATAAGGAAGGGAATTATGAATAAGAGAAAGTATCACGATGCCCCTTTATGAATCCATGTTGTGGCCACACCTTGAATGGGATGCCTGGGTCTGGTCCCTGCACCCCCAGGAGGAGAGAGAAGAGCTGGAGCAGGTGCAGAGACGGGCAGTGACGATGAGGAGCACTGCGGAGGGGCTTCCCTCGGAGAGACCCACAAGGCCAGGCCTGGGCAGGGCAGGAGAGATGCTGGAGGGGGCAGGAGAAGGGGTCACAACACACGAAATGGCCAAGAGAAAGTCCCTGGGGATCGATCATTGCCCGTCTCTCCGCAGACAAGGATGAAAGGTCACAGCATGGACTGAGCAGGTGTCAGTTGAACACAGACACCAGGCCGCTCTTTCCCCCCACGTGGCATTAAAGTGGGGGCTCGTGGCGACACGGGCTTGGAGGGAAGGGGCGCAGGGCGCTCTGGAGCAGGGAGTGAGGGGCACGGCCTCCACATCAGACCAGGCTGGACCTTCAAGGCTGCAAGGGAGAGAGGAGCAGGGAAAACCCTGCTCAGACCCCGTCATCTCCCGTCCAGCTCCGCTCTCTGCTCCCATGTGACTGGAAATGACAGACCTGGGTCTGACACGTCCATGGCAGCTCTCATATACCATAGTGCTCTGGTTAGGTTGCTCCGCTCATGCCTTTCCTGTGCCTAAATTGTGTCAGGTGTGGGTGATGGGAGCTGCAGTTGCTCCCCTGATTGCCAGCCAAGGGTCTAGCCGTGATGCCAGAGGTTGCTGGAAGGCGGGGACAGCTCCCTGATGCTGGACTCGAAGGGCTGCTGGTGGGCGAAGTTCCCCCAGGACTTGCAGAGCTGGCTTGGGACTGAAGTTGGGATCCCAGCGTGGGCCAGGGGAGCTGTAGCTGGTCACGTCGCAACGTGGTGGGGCATCTGGAGCATCTTGCTCATGCATTCGAGAGGCCAGAGGCAGAGAAGGGGAATCTGTCTGCCCCTTGCTAGCCTGGACAGCTGGCTGGTTGACCAGAGACCCGTGGTCTGCACCATTTCACACCCCTCTGTCTTCTCTTGCAGGTGAACGTCACAGTGGACTACATCCGGCCCGCCAGCAGCGCCACAGAGACTGTGCCCGCCTTCTCCGAGCGCACCTGTGCCACCGTGTCCATCGGAGGCATGTGAGTATCCCCTGTGAGGGCTGTGGCTCTGGACATGGCTTGGGGGGTGGGGCGAAGCTACAGCGTCACCAGAGAGCGCTGGGCCTGACGCCCAGCTCCAGCATGTGCAGCAGAGTCCGTGGGGTGCCAGCCGCTGCCACAGGCACGTGGAGAGTCTCATCTTGCGCCCGCTGCGTCCCTGGGGCAGCCTGTGGTCAGGAGAGGAGCCCCGGAGCCGTGCGGGGACACGTGGGCACAGCCAAGCTGCAAGTGGGGAGCTGATCCTGCTCCATGGGGCCTTCTCCAGGCCCATGCCCCTCTGCCTGCAGCTGCTTCCAGCTCCAAGCTCCAGGCAGGACCTTCTCCTCCCCGCACCCCGCGTCTTACTGTGAACGGCACTGGAAGCTGCCACATCCCCGTTCAGCTGCAGTCCTCATGGCCCTGCGCCATTTCTGGCCTCTTGTCTGGCTGGAGGGACCAAAGGGACTGTGCCTTGTTCCTGCTGGGACTCAGACTGAGGGTCCTGGCCTGTTTTCAAGCCTTCCCCAGGGGTGCTGGGTGTTGCTGCAGCCCCAGCTGGGATGGGGTGGGCTGTGCCAATGCTCCTGCTGGCACCAACCCCGCAGGGTCCTGGCTGGAGGGTCTTGCCCCTGCGCTCAGGCTCAGCCCCGCGCTGCACCAGGGCAAGAACGGATTTCCCCGCTGCTTAGACTGGTCTGAATTGGGTGGTGGGGTGGTTTACCTTCCTCTACAGCTGGGGCACAGCCTCCGCCTGGGATCTCTGCAGCATCCATGACCCCCCGGTAGCAGCAGGATGTGTATCCCTGGGGCAGGGGCGATGTCTGCAGCCGTGTCAGGGGTGACTGTGTCGTGTGGCTACAAGGTCAGACACAGGGTTTGTCTGGGCTGGTTTGGTCGGGGCCAATCCTGGTTCAGGCAGGACTGGATGTGACCCTGCAGCTCCCTGCCAGCCCTGCTTTATGATTTTGCGACAGGAGCGACGGCCGTAACTAGCCCAGCATCTGGCTGCGTGTGTGGCGGGAGGGAGCTACGTCTCCCCTGGGCCTTCACAGGATCGCAGAGAAGCAGAGCTGGAGGGGATCTCCCGAGATCATTTGCTCCATCCACTGCTTCGCCGTGACCCCTCTTCCAGGCCCCATGCACGTCTCCCCTCCTCTCTTGCACCACCCTGCCATGCAGACAGGCCCCGGGGTCACATAACGGAGGTGAAATTTCCTGGCAGCACAGGGGCTCATTGGCAGGTCGTCTGCTACCCGTCATGAGCCTCAGCCACTACCTCCGCACCCTGGCGTTTGAGCTGGGGCATGCGAGTGCCTGCAGTGCAGTGCGCTGGCTACCTTCCTGCTCCCGCTGCCAGCGCACAGAGGTTTCCTTGGCCAGGCGACGGACTCCTGGTCCGACCCCTGTGCTATGCTGCTGCGCTTTATAGGTTAGGGGATGAGGGTGACTGCCCCCGTGTTTGCCTGTGACCCACAGGCTGCTGGGGCAGAGCCCCTGGGCTGATGAAAAAGGGAAGGCAGAGCATCCTGGCTCCGCTCGTTCCTGTTTCCCGGAGCACGTGGCTGCTGTGGGCCCCTTCTGCTCCAGGGGCTGCCTCTCCCGAGCCCTGGCCTGGCACATGCTCGGGGTCCACGGGGTCTTTATGGGATGCCAGCTCCCTTCCCCTATTCTTACCCTGCTTGGAGCCATGCCAGGGATGGGGGTGAGGAGTGAGTTCCCGCCGCTTTAAGAGACCCCGGGGCAGGCTGGCACACGCCTCCTTCCGGCTGGTTGCACCGCCGCGTCCTTAACGAGTGACTAATGCGTGTGTTCCCGCCAGGTCTTGTCCGTGGGAGCCGGGGGGAGGGGGGACGATTTGTCACCGGCCTTTTTTTGTCGCAGCTCGTCGCCTGGAAAGGCACCAATGCCTCCAGGCTTGGCTCTTCTGCATTCATCCGGGGGCTGCGGGAGACGAGCTGTGTGTGCCTGTGCGTGCGTGTGCATGCGTGCAGCGGGGGAGTCCGGTGCCAACCAGGCCTCCTCTCGTTAGCCAGTTGCAGTCTCGTCAGCGCCCTTTGGCTGCTCTGACTCTGCCCAGGTGGTGTCAGAAAGCCGGGCTGGGGTCTGTGGCTCGGGAGCTGGCCCTGGGCTTTGCTAGCCCAGCTTGTCCTGTGTCCCAGTCCTAGGGCCGTGGCCTGAGCGGGGCAGTCTTGCTGTTTCCAGGGTCTCCCCCAGCCCCATTGCAGCCACTGCTCTGTGCCTCATTCTGGCTGTGACTCCCACCTGGATGCTCCCCTCTTCCCCAGGGCATCGATCAAGGTGGAGCCAACTTGCTGGGAGAGGAGGTCGTGTCGGTCCCCAAGGGCAGTGCCCACATGTCCCCAGCCCACTAGCACCCAGGGAGGGTGCAACCTGGTGGGGCTTTGGGGGCGGCAGTGGGGCAGGATCTCTCTGTCCAGCCCCTTGGCCTTGCATGGTGTTGTATGGTCTGCTTTTGCACCTCCATCTAGCCAGGCTGGGGGGCACTGGTCTTGGGAGCACCCTCCCGGAGTGATGCCCATCACAGCAGGGTATCGCCACACCCCGAAGGGCTCCCCAGAGCTCAGCAAGCCCCTGCCCTCATCCCGAGTTGGTTGCTGGGGGTTTATGGGTGATAAAGTGATGTTCTGGCAGCTGGTCTCCCCTGTACTCCAGAGCAGCAACCTCCCTATAGCAAGGGGCATTCGGCTGCAGGTGGGCATCTTGTCCCGGCGGGCGGCTCCAGGACTTCCCTTCCACCCAGCCCCGGGCAGGCAGAGCTGCCGAGTCCCCGTGAGGAGCAGACCGTGCCAGCCTTGCTTGGCCCCCTTCTCCTGCCCAGGCGAGGCGGCTGGAGCCCCACACGGGGCTGTTAAACACCCAGCTGCCCCACAGACAGCAGAGGCTGGCCCCTGAGGCTTCAAGCACCCCGGGTTTGCTGGGAGGGAAGGGCCTGGGTTGCTGCATGCAAGTGGGAGACCCCGGCCTCTTGCATAGCACCCGCATCCAGTGCCTAGGTGCTACCTTTGCACACAGGAAGGGGGAGGTGGTATGGGAACCCCATGTCCCAGGGTGGGGGGCAGGCAGCTTGTGGGGTGACAGGGGCCCTGGAGAGAGAGCGCATCCTCCTTGCGTTGGGCTGGGGCAGGTCTGATTTCATCTGAGGCTGGACAGTGGTGCTGGGTGCTGGAAGGGCAGGTCTTCGGTGGGGGAAATGCCCCATAGCTTTGCTGGCGTCGGCAAAGCCACGGGGCTGCGCGGGCAGCCAGGTTTCCTCTGCCAAGCCTCCCGGATAGTGTGGGAGCCTGCGGGGCGCTGGAGTGGGTGCTGGTCCTGGCAGAGGGGCCGTGCTGCCTGCCCGAGTGGGAGCTGCCTTCTGTTTTCAGCATCCCCTGCTGCCCGCGCTTCCTTGATCCCTGCCCTGGGAGCTGGCCCGGACCATGGGCAGAGCTGCCTGATGGGATAACGGCAGGGTGAGCCGCGCGGGGGTCAGGGAGCTGCGCGCGGGGCTCGCCCGGTCGGGTCCCTGCACCCGCTCAGCAGTCGTGGTGCAGGGAGGCTTTGCCGGCTCTTGCTCCCACTCCATGTCGCTCGGGGCAGGAGCTCCTGTGGAGGAGAACCGGGTTCTCCGGCTCCCTCGGTGCACGTGGTTTGTGTGCGTGCTGGCAGGATGCCGGCAGCAAGCATAAAATCCTAGAGCCATGGGCTCCCCCCAGCCCATCCTTGCAGGGTCTGTGCTAGCCGCTAGCCGCTCTGTGCAGGGAGCTGCAGGGTCACATCCAGTCCCAGGCAGGATCGGCCCTGTCCAGACCAGCCCAGACAAACCCCGTGTCTGACGTCGGAGCCGCACGGCATAGTTGCCCTGATACAGCCCCAGGCATCGCCCCTATGTCTTCCCTGGGATACAGGGGGGCTGCGGCAGCCAATGTCCTGCTATATACTATGTCTGGGGCTGTGTCAGGAGGCCCCTCCTTGACATGGCCAGGGGGCTGGTTTAAAACAAACCAGAAGGTGAGCTTTTATTTGCACAGCCTGCAGCCAACTCTAGAGCCCGTTGCCACCGAAGGTTGTAGAGCCGGGTTCAACACAGGGAGTAGACGCCTTTGCAGAGGACGCGGCCGTTGGGGGTTGCTCGAGGGTTGTACTGGGCATCTCTGAATCAGGAGCATCAAACTCATCAGGCCCCAGTGGCCGGAGGAGGGGTGTGGGGCTGGTCCGTGGGCCAGGATGGCAGCTCGCCCCACGGACTAGACGCAGCGTGCGTGGCTGGGCCTTTATGGCCGGGCCTGAGCACTGCATCCAGCACTTGGGGCCAGTCTGTCAGCCCGGTCCAGACTGGCCCCATGTACGGCATCGCCGTGTGCAGCATGCGGGTCTCGCTGAGACCCCCCCCACCCGCCACGCCATGCCACGGACCAGGTGACGGCCCACCCGGGCCCTGCTTGAACCCGCTCGAGTGGTCTCCTGAGGAGACAGACTCTTAAGTAGAGATGAGGGGAAGTTTCTATGGATGAAAACTCCTTTGGAAGCCGCCCCGGCAGAGTTTCTGGGGGAAATCGTGAAATGAGTTTTGCATTATGAAAGGAGCGGGTGGGGGGGGGAGATGGGAATGCACTTGCTGAGGCCTCTCCCTCCCCCGTGCCCTTCTTTAAGTGGCAAAAACTATATTTCACGGCCTAATAAGATTTTTTCCCCAGCAACCGGCTTTTCATCTGTGTTCTCCTACTCTCGGGCTTTAATCTGGGCTTAACGGAGGGAACTGCGGCTCCTCTCCCTGCCTGGGCCCTGGCAGCCCTCTCCAAAATCTTTCATGTCTGCTGTGCAGGCAGGCGTGCTCAGCCGCTCGCCTCTTTGTGCTGGCGGAAAAGGGGCTGCCGTCGGCCGCTTGTCGTCCCGGCCCCGCAGGGACCTCTTGCTCTGGGCCTGGGGGCGGTGGGACTCCCTGCGTGGCCTCGTGCTGTCTGGGTTTTACTAGGGCTCTAGAGGCCACGTCTGAGTTTCCCACCAAGGCTGGGCGGAGCTGAAGAAGTCTCAGCCCTGCCCAGTGCCTCCATCCCATCCCCGGCTCGTGAGCGAGCCGTCCTCTGCGCTAGCCGCTAGCTGTGACACCCACGGATGAGCCACGAACACGAGTGCCTGTGTGAGCTCCTTCGGTGGCCTCTTGGTTTCCAGGCTCTTACTCCCTGCCTGTGCAGTGTGCCCACAGGAGCGCCACACTGTGAAGCAAGAGATTTCTGCATCATCCCGTGACTCCTGGAGCTGGAGCTTTGCAGGGTCTGTCCCAAGCCTGCAGGAGCTTAGATAGCATTGCTTTGGGGAGGGCTAGGAAGGGTTAGCTGGAGACGCCCGTGAGGCAGCCCTGCTTCCTCGAGCCGGTGGCTCTTCGCATTTCAGCCGTGACTTTGCGAAGTTCCCCAACCCAAGGGGCAGAGATTAGGGGGTGGGAGGGAGTGGAACAGCAGACTGGTGCTGACTGGGTGGGACTGGTCTTAGTTGTAGACAGCGAGGGTTAGGAGGGAGCTCAGGGGTCACATCTATCCAAGCCCCTGCTCGGAGCAGGACCAGCCCCAACTACATCATCCCAGCCAAGGCTTTGTCTACCTGGGTCTTCAACACCTCCAAGGATGGAGACTGCACGACCCCTTTGGGGAGCCTGGTCCAGTGCTTCACCACCCTCCTAGTGAGAGAGTTTTTCCTAATATCCAACCTCAACTTCCCTTGCTGCAACGTGAGCCCATTTTTCCTGTTCCTGTCACCTGCCCCCACTGAGAATAGCCCAGCTCCATCCTCTTTTCAGCCCCCCTGCAGGGAGGTGACGGCTGCTATTCAATCCCCCTCCGTCTTCTCTTCTCCAGACTCAATCAGCCCAGGTCCCTCAGCCTCTCCTCACCAGTCCTGTCCCTCAGCCCCACAACCATTTTCATTGCCCTCCATAGATTTCATAGACATCAGGGCTGGAAGGGACCTCGGGAGATCGAGCCCAGCCCCCTGCCCAAAGGGCAGGAAGTCAGCTGGGGTCATAGGATCCCAGCAAGATAAGCATCCAATTTACTCTTGAAGGTGTTCAGTGTAGGTGCTTGAACCACCTCCAATGGCAGACTGTTCCAGACCTTGGGGGCTCGGACAGTAAAGAAATTCTTCCTTATGTCCAGCCTGAAACGGTCTTGCAGGAGTTTGTGACCGTTCGACCTCGTCATCCCTTGGGGCGCTCTGGTGAACAGACGTTCCCCCAGATCCTGGTGGTCACCCCTGAGAAACTTATAGGTGGCCATCAGATCACCCCTGAGCCTGCGCTTTTCCAGGCTAAAGAGTCCCATGGCTCTCAGCCTGTCATCGTAAGATCTGTTTTCCTGACCTCTGATCATGCGCGTGGCTCTCCTCTGCACTCTCTCAAGCTTCTCCACATCCTTTTTGAATTGTGGAGCCCAAAACCGGACGCAGTACTCCAGCTGCGGCCTCCCCAAGGCTGAGTACAAGGGGAGAATGACGTCCCGGGATTTGCTCGAGAAGCATCTATGGATGCACGCCAGCATTTTGGTCGCTTTACTAGCCGCAGCATCGCCTTGGAGGCTCATGTTCATCTTGTGGTCAATGATGACCCCCAAGTCTCTTTCTTCTGTAGTGCTAACCAACGTAGCACTGCTGAGCCTATAAGGGTGCTGCAGGTTTTTCCTCCCAAGGTGGAGGACCTTGCATTTTTCGGTGTTAAACACCATCAGGTTCTTGTCCGCCCATTTGCTGAGCCTGTCCAGGTCAGCCTGGATCACCCGCCTATCTTCTGGCGTGGATGCTTTGCCCCAAAATTTGGTGTCATCGGCGAACTTCGCCAGTCCGCTCCTGACTCCCATGTCCACATCGTTAATGAAGATGTTGAACAGGATGGGTCCCAGGACAGAGCCTTGAGGGACCCCACTGGTCACAGGGCACCACGATGAGTGACTGCCATCAATCACAACCCTCTGGGTCCGACCACGGAGCCAATTTCCCAGCCAGCGGATCATGGTGGAGCCAAGGGCACAACTGGGCAGTTTGGCCAAGAGGTGATCATGGGATACCAGATCAAAAGCTTTTCTGAAGTCAAGATATATGACATCAATCTCTTCTCCCTTGTCCAGGTGATGGGTCACCTGGTCATAGAAGGAAATGAGATGGGTCAAACAAGACCTACCCGCAACAAACCCGTGCTGGCTCTCCCTTAGGATGTTAGCCTGGGCCAGTCCCTCAAGGATGGCCTCCTTAAACTTTTCTAAGATCTTCCCCAGGACAGAAGTCAGGCTAATGGGCCTGTAGTTAGCTGGATCCACTCTCCTCCCTTTCTTGAAGATCGGCACCACATTGGCCTTCTTCCAGTCTTCGGGCACTACACCAGAGCGCCAGGAGTTTTCAAAGACCTGTGCCAGGGGCTGGGCTATGACGCTCGCCAGCTCCTTGAGTACCCTGGGGTGCAGGTTGTCAGGGCCGGCTGACCTGAAGGTCTCCAGCTTCTCAAGGTGTTCCTTCACGAGGTCAGCATTGATGGAGGGTAGGGGATCCCCCTCACCCAGATTTCCCTGTCCCGTAGCGGGCATGCGCGTCACATGTGACTGATGAAAGACTGACGCAAAGTACCTATTTAATAGGTTGGCTTTTTCCTGGGCGTCAGTTGTCAGTTGCCCCATCTGGTTTAGCAGGGGTCCAACGTTGCCCTTGCTTTTCCTCCGGCTCCCCACATATCTGAAAAAGGACTTTTTGTTGTCCTTGATGCCTGAAGCTAGTTGGAGTTCAGTTGCAGCCTTGGCTTTCCTGGTTTGGTCCCTGCAGGACCGGACCAGCGCGGAGTAATCCTCCTTGGAGGTGAATCCCGTCCTCCATCCTTTGTAGGCTTTCCTTTTTAGCCGCAGGAGGTCCACTAGGTCCCTGGAGAGCCAGGGGGGCTGCTGTGCCTTCTTGCTGCCTTTCCTCCGTGTTGGAATAGATTTAGCTTGTGCACTGAGGATCGCTTCCTTGAGAAGCAACCACTCTTCTTGAACTCCCCTCTCCCTGGGGTCACGGTCCCTGAGGGCTTCACTGACCAGCCTCCTGAGCTTGTCAAAGTCGGCTTTCCTGAAGTCAAGGACTTCTGTGTTGCTGACTGACTTGCCAGCTTTACGGCGGATGGTGAAGGTGATCAGCTCGTGGTCGCTGTCACCCAGCTTCCCATCGATCACTAGGTCGCCGATTAGGTCGTCCCCCGTAGCCAGTACCAGGTCGAGCAGCGCTTTGCCTCTCGTTGGCCCATAGACTTCTTGAGTCAGGTAGAGGTCCGCTGGACTCTCTCCAATGTGTCCACATCCCTTGTGTAGTGCGGGGCCCAAAACGACACAGGATCCAGATGTGCTCTCCCCCGTGCTGAATAGAGGGGAAGAATCACTGCCCTCCATCTGCTGACAACGCTCCTGCCAGTGCAGCCCAGGATGCCGTTAGCCTTACTGGGCACAAGGGCACGCTTCCAGAGGTGCCCGAGCTCGTCGCCTTCCTGTAGATGCTGCTGGTTCTCTGGTGCCTGACGTGTGCTGGGCTTTTTGCAGAGCTGGCAGGGGGGGACTTGTTTCCCTGGAGCTGCCTCGTCCTGGACCTCCCAAGAAGCCCTCCAAGGCGCCTTGGGCGTCTGCACAGCGGTCACCGTACAGGACCTCCGGGCACTGGGAGCTGCAACAGGGGTGCTCCCGAGATGCAGCTGGGGCTGGGGTGGAGCCCCGCTGCAGGCACGCAGAGCTGCAGTGGAGGCAAACGTCGCCAGGCCCCTGGTGGCTTGTGGATGGGCTTGGTGGGGGAAGATTGGGATGTAGAGCTGGGGGGAGCCCAGAGCTGGGCTTTCGGGGGTTGCAGCTTTGGGAGTGGGGGATGCTGGAGGTCAGGGTCAGGACTTGAGGGGCCTCTCATGGAGTGGGGTTGGGAGGACACCGGAGCCTCGGCAGAGCCGGGGCTGGCAGCGAGCACGCTCTTCACCCAGAACTGTTCTCCTGGCAAGGAGTGAGCTTAGTGCCAGGCTGCGCTCGCTGCTTCGTCACCGCCTTCACGAGCCTCCCCCAGCCACAGTGACTTGGTTTCCTTGACATCCTCCCCGTGCGTTGGCCCAGGTCCCTGCCAGGGGCCAGGAGAAGCTGGCAGGCCCCTGGGGGCAGTGAGCTGGCCCAAAGCTCACCTCAGCCCCTCCGTGCTGCCCCACAGCAGGGTCCTGCACGGGGGCTGTCGCATGCAGAAGCACTGACCCAGAGAAGCCGTGGTCCCGGGGCTGATCCTGCCTTGGGCAGGGCTTGGACTGGATGTGACCCTGCAGCTCCCTGCCAGCCCCACAGCTCTAGGATCCCATGGACGCAGCATGTTTGTGGTACCCCCAGCTTGCCGGGGCAGGGGTGGGGGCTTGCACCGGGCTCCAGCTGGATCCAAGCCACGTGGCACGTTCCCATGCTTGGGAGGCCGTGGTGCAGAGCGGGGGGTGTGAAATACTTTCAGCCGCGGCTGAGAGCACAGCAGGAGCAGGCAAGGGCCATTTTGAGCGCCGTTCTTAGTCCCGTGCCTGGATGCTTCTCCCCCTTGTCGCACCCCAGAGCTGGCTGCATTCTAGCTTGAGTCTCCCCTGCAGCCAGCCCCAGGGGACAGAAAGCCCAGGGCTGTGGAAGTCGGGGAGCAAAGCACAGCGGGGGGCTGTGTGAGCCGGGCACGGACCAGTGCTAGCTGCTGAGAGAGGTTGGGGGCGCTGGGAGGCACGGGTGCTGGAGGAGCCTGCCTAGTGCCCCTTGCTGCCCCTTGCTTTGCATTCGCTCCTGGGGTGATTTGCACTTGTCCTGAATCCCTTGCTTCGATGCAGCTGCCCTGGCTTGCCTGGCGCTCTGCTGCTGGCAGCAGTGGAGCCTTTCTCCTGTTCCTCATCTGTCCAGAGGAGCCCACAGTCTCCAGCCCCGGCCCACCCTGCTCCTGGGCTCAGCTGGGAGGGTGGGCACCGGCTCAGGGCACGTTTTGCTGGCAGCTCCTTCATCCCCCACCCTGCTGAGAGGCTGGGTCAGTCGTCCGGTGCCTTAGAAACGTGCCCGGGAGCCTGCCAGCTGTGGGAAGCCGGGATGTCTTGGGTGCTGCCAGGGGCAGCTGGCATGTGCTCCTCATGCAGTAGCAGGCCTGGAGTTGAGCAGTGGTTTTCTTTTTTCCACCCCGGAGCGAGGCTTGTTGCAGCCACCTGGCCCGCAGTGACGCGGGGCTCCATGCTCCAAGATGGGCTCTGTTTCCTGCCAGCCTCCCCCAACAGTGGCCTGGAGCCAGCGGCTTGGTGTTTCAGTGCTCCCTTTGCCCAGACCGAGCTCCCCTATGCCCTGCTGGCCCTGTGCCCCGAATTCATCATCCTCACCGGGTCCCTGGGGTGCCATGTCGAGAGAGGGCAAGGTGTTCAGCGGAGGGCAGAGGGGTCATTGCTGTTTGCTGTGCACAAGGGGGAACTGAGGCACTGGGGTGGGGGGTTAAGTAGCTTGGCCGAGGTCCCTGGCAGTCAGTGGCAAAGCCAGGAGCAGTGCCTGGGGCCATGAAGCTACTGGGGTCCGTCCCGTCTGGCACTCGCACCCTGACTCCCAGAGCTGGGGATGGTTCCCAGGCATCCGGGCAGTTCTGCCTGCCGCACTGGCCAGGGTTTTACCGCATGGTTCTCCGCGCTGCGGCATGCGGATGGGCCAGGCTGCACCTGCGGCTTGAAGGGGAGCCCCTGGTCCCTGGGGAGCTCTGCCTTTCCCTGCGCTCAGCCCCCGGGGTTCTTGTGTCTTGCAGAAACATCGCGGAAGCCCTCGTCAGCAAGGGCCTGGCCACCGTCATCCGCTACCGGCAGGACGATGACCAGAGATCCTCACACTACGACGAGCTGCTGGCCGCCGAGGCGAGGTGAGCGCTCAGGGTGCAGGGGACTATGTGGGGCTGGGGTCGTGGGTGGGGAGCGCGCGTGTGGAGCCTCTGTGCGGCGGGGGTGATCTGCTCCGCGTTTTTCCCCCCTGCCCCCTCTTTGCAGCCAGCGCGGGGCAAGGAGGGCCCGGCCAGGCTCTCCGTCCTGCCAGGGTAGCCGTGCACTCTGTGACATCTGCTGGTATGCATGGGAGGGTCTGCTCCCTGCTAGTACCCCATGGTGAGCCCGGGGGTCTCCAGCTGTGTAAAGCCCCCCCAGCCCAGCCCTCTTCCCCGCTGCAGCTGCCAGCCTGTGTGGCTCTGTCCTGAGGCTTGTTGCTCTCTTGCTTTCCGATCTCTGGGCTCTCCACCCCTTCCACACCCTTGAGCTGTGGTCGTGGGGCGGTCCCTGGTGCTCTCTGTGCTGGGAGCTGGAGTGTCTGGCATTGCACAGAGCTCAAGCAGCAGCACTGGTGCTGGGCCAGGCCTGCCGCGAGCCGGGGGCCACAGCGTGTTGCATTCGGGCGCGCCGGTGGAGGGGCTCCGGAGGCAGGTGGAAGGTGACACCGTCTCCTCAAACAACCCGGGAGATTATCCAGATGGCAGGGGGCAGGGCAAAGGCTCCGGCTTTGGCTCAGCTCTGGGGGGGCAGCTTGGGGCTGTGGCCTGGGGAGCCTCGACCTGTGCGCAGGGCTCTAGCTGAGGCCTCACCCAGGCCTCTTGGCGAGGGCTGCAGCTGTCTCTCACTGGCTAGCCCTGAGCTTTTGCAGCGGGGGGACCTCCCAGAGACAGCTGCACAGCGGCCAGCTCCTCGCGTGCGTTTCTTTCCCATACGCACTGCCCCAGGGGGTTAGTGCCCCCATTCCTCCCTGTGGCTGCTTGTTCCCATGCCCCCCAACCCCTCCTGATGCAACCCCTTGCCTTGCTTATGGAGATGCTCCCAGAGGGGGTTGGAGCACCTGCTCCTCCCAAGCGCAGGACTTTGCACTTGTCCTTGTTGAACTTCATGAGATTCCTATGGCCCAATCCTACAATTTCTCAAGGTCTCTCTGAATCCTAGCCCAACCCTCCAGCGTATCTACTACTCCCTCCAGCTCGGTGCCATCTGCAAACTCGCTGAGGGTGTGCTGCATCCCATCTTCCAGGTCATTGATGAAGATATCGAACAAAACTGGCCCCAGGACTGACCCTGGGGCACTCCACTTGATACTGGCTGCCAACTAGACATCGAGCCATTGATTACTACTCTCTGAGCCTGATGCTCCAGCCAGTTTGCTATCCACCGTACAGTCCGTCCATCCAGCCTGTACTTCCTCAGCTTGCCTGCGAGAATGCTGTGGGAGACCGTATCAAAAGCCTGGCTAAAATCAAGGTACCCCACATCCACAGAGCCAGTTATCTCATCACAGAAGTCAGTCAGGATGGTCAGGCATGACTTGCCCCTAGTGAATCCAAGCTGATTGTTCCTAATCACCTTCGCCAAGTGCCTGGAAATGGATTCCTTGAGGATCTGGTCCATGATTTTTCCAGGGACTGAAGTGAGGCTGACTGGTCTGCAGTTTCCTGGATCCTCCTCCACTATGTTTGCCCTTTTTCAGTCATCCGGGATTTCTCCTGATCGCCATGAGTTTTCAGAGATGATGGCCAGTGGCTGCAGTCACATCAGCCAGCTCCCTCAGCACCCTTGGGTGCATCCCATCCAGCTCCATGGACTTGCACGCATCCAGCTTTCCTAAGCAGTCCCTAACTTGTTCTTTCACCACTGAGGGCTGCTCACCTCTCCCCCAAACTGTGCTGCCTGGTTCAGTCGTCCGGGAGCTGCCCTTGCCTGTGAGGACTGAGGTGAAAAAGGCATTGGGCACATCAGCCTTTTCTGCCTCCTCTGTCACTAGGTCGCCTCCCCCGTTCAGTGAGGAGCCCACACTTTCCTGATCCTCCTGTTGCTTGACATACTTGTAGAAACCCTTCTCGCCACCCTTCACATCCCTTGCTAGCTGCAACTCCAATTGTGCTTTGGCCTTCCTGACTTCATCCCTGCATGCCGGAGCAATGCTCTGATACTCCTCCTTAGTTGTTTGTCCAAGTTTCCACTACTTATAAGCTTCCTTTTTATGATTTACTCACTGAAGAGTTCCCTGCTCAGCCAAGCTGGTCTTCTGCCGTACTTGCTAGTCTTCCTGCGTGTTGGGATGGCTTGTTCCTGCACTCTCAGTAAGGCTTCTTCCAAGTCCAGCCAGCTCTCCTGACTCTTGTCGCCCTGTCTGGCTTCCCAGGGGATCCTACCCATGACTTCCCTGAGCGAGTCAAATCTGCTTTTCTGAAGTCCGGGGTCCTTACCCTGCTGCTCTCCGTCCTTCCTTTCCTCAGGGTCCTGGACTCAGTCATCTCCTGCCCAAGTTGCCATCCGCTACTACGATCTCCACCAGTCGCAGCCAGGAGATCCCAATTCCCATTGCATCTTAACAACCGCAGGTTCGGCTCGGTGCAAAGCCTCGGCCAGCTTTGTTATCTGCAAGGCATGGCCCTAACGTGTGAGATCTGTCACTCAAGGTGTTAGCGCGTGTGCCCGTGACGAGGTATCAGCCCAGCACCACATAGCTCCCTGAGGCCCATATAGCATTCCCTTGCTTTTCAGCAAAACCTTTGTGGGAGCAGTGTTGATCAGTGTTGCAGCGAGGCCTGGGCCAGGGAGACTGTTTTGGCCCGTGCACTCCCACCCCTTGGTCCCATCCTATCTCTCCGAGATGAGCCACCTTTTGCTTCCCCGGTGCCTGCTCCTCCTGGCTTTCACAGGTCTGAGCCCGTCCTCCAGAGCTGAGGGGTGCAGCCCCGGCGCGCCGTTCACCTGCTTCGCCCTCCGCTCAGGATCTTTCCCTGCAGCGTGTGGCTCTGGGCGCATGCCGTGGGCTCCATTGGCCGAGGGTGGCTTCGGTTTCCGCGACTGCCGTGCTACCCTCGAGGCACCGCTGTGTCTCTTAGGGGGCACGTTGCCCCTTCTTGCCCCCAGACTCTAGGGCAGAGGGTGCCCCTTGTCACTGGGTCTGGGGTGCACGCTCCCCGCGGCGCTCCCAACATCCCTGCTAGAACCGGCAGCTCGGAGAGGGAAGGCCTGGTGGGTCCGTTTTCCCCGCTCAAGAGGGAAGATCCATGTGGGCTCCCTCTGTTTGCTCAGGCAGGCGCTGGGAGCCGGAGTTAACCCAGGAGCTCTGCACCGCGCTCCTGCCTGAGCCTGGGTAAACGGTGGCTGTTTGCCCTCGCACTAGCTCCGCGGCACAGGGATGAAAGGGGATTCATTCCTCTCCGGCATTGCTGACTTTGGAGGGCATCCAAGCGCACTCGGCTTGGGGCCCCAGGATGCTGGCGGAGACACTGCATGAAGAGAGACGGAGGTGTTGATACGTCTGGCATCGCGTGCCCACCCCCAGCTGCGTGGGCGTACGGGACTGATGGGGCTTCCTGCTGCCGTAAAGCTGCCTGACGATTTCCAGAGCACAGGACAGACCCCCATCGGTCTCTGCCACGCCTTGCACAAGTGCACCGTGCCCCCATTTTACAGGTAGCAAAACCGAGGCACAGGAAACGGGCGCCAGAGTGCATGTAGAGCCCAGGTCCTGAGTTCCAGCCTGCGCTGCAGCCAGTGCTGCTGCTGGCACCAACCCTGCAGGGGCCTGGCTGGGCATTCAGCCATGGGACCCCATAGCCGTAGAAAGCTGGAGAGCCAGCAGTGCTGTTACCTTCACGGGATCCACTCCGGGCTTAGCCCGGCATGGATCCGCTGGTGAGAGCCGGCACTGGCCAGCACCTTCTCCCCCGGAGCCCCGTGTCCGGCCCGGTGCCTCTCGGAGAAGCATCCAGCAAAGAGCAGCATCTCTGGAGCTGGCTGCAGTGGGGCCTGGGTTACAGCAGGACCTCCTCCACGTGCCCTTGGGACCCAGCAATGCCTGCTGCCCTGCATCTAGCCATCCACAAACGTGGACTGTCACACAGCACCTTGTCCTCTGGTTTGGGAGCTGCCTGGGGCCTCCGGCCCTCTGCGGACCCCCGCTTTGTGCTTGCTGGCCTCTCTCAGAGTCCCCAGAGCCAGGCGATGCAGGAGCTCCTCATCTCCGCGGCCATCAGGTTTAGCAATATCTCTTGCACAGGCTGGCAGAAGAGCTGTTTTCCGGAGTGCCGCTGTCCACAGGCGAGCCAACCAGCATCTCCCCAGCGGTGCTTTTGGGGCCTCGGTGTTGTTTTCCAAAGGAGGAGGACAAAAAAAGTCCCTAGATCACTGCCTCTGATGGAGCAGGCTGGCCTCTTCCCCGCTGCCGCACGGATGACACGGTGCAGCAAATTGATCGCTGTACAAAGCCTCGGTGGGAGCTCGGAGCCTTCCCCTCATCTCTTTATTATCATCCTGGCCCAGCTTGAGCTGGCGCGCAGCTCTCGGCAAAGAGCAGCTATTAAGCAGGCCCGAAAGGGGAAGCTGGAGATGTCAGGAGCTTTTATTCAGAATCAAATGCCGCAGCCGCGGGGCGGCGGGGACCTGGGGGAAGCCCAGGAGGGGATGGAGGGAGTGTGCCTCCAAGCCCAGCCCAGGCCGGGCCGGGGCTGCCTGAATTGAGGGGTGGGGGTAAGAGCACAGGTGACGGTGCCCAGAGCCAGGTCACAGCCTAGACAAGAGCCCACAGAGGACCACTGCCCTCCCGGGCTGCCTGCCCCGCTCCGAGGAGAGCATGCATCCGGTTCACACGCTTAAAGCATCAGGCAAGGGGGTGCCGGGCTCCGAGCGTCATGGGACCATCGCGGAGCAGACGCATGAGGGGGCACGCTACCCCCACGGGCCGCGTGGCACAGTGGACTTGAGGGCAGGCAGGGAGGCTGGTGGCAGGGCACTGGGGGTGGGGGGGACGGGGAGCTTTCCTTGCCTCGCTGTGTCCCCCTGCTCAGTCATGCTCCCAGCACCATACCAGCAGTGCCATGCAGGGGACCCCCCAGTTTGCCCTGGGGTTGTCTGGCCCAGCCCCCTGCCCACATGCAGGATGCTGCAGCTTTGCCTGGTGCCCCGCCAGCCTCTTGGAAACCTCCCAGGAGGGAGTTCCCATGGCTCGGGCTCTCTACCTACCCGCTCGGTGCCTAAGTGAGAGGCAGGGTGCCAGGGGCCCTGGCTTCTCAAACTTGTTTGGCTTCCATGCCTCAGTTTCCCCATCAGTTTGGAAGAACCTGGCTTCCTCTGGCTGAGCCCAGTGCATCCTTGGGGTTTAAGGCCCTTCTGCTGCTCCCATCCGATGGTGGTCCTCGACCTGTTGGGTAATTAATAGCCCTCTGCCGCGAGTCATTAAGGAGCAGTTGGGGGCCCTTACTTCCCTCCGCCGGGGACTGCAATCAGCAGGTCTGCGAGCTGCAGGAGCCCTGCCCGGCGCTGTCAGGCCCGGCGCTTTCGCGCTCTGCACCAGCAACACCTGGCAAACAGCTGTGGCATTTGCAACGGGGAAAAGGACACGGCTGTCAGGGGAAGGCACCGCTCCCGCCTTCGGGAACGGCGCTGCCCTTTCCCCGCCGCTGCAGGCGCGGAGCCCTTTCCTCCCCGGGCCTCGCCGGCGTCCCGCTTCCCGCCTGACCTGAGGCTGGAAACCGGCAGCCTCGAGCGATCGGAGAACTTTGCTGTTGTCCTCTGTGATCCCTGCTGCTGCGGGGGGGCTGCTGGCCGCTGTGGGAGCCAGGCTGGCGTGGGGCATGTAGCATCCCCGTCGCAAGCAGCTTGGCAGCTCTCGGTGCAGTTCGAGGTCTTGTTCTTTTAGCTGCGTCCTGCCCCGGGGGGCCCTGGGGCTCGCTCTCCCCGCGGCGCTGGGAGCCTTCCAGTTGCTAGTCCTCAGTGCTGGGAGGGCAGAGGACAGCACTGTTCAGCTCCCCCCAGCCGCATCCTGGCCTGGCCCGGTCCAGACACTGCATCCCAGCTCTGTGCACAGAGACGAGACCCGATGCGCCAGGCCCCGCGAAAGCTTGCATTTGCACCCTGGAGCCTGCAATGGGGCTCAGGTCCCCGTGGTGCCAGGCGTTGGATGTGGAGCTGCTCGGGGCTGGGAAGGGTTGCGTTTCAGAGATGCCCATCCCGGGGGGCAGACACCTGTTGTAAGAGTGGTCAGGCCCAGGCTTATCGTGCCCAGTCTCCAGCATCACACGGGCAGAGAGCAGAGGCTGAAAGGAGAGCGACGGGGTCCAAGCAGGGTCTCTCCCCCTTGCAGTTTGAGGTCCAGGCTGGTCTGATGCAGACGCCGTGCCACTCGCTCCCTGCTTTGGAGCGCCCCGTGCCCCTTCCCTCCACGCCTGTGTCCGGTCCCGGGTGGATCTGCCCAAGCTCCCCGCTCCCACCGCAGCTGGTGGCCACGAGCCCCCACTTTAATGCCACATGGGGGGAAAAGAGCTGCTTGGTGTTCACGGTCAACTGACACCTGCCCGGTCCATGCTGTGATCCCTCATCTTTGTCTGGGGAGAGAAGAGCAATGATCGATCCCCAGGGACTTTCTCTTGGCCATTTCGTGTGTTGTGACCCCTTCTCCTGCCCCCTCCAGCATCTCTCCTGCCCTGCCCAGGCCTGGCCTCATGAGTCTCTCCTAGGGAAGCCCCTCCGCAGCGCTCCTCATCCTCGCTGCCTGTCTCTGCTCCTGCTCCGGCTCTTCTCTCTCCTCCTGGGGGTGCAGAGACCAGACCTGGGTGCAGCATTCATTGCCTTCTCTAGAAACAGGCCGTTCCCCCCGCCCCTTCCCCCAGCTCGTCCGGCCAGCCGAGCCGTGGCCCAGGCCGGTCGGGGATGGCAGTGCCAGGGCTGCAAAGCTTTTGCTGTCTCCGCTGCGGCCCTGGGGGACTGGCGCGAGGATGTGCCAGGGTCATTCTTCTTCCTCCTGTTAATAAACGTTAATGGCTGTGGCTGCAGCGAGAGCGGAGAACGAGGCTTCCTGTCGGCTCTGTTGCGCTCGTTAATTCATTTTGCGCTGGGAAATGTCTCCCTTGTCCAGCATTGTCTCCGTCCCAGCCACTTTATCTTCTGCGTTTTTCTTTACCTGGAAGGAAGCTCGTTTCGCTAGCACCGGGCCGCCGGCCACGTGCTTTGCGTGCTGGCGATGGGGGTGAAGCAGCGCCGATGGTTCAATCCCTGCTGCATGGGGGGTGGGGGGAGCCCGGTGATTTGCCCATGCTCTGGTCGGGGCTGGGGGGAGCTCGCTGCATGCCGGTAATGGACCGACAGCGGGCAGCGTAGCTGGTGCGGGGGCTTCCCGTCCTGTGGCTGACGGCATGTTTGTTCTCTCTTTCCCTCCCACAGAGCTATTAAGAATGGCAAGGGGCTGCACAGCAAGAAGGAGGTGCCTATTCACCGGGTGGCTGACATCTCTGGGGTAAGGAGCCAGTCATGTCCAACACTGTGCCCCAGGGGTTAAGCGGGGCCTGGCCCGGTCCTCTTCTTGCCTGGTCCTCTTCACGATATAACGAAGACGGTGGTTTGGGTATAATAGGCAGGTCAGGGGAGCCCCAGGGAACAGCCGGGTGGCTGGCAGGTGTCTTGGGCAGAGAGCCAGCCTGGTGTAAGGCCAGCTCTGGCTTGCCCAGAGGCAGATGCAGCCTCTGGGGTCCCCAGCTCTTTCCCCACCGCCCTTCCTTGCAAAGGTGCATTTGCCAGCTGGGTCTGAGCGTCCCTGGAGCATCCCCTCCTTTGCCAGGCTGAAGAGTGGAGGACTTGGCCTGGCCTGCTAATGACGTGCCAGTGCAGACAGCTCTCCGCGGCAGCACACGGCTTCCCCTCTGCCCTGCCCTGGAGCGCTGCAAGCATCTGGTCCGCAGCGGCTGGCAAGTGGCAGAGGTTTGGGGCCCAGGGGGAGGGAAAGGCGATGCTTTCCACGTTGCTTCTCTCTGTAGCCTGTGGAATTGCTCCGTGCCTCCGGGGCCTGGAAGGGAAACGGGGAGAGGCAAGCAAGAGCTGTGCAAGCAGCCAGTGCAGCCCTGATGTGCAGGCCAGGGTGCATGGGGCTGCTTCACTGCTGGGCTTCCCAACCCTGCAGCACCCAGTGAGCAGGGCCTGCTCACCCTCTGGGCCCTGGCACCAGTGCTGAGGACCTTCTGCTCTAAGGGCTTGCAGGCTGGCGTGGGTAGGAGCCACGTGGGGCTGCTCTCAGTGCTAAATGAGGCTTGCGGCTGTCTCGGGGGCCCGTCAGTGCAGCCACTCCCCTGGCTAGCAGAGGTGCTGCGTTGCGCCCAGAGGAGTTTCCATGCTTCTTGCGTTGTATGGCGGCGTGGCGAGGGGGGTTGTAAGCCTCCCTCAGAGGTGCTGGGTGCTGCTGCAGGCACCAACCCTGCAGGGTCCTGGCTTGAGGATCTTGCCCCTGCACTTAGGCTCAGCCCAACACTGCACAGGGGCAAGAAGGGATTTCCCTCTGGTCAGACAGGTGCACACTGGAGGGTTTTGCCTCCCTCTGCAGCAGGGGCACGGCCTGGGCCTAGGCTCTCTGCAGCATCCATGACCCCCCTGGCAGCAGCAAGATACTGGTGACTGTGGCCCCCCTGTATCCGAGGAGCGATGCCTGGAGCTGTGGCAGGGTGACTGTTGTGTGGCTCCGAGGTCAGACATGGGGTTTGTCTGGGCTGGTTTGGACGGGGCTGATCCTGCCTCAGGCTTGGACTGGATGTGACCCCACAGCTCCCTGGCTCTGGGACTACGACTGTTCTCACCACTGTGCTCAGTGGGGTAGATGACAGAACAAGGAGCAGTGGGCTCAAATTTTGTATTGGGGAAGTTTAGTTTGGATTTTAGGAAAACTTTTGCACCAGGAGGGTAGTAAAGCACTGGGACATGTTACCCAGAGTGGTGGTGCAGTCTCCGTGCTAGGAGGTTTAAGACCTGGGTAGACAAAGCCTTGGCTGGGATGATGTAGTTGGGGCTGGTCCTGCTCCGAGCAGGGGCTGGACTAGACGTGACCTCCTCAGCTCCTATGATGCTATGACTGAGCCTGCGCTGTGCACGAGAGCAGCTGGTTTGGGGCTGGGAGTCTGGAGGCACTGGTTACTGGCTTCACTGGGGGCTGCCTTGCTCCCATCTCCCTATCGACATGCTCTCCTCTGTTGCCCTGCTCGCCTTCCTCTCACCCCAGTGAGGGTGGCACCCAGGCCAACCCTGCCATCCTGCCCCTTGTCAGTTGGGTACCACGACTACCCCAGGCAAAGCCCAGAGATAATCTTGGGTCTTCACGAGGGAGCAGAGACCTCCCATCTCCCCTCGCACCATTCTTGGAGTGTGCTTCAAGATCTGGACGGCACGGGGCCTCACCCTGTTCACGCCTTGCCCTTTGGGGATGCTGTCTGGTGGCACCTTCCCCTCCACCCAGACATGGGTCTGCGTCTAGATCGCCCCGCTGTGCCTTACCCCACCAGTGCCTGCTTCTCCGTTTTTCAGGCAGGTCCCTGGCGAGGCCACAAAGGAAGGGAGGCTGCGTCTCGAGGGGCTGTGCAGCCCTGAGACCTCCGGTGGCTGCATGCCGGGAGGGTTGGATAGAAAGGCCCCGGATCTGGCCATGGCAGGGGTTGACACGGACAGGAGCCTTGCGTGGGGTTGCCTCTGCTGCCGTTCTCCCCACTGGGTGTGGGGGGAAGCCGTCCCACGTGGATTTCAAGGGCAGCCTGCCCGACACACCCAAATTCACTTCCCAGGGAGACCAGGCTTTCGGCAGCCCCCGTGCCGCTGGTCTCGACAGCAACCCTGGGCAGCGACTGCACCGCACAGCCCTTCCTTGTACCCGGGGGCTCAGTTTGTGCCCTATCCCACTCATCCAGCCTCCCCCCTTCACCGCGCCAGCTCCATGCTCCAATTTAGGCCAGCGCTGGCCTCCCCACGCTCTCTGTCATCCACATCGCGTTACCGGGAGGGCCGGAGTGGGTATTTATAAGCGCTTCCTTTTAATGGCGATCCCTGTACCGGCGCCCGGCAATAGCACACCGGGGCTTTTCAGCAGGCCTGGCCGGGCTCGTTTGGGCAGCTTGGCTCATTAGGCAAGTGTGCGGTTGCCTGAGAGTGTGCAGCCCCCAACCCGGAGGGGCTGGGAACAGCCGTGGAGGCATCTGGAGCGGAGCAAGCTGCATCCTAGCCCAGCGCTTCCCTCCGCAATCGTTCATTAATTCAGCCCATGGATGGCGGCTTCTAATTGCTGCAGTGATCGAGTCGATAGCCCCAGCGGCCCTTCTGCATCCTGCCTTTTATTCTGGGGTTATTTACCAGGGAGGAGCCTGCCGGGGTAGAGGTACCCCGCCGCCCCCTTTCCTGGAGGCTCAGCTCAAGCTGGCAGGGAGTCGGGGGAGGATTCAGCCCCCCGGCGGGTGTCTGGTCCCTGCTGCTCTGTTCTGCGGCAAGGCCCTGGCAGAGAAGGCATCGCGGAGCGAGACCCCCACGCCCTGGCTTGCTGCAGAGAAGCCCAGGCGGGTCCCAGGGATGGGGCCCTGAGCTCTGGGCTGGGAGCCCGGGCTCTGTCCTGGCTGCGTGAGCTGCTGGGAGGCATCGCCAGTGCCCGCTGGGCTGGGAGCAAGCTTCAGGCACTTCGCTCCGTGTCTTCAGACTGGTGACAGAGTGGGTTCATTAGCGCTGAGCGCAGCCATGCCCTTACTTCCTGCCAGGCCTGGCATCCTCCCCCTGCCCAGGAGCTCCCTGCCATGTCCTACAAGCCACCTGCTCTTGTTCCATGGCTCTGGTGCCTGCTCAGACCCTTGCTCTGGGCATCTGGCCGTGGCTCTGTGCCTGGTCCTAGGCTTTGTCGAAGATCCTGGCACTCAGCAGAGACCTCTGCTCCTCTATGGGAGAGGAGCACAAATGTAGGCTCACAGAGCCTGTCTCTTGCATGCAGTCCAGGCGACTGAGATGAAGTGTCATGCCCAAGGCCAGGCAGGCAGGCGGTAGCAGAGCAGGAGGCTTATCCCGGCTCCTTGAGGCCAGCTTGTTTCTCGTCCCTGAGCTCCCATCTCCCAACCGCTTGTGATGCTCAGGTGTATGCAGCCTGGCTGGGGACCCTCTGCTGCTCTGGGCTGGTGTGATGGCAGCTAGCGGTAAGCCCTAGGGGGGACAGAGGCTGGCTCC
Organism: Crocodylus siamensis; assembly: GCF_052110815.1. Lineage (NCBI taxonomy): Eukaryota > Metazoa > Chordata > Crocodylia > Crocodylidae > Crocodylus > Crocodylus siamensis. The sequence continues at coordinate 1,284,916 of NC_143398.1, read as the reverse complement.
AGGGCTGGCTGCAGCCTGCTTCCAAGTGGTATTAAGTGGAGTCCCCAGGGGTTGGCCCTGGAGCTGGTTTCATTCAGCCTCTTGAGCAACAACCTGGAGGATGGGATGGAGTTTGTAGCAAGTTTGCAGATGATACCAAGCTGGGGGGAGTAGCAGATACGTTGGAGGGCAGGGGTAGGATTCAGAGAGACCTCAACACACTGGACTGAAGGAGATCTCATGAGCATTGCACAGGGAGATGCCGTCCCTCGGATGCCTCCCCCTGCTCTCTCTGGCTCAGTGGAAGGATTTGTGCGGGGCAGGCAGGAGAGGGGAGGGAGATGGGTGGTCGCTCAGCGTGTGGGACACCCAGGGGCAGATCTAGGGGGTGCAATCGTACCCCCCCACCTTCCCCTTTGATTTCAGCTCTACCCAAACTTTAAAGCCAACTGTTTTTGAGCAGCCATGACACTTCTGTTCATGAGACATGTGCTTTGACTTCATAGCTCGTTATAATCTACCTGTTTCCTGCTAGGGTCTCTTTATTCCACAGGCATTAATGACCCTCTCTTCTTTTTTTAATGCCTTTTGATAGTCCACTCTCCAAACCATCCTTTCTTCTGCAATGTTGCTGTCTCCTCCTCATTGTTGTCTTTCTTTCCTGTGGCATCATAGAATCAAAAGACCAGAAGGGCCCTGTAAGGTCATCCAGTCGGTCACCTGCGGTAGGCGGGAGGTTAATGAGCTCAAACCTGGTGCTTCTCCAGCCTCCTCTTGAACACCTCCAAGGATTCTGTTCAGCCCGTAGGACCAAACTGTCAAGGTCATCCTGGATCTGTACCCTCTCCTCTGATGTGCCCGGGTTTCTTAACACCCCACCGCTGGCGAGTTCGTAATTGGTGGCCTGCTTAACTACTTTTTCAAAATTTTTTCCTAGGACCAAAGTCAGACCGACTGGTCTGTAGTTTGCAGGGTCATCCCTCCTCCCTTTCTTAAAGATAGGTATCACGTTGGCCCTCTTCCAGTCGTCTGGGACCGCTCCCAAGTGCCACGATTCTTTTAATAGCTTCTCCGGAGGCCCTGCTGTGAGCTCAGCCAGTTCTTTTGGGACTCCTGAATGCAGGCCATCTGGCCCAGCAGCCTTGAAAGCGTCCAGATCTTCTAAGAGGACCCTCACCTGTCCGGGACTGATTTCATGAGGTCTGTTGCCTTCCTCATATTCCCCGGGCTTCTGGACCGGTGGACAGCTCCCGTATGCTTTCTGGAATATCCATGTGACGTATGCATGTAGGAGCTTTGCCTTTTCATGGTGATTGGCTATGGGCTGCCCCTCCATATTCGGTAAGGGTCCCACAGTGGAGCTCAATTTTTTCTTGCCTGTAGAAGGACTTTTTGTTGTCCTTTATTTCGGATGCCAGCCTGATCTCCATGCCTGCCTTGGCTTTCTGTATCTTGTACCTGCACACCCCGGTTACATAAATGAACTCCTCTCGGGTTGTTGAACCATTTTTCCATTGCTTATATGGGTCTTTTTTTTTCTTTTTTCAATAGTTCCCTAATATCCCTGTTGAGCCAAGCAGGTTTCTTGGCTCCTTTCCCACTTTTTGATCGGATACCAGCTTCCAAATCTGTTAGCCGCTTTTTGATATTATCGCCATGTGCAGAGTCCATCTGCCCCGTCTGGGCGTTTGTAACGATCGCAGCTTTCGATGAAGCGCTGCGCTGTTTGCAGACACCGCGGTCGCACCGGGGTCCATCTGAGATGTTCATCTTGAAAAGCGTTGTTTTGAAGTACTTCTGAAGTTCAGGGGTGATCATGTGAACCCAGATGTAGAAAGGACTAAATGCAGGCGCTGTCAAGGCACTCAAGATTTTGCTTTGGGAATCTGAATAAGGGATGCCATGCGTCCGGGGCTGCATTGGTAGGAGCATTGCCAGCAGATTGAAGGCAATGATTCTTCCCTTCTATTCAGCACTGGGCAGGCCACATCTGGAGGTCTGTGTCCACTTTTGGGCCCCCCATTACAGACAGGATATGGACACTGGAGAAAGTTCAGAGGAGGGGCATGAAAATGGTTGTGGGGCTGGGGCTCAGGACATGTAAGGAGCAGCTGAGAGAACTGGGCTGACTTGGACTGAGGGGGATTGAATAACAGTCTTCAGCTCCCTGCAGGGGGGTTGCAAAGAGGACAGAGCTGGGCTGGTCTCAGTGGGGGCAGATGACAGCCATGAGAACAAACATTTGTGCTTGTACCTGGTGAATGGTCACTTCACCCCATGTCGACGGCCTGTTTGGAAACCAGGTCAAGCATGCATGGCCAAGGAGTTGGATCTCCCACTGGCTTCGAGCATCAAGGACAATAAAAAGTCATTTTTCAGATATGTGGGGAGGTGGAGGAAAAGCAAGGGCAACACTGGACCCCTGCTAAACCAGATGGGGCAATGATGCCCAGGAAAAAGCCAACCTATTAAATAGGTACTTTGCATCAGTCTTTCATCAGTCCCATGGGACACCCATGCCCTGCTATGGGACAGGGAGGTCCAGGTGAGGGAGATCCTGCCCCCCATCAGTGCTGACCTCGTGAAGGAACACCTTGAGAAGCTGGATACCTTCAAGTCAGCCGGCCCTGATAACCTGCACCCCAGGGCACTCAAGGAACTGGCGAGCGTCATAGCCCAGCCCCTGGCACGGGTCTTCGAGAGCTCCTGGCGCTCTGGTGAAGTGCTTGAAGACTGGAAGAAGGCCAATGTGGTGCCAATCTTCAAGAAAGGGAGGAAACTGGATCCGGCTAACTACAGGCCCATCAACCTGACTTCTATCCCGGGGAAGATCTTAGAAAAGTTTATCAAAGAGGCCATCCTTAATGGACTGGCTGATGCCAACATCCTGATGGACAGGTAGCATGGGTTTGTTGCGGGTAGGTCTTGTTTGACCAATCTCATTTCCTTCAACGACCAGGTGACCCATCACCTGGACAAGGGAGAAGAGATTGATGTCATATATCTTGACTTCAAAAAAGCCTTTGATCTGGTATCCCATGATCACCTCTCGGCCAAACTGGCCAATTGTGGCCTTGGCTCCACCACGATCCGCTGGCTGGGAAATTGGCTCCGTGGTCGGACCCAGAGGGTTGTGATTGATGGCAGTCACTCATCGTGGTGCCCTGTGACCAGTGGGGTCCCTCAAGGCTCTGTCCTGGGACCCATCCTGTTCAACATCTTCATTAACGATGTGGACATGGGAGTCAGGAGAGGACTGGCGAAGTTCGCCGATGACACCAAACTTTGGGGCAAAGCATCCACGCCAGAAGATAGGCGGGTGATCCAGGCTGACCTGGACAAGCTCAGCAAATGGGCGGACAAGAACCTGATGGTGTTTAACACCGAAAAATGCAAGGTCCTCCACCTTGGGAGGAAAAACCTGCAGCACCCTTATAGGCTCAGCAGTGCTACGTTGGTTAGCACTACAGAAGAAAGAGACTTGGGGGTCATCATTGACCACAAGATGAACATGAGCCTGCAATGCGATGCTGCGGCTAGTAAAGCCACCAAAACGCTGGCGTGCATCCATAGATGCTTCTCGAGCAAATCCCGGGACGTCATTCTCCCCTTGTACTCAGCCTTGGTGAGGCCGCAGCTGGAGTACTGCGTCCGGTTTTGGGCTCCACAATTCAAAAAGGATGTGGAGAAGCTTGAGAGAGTGCAGAGGAGAGCCACGCGCATGATCAGAGGTCAGGAAAACAGATCTTACGATGACAGGCTGAGAGCCATGGGACTCTTTAGCCTGGAAAAGCGCAGGCTCAGGGGTGATCTGATGGCCACCTATAAGTTTCTCAGGGGTGACCACCAGGATCTGGGGGAACGTCTGTTCACCAGAGCGCCCCAAGGGATGACGAGGTCGAACGGTCACAAACTCCTGCAAGCCCGTTTCAGGCTGGACATAAGGAAGAATTTCTTTCCTGTCCGAGCCCCCAAGGTCTGGAGCAGTCTGCCAGCGGAGGTGGTTCAAGCACCTACACTGAACACCTTTGAGAGCGAATTGGATGCTTATCTTGCTGGGATCCTATGACCCCAGCTGCCTTCCTGCCCTTCAGGTGGGGGGCTGGACTCGATGATCTTCCGAGGTCCCTTCCAGCCCAAATGTCTATGAATCCATGAAATCTCTGATGCTGCCTGCACCGCCGCTCTGGAGGCTTCCCCGGCCCAGTCTGGCACTGGGGATACCCGTAGCCTTGCTGCTTCCAGCTGCCCTGGCCCCAGGTCTCCAGCAGACATGGCTCTAACCACAAAAGGTCATGGGAGGCCTGGCGGTGCCTGTATCTGCCTGCCTAGCACTGGAGGTGTCAGGGAGAGGGTAGACGGGTCCTGGGTGGGAGGATCTAGGTGCAGCGATGCCTGTGCTCTGCTGTCAGGGTGCCCCAGGCTTCTGGGCTGTGCTGGGTGTCCCCTCCCCACGCTTCTGCTCCATGTATTAGGGGGGTTTAATCCTCCCCCAGAGGCGCTGGTGCTGCTGCAGCCCGGGCTGGGGATGGGGCTGGGCTGTGCCAAAGCTCCTGCTGGCCCCAACCCTGCAGGGTCCTGGCTGGAGGGTCTTGCCCCCGTGCGCAGGCTCAGCCCCACGCTGCACTGCGGCAAGAGGGGATTTCCCCCCTGCTCAGACTGGTTGCACTGGGGGGTTGCCTTCCTCTGCAGCAGGGGCACAGCCTGGGCCTGGGCTCTCTGCAGCACCCATGACCCCCCCCCGGTGCAGCAGGACGCTGGCGGCTGCGGCCCCCCTGTATCCTGGGGGCAGGAGTGATGCCTGGGGCTGTGTCAGGGGTGACTGTCGTGTGGCTCCAAAGTCGCACACAGGGTTTGTCTGGGTTAGTGTGAACAGGGCTGATCCTGCCTCGGGCTGGATGTGACCCTGCAGGTCCCTGCCAGGCCCGCGGCTCTCAGCGGTCTCTGCCGTGGGGGATACTTGCACTCAGACAAAGCTGTTGTGCCCAGTTCTTTCCGCTCCCAGGGCTCGCCTGCGACACCACCCCCTGCCAGGCCTGAGTCCTGGGGGTGCCACCCTGCCCTGGGGTGCACCCACCGCTGCCTGCACCCGACAGGCGAGGAGGATAAAAACATCCCTGGAAGCAGCAGGAAGGAATCTGGCAGGAGGCTCCCACGTCCCCACGAGGCAGCAGCTGCTCTGCAAACACCCCCGCCTCCCAGCCTCCTCCCTGCTCTCTCCCCTTCTCATCTCCCTTAATTGCAGTTCAGGGGCTCACGACTCAGTGTGCCCAGGCTGCGTCCTGGGCCCAGAGGGATGCGATTCACCAGAGCGCCGTGGCACCTGACGCCCGGCGTTCGTCCGTCGGCCGCTGCCCGCTGTCAAGGGCAGCTCCCAACGAGGTTTCCCATCCCCCAGCAGCCAGTGGGAGCATGAAGGATTCCTGGTGGCTCTTGACGTCGCGATGGACCAGGAGCCCTCCCACCTGGCCTCACACTTGGCTCCCAGCGGGCCACGGCATGGGACAGGCATGTGCTGGCGGCGGCTGCCCGTCGACGCAGTACTGTGCTCAGCAGTTGCTTCCCAGATACCGGGAGGCGGGTCGGACAAATTGGAGCTGGATCCTACCGGGGCTGTGCTGTCCAGACACGGGGGAGAGGGAGCCGGCGCGACGGCCGGATGCTCCCATCCTTGCGGAAAGTCCTTGAATAATTTTGCATAATCGGCAGTGCCGCACATGAAAGGGCCGCGTTACGCTGCTGTTTCTCTTCGCTGTATTCATGCATAATTTCCCTTCGATTCCCAGATAATTAAATGCAGGGAATGTTAAAATAATAGTAACGGGGGATGACAGCCTCCCGGGCTGGGAGTTGGGGGAGGAGAGGAGGCACGAGGCAGGGAGGCTGCAGGTGCCCTTCTGGTTGCATGGATGCGGCTGTCCAGAGCTGTGGCACCCGGGCCCTGCAATGCCACGTGGAGAGCTGTGGGCACCGGGTACCAGGCAGCCGGTGCGAGTTACCCTTCGCGGGAGGGCTTTGTCCACCAGCACCTGTGTGAAGCCATGTAGCCATGCCCTTACGGGGGTCAGAGCCTGGCTTGCCTGGTCTGTGCTCTGGTTATGGGGGCTGCTTGAATGCCAGCAGTGCCTGGGCAGCAGGGGAGATGTCTTTGGGCTTACGGGGTAGTAGTCAATGACTTAGTGTCTAGTTGGCAGCCAGTATCAAGTAGAGTGCCCCAGGCGTCGGTCTTGGGGCCAGTTTTGTTTTGTTCAATATCTTCATTAAAGATCTGGAAGATGGCACAGAGTGCACCCTCTGCAAGTTTGCAGACAACACCAAGCTGGGGGCAGTAGTAGATACGCTGGAGGGTAGGGCTAGGATTTGGTGACCTAGACACTTTGGAGGATTGGGCCAAAAGGAAGCTCATGAGACTCAAGAAGGACAAGTGCAAAGTCCTGCACCTGGCAGAGCAATCCCCTGCGCCAGTGCAGGCTGGGGGGACGGGCTGGGCAGCAGCTCTGGGGGTGACAGAGGACAATAAGCTGAACAGGAGCCAGCAGTGTGCCCTTGGTGCCGAGAAGGGTAACAGCATCCGGGGCTGCATGGGTAGGAGCGCTGCCAGCAGAGCAAGGGCAGTGGTTCTTGCCTCTATTCAGCACTGACTGGGGAGGCCACATCGGGAGTCCTGTGTCCAGCTGTGGGCCCCCACTACAGAAGGGATGTGGACACGTTGGAGAGAGTCCAGTGGCAATGAAAATGGTTGGAGGACAGGACTGGTGAGGAGAGGCTGAGGGAACTGGGCTGATTTAGTCTGGAGAAGAGAAGACAGAGGGGGATTCAATAGCAGCCGTCACCTCCCTGCCGGGGGCTGCAAAGAGGACGGAGCTGGGCTGGTCTCAGTGGGGGCAGACGACAGGACAAGGAGCAACGGGCTCAAGCTGCAGCAAGGGAAGGTGAGGTTTGATATTAGGAGAGACTTTCTCCTGAGGAGGTGTTTAAGACCCAGCTCGATGAAGCCTTGGCTGGGATGATGCAGCTGGGGCTGGTCCTGCTTGGAGCAGGGGCTGGACTAGATGTGACCCCTGAGCTCCCTCCCAGCCCTCGCTGTCTGTGATTCTGTGTCCAGGGGCCCTTATGGAGGGCTCTAGAGTCGGGGCAGCCGCTGGGCATCTGTCCCCGGAGATTTGTGAACAGTGATGGCCCTGGTATCACGCCCAGCCCTGCTGCCGGGGGTAAACTTGTTTCTAGAGCCGATGGGGTTGGAGGTGGAGAGAGCATTATACTGAGGGTGCACGTGGCCGGTTGAGACCTGCCCCCTTGGCTCGGCTCCATGCAGGGCTGGTTGTGATGAGGGGTGGGAGGAGCGGGTAGCGGGCGATGGCACCGTGGGCCGACGGGGTGGGAGAGGTCAGGCCAGGATGGGCCTTAGCAGTGGTGGCGTGTTGGTTTCGATGCCAGGGCGCCCGGTGCCTTGGCCAGCTAGGTGCATAGATTTCATAGACATCAGGGCTGGAAGGGACCTCGGGAGATCGAGTCCAGCCCCCGGCCCAAAGGGCAGGAAGTCAGCTGGGGTCATAGGATCCCAGCAAGATAAGCATCCAACAGGGCGTGTGCAGGCCAGGAAAGTCCAAGCTGGCTACACGAGCGCTCCCTCCCGCCCTCTGCATCCAACTGCTGCCTCTCCTAGGCCAGCAGTCCCCAAACTCTTCGGGTTTCTGGCAGCCCTCCTTAGACTCCAGATGCCCCTCAGCAGACACCAGCTCTTTGCTTTCACTCCCATTTTCACCATGGAAAAGCAGTCGGCGGTTCTGCTACCAAGGACGGGCCAGGACGGAGGATGGTACTGACATGCGTCCAGGGCAGGTGTTTGCAAGCCTCGTGGTGCTAATATTGCACAGCCCGCCTGTGCACCTTGAAAGGATTTCGTGGCATGTGTGGTGCAAGCCACCGGCAAGCTTTAGGGATACGGGCTGGGGGCTGGCAAGAAGGCTGTGCGGGATCGGAGCTCAGGTGCCTCTTCCTAACCAAGATCGTTAGGACCCAAGCCGGGGCCCGCTCCTCCTTTGGAGGCTCTGTCTGGGCTGGGTTAGGACTGCACAGGCTGCGTCTCTGCAAGGGACTGGGCTGAGTCTTACCATGGGATGCTGGGGGTGGGTGGAAAACCCTGCCTGGGGCCAGCTCGATGCCTCCATGGTGCAGGACTGCCACCCGGCTGCCTTTCCAGGGGTGTCGCAGACAACGCAGGCGGGTGGCTACTTGCCATGAAAAAGGGACCCCGAGGATGGGCACTGGGTATAATTGCACGGCCTCGTCATGGCCCAGTGTGAGCACTGAATAGTTTTACCCCTAATTGCTCCCTGCAGGACTAGGATCCTGCTGTGCTGGGTTTGTGGGGCCAACTGCCTTTGTCGACACGGGCAGTGGAGCCGGAACGGGCCTTTGTGGGGTCCTCTGGCCTCTCTTCACGCTGGTGAAGCCTTTGGTTTGGAGCAGGGCAGTAACTCCAGGCTGCAGCTGAGGTGTTGCAAACCCTTCTCCTGTACCCCCTCCAGCATCTCTCCTAGACTGATGGGGCCTGGCCTCGTGAGTCTCTCCTGGGGAAGCCCGTCCACAGCGCCCCTCATCCTCGCTGCCCGTCTCTGCACCTGCTCTAGCTCTCCTCTCTCCTTTGGGAGGTGCGCGGTCCGGCCGGTGAGCCGAGTCCCTCAGACTGCCCAGGTCAGGTGGGAGGGGATTGCACGTCCTGCCTCTTTGGCCCCCTCCATCCCTGCTGCGGCTCAGAGGGGCTGTGCAGCGGGCCCCGGGGAGGACCGGTCTGCGGACGCCAGCCGGCTGAGCCCTGACTCCGCTCATGCCTGCAGAGGTCGAATGCACCCGCACCTCTGTCAGCATCCAAGGGATGCACGGACCATCTGACCCTGCCGACAGACCGGCCGTGCTGCTCCCTTGCTAGCGTGAAACCGGGGATAAATAAGCCCGCCACAAGTGAGTTGTCTTCTGATGCGGGTGTCAGGCACCTGCTGATGGTGGCAGCTTCCTGGGGAACCCCTGCCGCTCGCCCGGCTCCTGCACCTCTGCGCCGCGTGTGGAGGCTGCGCGGTGTGAAAGCGCAGGGTGTGCAGGTTGCTCTCGGAGGGCTTCTGCCTGGGCTCTGGCGCTGCTAGCAGCAGGCAGCGCGGCCCGGCGGTCTCATCCCGGCTCCACGACGGCTCCCCTCTCTCTCCGCGGCACAGCCGGGAAGTTTTGGAGCTTTGCCGCGCGTGCAGGGCGGCAGGAGGTATCGGGGAAGTTCAGCCCGCAGTGGGCTCCTTGCCGGCTTGGGGTTTTGTTTTATTTTTTTTGGAAGTTAATCAAATCGTGACTGCGTGGTGATTACCGCTAATTAGTAGCCTTCATTAGCAGCTCCCGTTGGTAGATTTGCATATGTTAGACCTAAGTGGTTAATAGTTGGGTAATGACTTTTTTTTTCTCCCCTGTTCCCCATGGCTTGCAGACTGCGGTTACATGTGTTGCGTTTGGCTTCTAGGCGGCACATCTGTTAGCGCCGTTCCCGGGCACGTTCTCGGGGGGCCGGCGGACGTGAGAGCTGGGAATCCCCGCGGTCCCGGGCCAACTATGCGTGCTCTCCTCCTTGCCGCCCCGAGCCACGTGTTCGGGGGTTTGCAGGTGGCTCTCAGCACTGGGCACCTTCTCGGGGTGTTACCCCTGCCCGTCTGTTTGGCAAAGGGGCTGGAGCCTGCAGCTGGGGGACACTTGCAGGTTGGTTACCAGAGGGAAGTGGAGGCTTTGTCCTCCCCAGACCCAGACCTGATGATTTTTCAGCACCCAAGGGAGGCAGGCCCCATGGAGTCATGGGGACTTGTGCCCCGCACGGTGCAGAATTCAAGCCCTTGCCCCCCAGCTTTGCAACGCTCGCAGCCAGGGGACGGGGTCTGGGCACGGACCTCCCAGCTGCGCTGCCTGCTTCGCTGCTGCAGGGACTGGCAGGTGCTTTCACCTCTCCCTGCCTCAGCTCATCTCCCCAGTAGACCCGGGAAGCCTGGACCAAAGCGTGAAAATCCCCCTGTTCTCCTCTCCCCGCCCGTTAAGGGCAGGAGGTTGTGTAGAGATGCGGATGACGCGGTCGCTGCTGCGCCGTGGTGGCGCCCAAACACCCAGTCCAGGCAAAGGGCAGAGCTCGGTGCGCAGGGGCAGCTGTGGTTCTCCAGGTGCGCGGGCTTATCTGTGCGTCCCGCCGTTCCCCTCCACTGGGGCTAAGATGTGCCTAGCACAGCTTCCTCGCCGCGGCCACTCCTCAGGGACGCTGCTGCCTCTCTCCTTTCCGCAAGATCACAGAGCCCTAGAGCCTGGCTGGGAGCTGCGGGGCTGCATCCAGTCCAAGCCTGACCCGAGGCAGGATCGGCCCTGTGCAAACCAGCCCACGCAAACCATCACCGATGACTGCCGTCAGTGCATTGGCCCAGACGTGACAGCCACCTAAGCACGGGCTTGGACTAGATGACCCCATCAGGCAGGGGATGGACTGGATGTGACCTCGACAGGTCCCTGCCCGCCCCACGGCTCTCGGCCTCTGCAGTCCGGCGGAGAGAAGTCTGGATGGGAGCACTTCTGAGGTCCAGCTAAACCCGTGTCTCGCTAAGTGCAAGAAGGGAAGGAGCTGCCTCTTTCAGGGGCGTTCGCCGCCTCGCCGCGAGCGGTCTCCCAGCCCCGTGCACTTCTCTCCCTCTCCGCTGCACACCCCGGGGTGCTGGCTCTGCCATGCAGATGGCCTCAGGACTTGTTGGCGTTTGAGCCACTTCTCTAGGATTCTGGGATTCGTGAGCCCCCTCCTTTCCCTACATCCCAGGGGCCAGCCGACCCCGAGCCCGCACCCGCTCCTGTACCCGCCGCGGCCTTGGTGGTCATGGCAGGCTTCCCTGATCAGCCCCGCAGAACCAGGCTGCACCTGGAGGGGAGGAAGCTTATTCGGCTACGGTGAGCTCGTGCGCGCCTTTCGCTTGCAGTTGTTTTTTCTAAATTAAGGCCACCGCGAAATAAAAAGCCACCTGCCAGCATTTTATTTTAGGAGCTGCTTTTTTTCCCCAGTGAAATAAATCAGGAGCCTGGAAAGGCTGTCCTTCTTCGCTCCCCGCAGGCGCCAGTTGACGCCGGCGCCGGAGGCCTCTGCACCAAAACAGGCCGACGCTGCGTGCCGCCGGGGGTCCGAGTGGGAGGAGACGGCAATGCTGGGCACTGACTTTGCAAACTTCATTCCCTGCTGCTGCCAGGGAGGTCATGGATGTTGCAGAGATCCCAGGCCAGGGCCATGCCCTGCTGCAGAGGAAGGCAAACCCTCCCAATTTGCACCAGTCTGAGCAGGGGGGAAATCCCTTCCTGCCCCAGCGCAGCATGGGGCTGAGCCTGAGTGGGGCTAAGACCCTCCAGCCAGGACCCTGCAGGGTTGGTGCCAGCAGGAGCATTGGCCCAGCCCGGTCTCATCCCCAGCCGGGGCTGCAGCAGCTCCCAGCATCCTTGGGGGAGGTGAAACCCCCCTGACACGTGTCCTGGGAAGTTGCTCCCCAGCTCAGAAATACCCCGTTGTCCTGCCACCCACTGGGCTTCAAGCCACCACCTGTTCAGTGCCCAGGGCGGAGGACTGGGCTGCTCAGGGGTGTTGCTTGCGGTTTCATCCCCACAGCAAGTGTGAGGTGACCTCGGGGCAGGTGACGCAGACCCCAGGTCAGCGGGGGTGCATTGCTAGCCTCACCCCCGCCCCAAATGTGTCTGTCCCTGCAGCACCCTGGCCCCAGGGTTCGGGCCTCGGGGCAGCTCGGCTGTGGCGGGGGCTGTGCTGAGGGTGTGCTCCTGTGCTGGATTTGGCTGGGGGTGGTGGGGCCGTGGGTGCTCCAGGTCTGAAGAGGCCGACGCTGCTGGCTCACGTCCCCTCTCCTGTCCCTCCACAGGACACTCAGAAGGCCAAGCAGTTCCTGCCCTTCCTGCAGCGGGCCGGGCGCTCCGAGGCGGTGGTGGAGTACGTCTTCAGCGGCTCACGCCTCAAGCTCTACATGCCAAAGGAAACCTGCCTTATCACCTTCCTGCTCGCAGGTGAGCTGGGCTTGCGCTGGGCTGGGCCGGGCAAGAGTGCAGGTTTGGCCCCCCGGGAACTCCCGTGTGGTGCTGGCCGCCAAGCCCTTGAGTCACGATGCAGGGGGAAGGCGAAACGGCTGACTGCCAGTGGCATCCTTGGGCCTGGAGTCATGCTCGTGCATCTCCTGCCAACCTCCCCACCCATCAGTCTCTCCTTGCTGCTTGGCCAAGAGGGGCTCGGGTCGCGTCCCCGCCAGCCAGGCTCTGTGGTAGCTCCTGGCAGAGTCCTCCCCGCTCTTCTCTGCTGCGTCCCCAGCTCGGGGCTGTCTTCACGGTGCAAACTCACGTGGAACTGGTGTCCCAGCCTGGGGGGTTCCCAGGGGCAGCCGTTGTGCTGGCTCGGGTTCGCCGGGCCATGCAGAGTGTAGCGGCTGCCTGCCTGCCTCTTATAAGCCCCTAAAAGGGTGGGGAGGGTCTCCTGCCCTCTACCCTAGTTCTCACCCTGCACCCCAGTTCCCCCCTCCCCCAAACACCACTCCAGGGGGTCTTGGCCATGGGGTGGCAGGTCCATCTCCCACGTTGCTGGTAGCCTGATCCCAGCAGGGCTGGGGCGTGGTTACGAAGCTGCCCATACAAGAGGGGCGAGGGTCGGTGGTCCCTGCAGAGCTTGTTTTGCGCAGGCCCTCCAGGAAGAGCAGCCATGCAGCAACGCTCCTCGCAGCCGGTGGTGAAACGGGGGAGCCTTGAGCCGGACTAGCACTCGATTAGCGGGGTGCAGGGGTCCTCCCCCCAGCTCCGCACAAGGTCTCCGTCCTCCCCTCGCCTCTGCCAGAAGCTGCCGCATCCCGCGCACCTGCCTGCGGCGCAGGTGGCATCCCACTAGCCCTCGCGCCTTTCCCCGGCGCGGCACTCGTGGCTCCGTCAATGGGAGACAATGTGGGACTCTGTTTATCTCTTGTCCCTGTTTCTATGGCGATAACCGTGTATAAAGAATGACCCTGAACACGGATCGTTCACAACTCGGTTATGAAAAATTCAATAAGCATATAAATAGATCCCGCACGGAGCAGCTAGGCTCCGGCAAACGGCCGTGCCCGTGCTGGGGTCTCGCAGCCGTCGCCCTGCTCTCAGTGTCGGGGCCCATGTAGCAGCGTACGCTGCCTTGTTGCTTTCCATTGCCTTCCTCTTCCTCTCCCCGCCTGGGGCTTTGGGGTGCGCTCCGGCCCGCGTGCAGTCTGAAGGCAGGTGGGCGGCCTAGTGACGGGGCTGCAGCTTGGGTGCTTGGTTTCAGAGGCCCTGGGCAGGCCCCTTCTCCCCGGGTAGGCAATACTGTGTCCCCCCAGCGTGGGCCAGGGTCTCTGGAGCGGTGGAGCTGCACTGATCTCTATAGGGCCCACGTGGAGCCACGTGCTATGACACCTGGCCAGCGGCACCCGGGGCGCATCCGTGCACGGGCATGTCCCCACCCAGGCCCTCGCCCCGTGGGCGGCTGCATGTGCGGGTATAAGTAATCACGTCGTCTTATTTATAATCAACTCATGTCAAAGTCAGGGGCGTGAGGCGGGAGCAGAGGCCCGCCATGCCCTGGATGTTGCCCTGTCCTTGCCCCGGCGGCCAGGCCGGGGCCGGTTGTGGCGTTCCCCGTGGTCTGCGGGTAGGGGGTTGGCGCGGTCCGTGGCAGCTCTGACGGGAGGGAAAGGGGCACGAGGCCTTCGTTGCCAGTTTCTTCTGACCCTGGCGTGTCCCAGGGCTCTTCGTTACCCAGCCGCGTGGCCCGTGGGCATTCCCTTAATTAGCTCCGTTAGCAGGACTGTCGTGACCTTTAAGCTTGTTGCAAGTGAGTGATCCCAAGCGTGTTTCCATTGTGTGGCGCTGCTCTGCGCCCGCTCGCCCTCGAGCCGTGGCAGGGAGCTGAGGGGGTCGCATCCACTCCAAGCCCCAGGGCAGGATCAGCCCCACACAAACTTTGTGAAACTACCATCAAGCTCCTGGCATCTTCCCCTGCCCTCCAAGCCGGCGCGTGGTAGCAACGATGCCCCTTCTCCGGCCCTATAAGAGCCGGGGTCACGGCCGTGGGTGGGCCGAGGTGAACGGCCGAGCTGGTGCGAGCAGGCCGGGGCTGGCCCAGGCTACAGGGCGACGCCGGACGTTTCCTGGCCCGTCGCGGTGTGAGATGCCGAGGTTGGTGCCCACTGGTCCCTCGAGTCCCTGCGAGCTGCCCAGCCACGCCAAACCCACGTGGGCGCCTCGCCGCGCTCGCTCTTGACGTGACACTCGTCCCCCTTTTCCCCCTCTCGTCCGTGCGGGGCTAACGCTTTCCCTGCCGTCCCATCCCGGGGCTCGGCGGTTAAATATATCCGTCCTCCTCCACAGCGGCTCCAAGCCGGGTAATTTGGCGCGAAGGGGGGACAGTCTCAGCGGCCCAGTAATGGATGGCTCCGGGGGGAGCTCGCCAGCGGGAAGTTATATTTAATCCCCGTTGCCGTGGAAACCGCCTCGCTGTCGCCGGGATCGGAGGTTCGACATCCCTCGGAAAAAGTTCCGCCGGTTAAAAATACAGTCGCGGGCTGGCGGTACGGCACAGACGTGGAGATGCCGGTGTGGCAGGGTCCCAGCTTGGTTAGGGGAGAGCCGTCGGCAGGATGGTGCTGGCGTTGCGGCAAGGACGGCTGGTTTCCAGCTGCAGGGCCAAGGATCCACCTCGTGGCGTGGCCGGCGCGGGTCTCCCCCTGCTCCAGCCCCACGTGCGAGCACAGAGGCCACGGGCTGACCACGCACTGGAGACCCCAAGGAAGCTTGCTGTGAGCCGGGGTTTGGAGCTCAGCTGGTCCAGGAGGGACAGTCCTCCGGCGTGGTGGCGTGGCCGGCACCACGGGCTTGACCCCGTGGCTTTGCCCCCTCCGGCCCAGCCAGGGTGGGGGTCAGGTCCCAGCTCCTGCAGAAGCGAAGGCGTGGGGGTTTCCCTGGTCAGGGGGGGATCGGAGTGATGCTGCGGTAACCCATCCTCTGCTCCGGACGGAGGCGGGCGCGGAGAAATGCCCCCGTCGCATTCCAGCCGTGGCGTCAGCCTTCCTGCCCCGCGCGGAGAAATGTCCCCGTCTCTCTCCATCCGTGTTTCCAGCCGCCAGCCTCGACGGTTACCAGGATGGGGCTGTTGTGGGGGCAGCTGGGGCAATCGCAGCGCGTGCCCCGCCAGCTGCTCCAGAGCAGCGAGCCCCCGGGACCCCAGAAAAGGGGGCCGGGAGGATGCTTCCCGTCCTCGCGCCAGGGAGAGCAGCCGCCCACCTGCGCCCCCGTGGGAGCAGCGCTCCGTTCCCTCCCTCCAGCTCCCCTCCGGGAGTCCTCCTTGATCGGAGGCTTGCTAATCAAGTTGTATACATTAATTACGGACTAAAAGGCAGGTAACGTGCCAATTAGCATGGCGAACGAGGCACCGCGTCTGCCTGCCCCTGCTCGGGAGCTCGTACATCTGTTGGTATTTTTATTCCCGGGGTTAATTTGGCTTTTTTTCTGGGCTTTTTTTTCCCACCCCCCTCCCTTCCTCTGTCGTGGTTCAATTGGAACGTGGCGTCTGCGGCGGCGCTAGTCCCCTTTTATGATTCACGGGCTTGTTAACTCCCGGCCGCTCGTTAGCGCTTGCATTTTAAACGACGAGGCTGGTGGTGCCCCAGCCCCTCGCTTACGATTGCTGGTGTGCGTGCTGCGCATACCGATGCCGGGATCTTCCGGGCCACTCTCCTCGGCCCACAACACCCTGGCTCTAAGACCCGGCAGGCTCGGCCCCGACCCCAGAGCAGCCGCCGGGGATGTCCCCTGCCACCCTCCCCACGGCAAAGCTGGCAGCTCCCGGGGGAGGGCAGCGAGCTGCTGGCATGGCTCGGAGGGTGCAGATTCCCTGGCAGCGAGCCTCTGTCCGCTGGCGTCCCGATGCCGTGGCTGCGTTCCTACCCTGCGGGTGGGAGGTGTGGGGCCAGATCCCCGTCGATGCCCTCCTCGCCTGTGCACCAAGCCAGCCTGGCCCAGGTGCCGCGTCGCGGCCCAGCCGGCTTTGCACGCCGGCTGGAGCCCAGCTGTGGCGGCAAGCGGGGCTGTGTCTTCTCTGCAGCAGTGGGTCGCCTGTGGCGTGGCCCGTGGGCCTGGCACCCCAGCGTGAACTTGGCCTGCGGTGGAACGGGAGCTCGTGCTCGGGGCCGTGCTTCTCCCCTCCAGCCCCCGTGGCAGGCACGCACCTTTGTCCCTCCAGCCCCTGCGGCAGGCACGCACCTTTTCCCGTGGCCGTGCTAGGTCGCGTGCTGCAGTGAGAGCCCGGCGGGGGGACTTGGCCCTGGTTGCTTTGCTGGTGTAAATCAGTTGCATTTGGGTCTGGCCGGTGGCTGTGCCGAATCCCCCCGGCCCTCTAAAGGGGAAGGCTGGGATTTGGGTGGGAAGGCCTGACCCCAGAGGTGCTAGGAGGCAACCAGAGATGGTGTCTCCGGTGTCCCCCGGGCCAGTACAGCCCTGCAGTGCAGCTGACCCTCTGCCTGGACCTGGCTGATCTCTCGCCCTTCTGCCGGTGCCGTGCCCGCCCCATCCCTTTCCCTCCCAGGCAGTCCTCGATGCCCACAGGCTTGTTCGAATACCTTCTCAGCCTGTGTCCCCAGCATCGCCCCCCCCCCCGAGCTCCCGGCATGCCACAGGGTGAGGAACCACAGGCACGGCCGTGCAGAGGATGTCGCGGCAAGGTGGGCTTTGGGGCAGGGAGGGTGCAGGGTGCACGCGAGCACGTGCGAACGCCCCCGATGCGGCGCCTGCCGCAGGCACGTTGCAAGCCTGGCTGCTCTGCCGGCAGTTGGCAGCCACCCGATTTCTTTCTTTCTTTTTTTCTTTTTCTTCCTGGCTCTAGAAGCAGCTTGGACTGGGGCTGTCTCGAAGCCAGTGGGCTCAGCAGCCTGGGGGACTGGTATCTCCCCCGTCCCCAGTCTCAGGCGGGTTTTAAGGGGGTTTTACACATGGGCCCGGAGAAGGTGCCGAAGGGCCCTGTCTGGGTGCGGGGATCGGTTGCTTCCCTTCCCCCTTTGACTCTAAGCCAACTCCCGTGGGTTTCCATTGCATCCCTGGGGAGTCCCATGTGAGTCCAGGTCCCATCCTGTATAGCTGCCTAAGCTGGGACCAGGGGAAGGGCATTTGAACCATGATGCCCGTCCCACCCCGTCTCTCCAGCAGACGCCTGCCCCATGGGGCATGACCGAGCCAGGCTGGAGCACCGGCTTCGGAGCAGGCCGGATCCTTCTCGGAGGAGGGGTGCTAGATGCAGGGGCAAGGTGAGTGCGGGGCAGGCCAGCCCCTAACTCGTCCCAGCTGGGCGAGACCAGTCCCCGTCATCTCCGTAAAAGAAGGGCGCCGATACACACACAGGGCTGGGGTGGCCTGAGCATCCATGCATGGCTCTTCTCAGCTGCCCCAGGGCACTAGTGGGAACGGGCAGGCTTGGTGCACAATGGCTGCACTGATGGTAGGGTGGGGGATTGGGCTGCCCCTTGGCAAAGACAGCTCAGGGCTGTTTGCGTGGCCAGGAAGCCAGGCCATCCGGCCGGCCCTCGAGGACCTTGCGGGGAGAGGCCGAGCCAGGTGGAAGAGGGGAGCAGGGGCAGGGAGGGCGCACCGTGCAGGCAGACCACAGTTTTGACCTGAGTAAGCGGAGCCCAAACTTGGTGATGGAAGCATCTTTCCCTCTAATGAGCCCCGTGCTGCACCGATGAATTATTCAGCGCTCAAGCTAATAAAAGGCTGCAGGACTTCACGGGCCCGGAAGCTCCCCGGGCCCCCCTAGGTTGAGTTGAAGAGGAAAGCGATGAGCCCTGCTGCCATCTGCCAGGGCCAGGTAGCTGCGGCCTGGCTGGGCTAACGAGCACGTGGCCGTTGCATGAAGGCCTGGGGGGGAGCCCCACGGAGCGGCACCGCCTGCCCCCAGGTCTCGCCCCCAGGCACGGCACGTTTGCTCACGGTGTGTGCGCGGTCCTTGCCATGTGTGCTGGAGCACCACGTTGCTGGGCGGGAAGGAGGGTACAGCATCTTGCTCCCTGGTGCTCGCGGTCCAGAGCGAGAGGGGAGCACGTCACAGTCCAGGGGGCTGGGAGCAGAGGAGTGGGTCCCATCTTTGATGCACGGGATGCTGCCCGGGGTCTGTCTTCTCCCAGGCCTGGGTGGGGGGTTTCTGCTGGAACTGCTGAAGCAGGCGCTGCTGGAGCGGGTGGAGGCGGATGTGGGTTAAGCCGTCCTCGGGGAGGGAAAGGTGCTTTCCTCAGCCTTTGTCAGCGCTCCTCGCCAGCTGTGTTTAATGCCTCTCCGTTAGCAGCTCGGTGGGGCGGGCAGGGCTGCTTTTCTGCTGAATTGGAGGCAGCCAAGGCGCCTCTCTGCTCCCCGGGTCCAGAGCCGAGCAAGGGGTCTCACCTGAGATTCGAGTGGGACCTGGGGAGGGGATTCGTGGCACCCGCCTGGCCACGTCCTGCTCCCTGGGTCCCTGTAGCACTGCCCCAAGCCTGCGTGTGCCCGGTGCCCTGCTCTCCAGCCGGCTTGTGGGGGGGTCCCCTCTGCACTGGGCCCCGACTCTCGCTCTTTCCTCCTCCCTCTGCCTTTTAAGGGGAGCAAGCTCACCCTCACGTGCCCTGCCGAGCCCCCTGGCTCTGATGCTTCCTGGCTGGTCTGCGTAGGCAGTGCCCCTGGCATGGGATAGGGGAGGCACCTATCCCGTCTGGTTCCCAGCTGCCAAGGACCTTCGCTTCCAGCTCCATCAACCCTGCATCCCGCTGGGGAAACTGAGGCACAAGGTCTGGCCTGCAGTCATGCAGAGCTAGCAGGGCAGGAAGCCCAGGGCTGCCCCCCAGCTCCAGCCAGCGGGTGCTTGGGCATCTGGCCTTGGTCTCTGGCCAGTCCCAGGAGCGGTGTCTCCCCTGCCGGCACGCAGCGACACCCAGAGAGCCATTGCTGGTAACTGGCTAATTGATTAATTGCCAAAGTAATTACATCATGTGCAGTAATGGGCAAGATAGATATTGCTGTGTGCTGGGAGCGGGGGGCCGCGGGACCCGATCAATGACTGGCGGCCAGCCCAGACCTGGCTTGTCCACAAGCACTTTAAAAATAGCCCCTGGCCCCTCTCTTCTCCCCCCCACCCCCCACCTGCACCTCCACCAAACAATTAAATAAGCGGGGAGTTGCCAGCACACAGGGGCCCAAGGAGAGGGTGGATACGCGCTGGCGAGGAGGGTCTAGGTGCAGCGATGCCCGTGCTCTGCGGGGGTGTTTCTGGGCTACGCTGGTTGCTCCATCTGTTGGGGGGTTTTACTCCTCCCCCCGAGGCGCCGTGTGCTGCTGCAGCCCGGGCTGTGCCAATGCTCCTGCTGGCAGCAACCCCGCAGGTCCTGGCTGGAGGGTCTTGCCCCTGCGCTCAGGCTCAGCCCCACTGCACTGGGGCAGGAAGGGGTTTCCCCCCTGCTCACACTGGTCCGCGCTGGGGAGTTTTGCTTTCCTCTGCAGCGGGGGCACAGCATTGGCCTGGGCTCTCTGCAGTGCCCGTGACCCCCTGGCAGCAGCAGGACGCTGGTGGCTGTGACCCCCCTGTATCCCGGGGACAGGGGCTGTGTTGGGGGCAACTGTCACGTGGCTCCGAAGTTGGACGCAGGGTTTGTCTGGGCTGGTTTGGATGGGGCCGATCCTGCCTCGGGTTGGATGTGACTCCGTAGCTCCCCGCCAGCCCCACGGCTCCAGGACTCGGTGCCCACCCTTGCCCTGGGCTCCCCGTCTCGCCGCAGCGTGCCGGGTGCGTGCCGGTGCCGCAGCGCGCTGTCCCTGCTCCGGTCTGTCACGGCGGCTGGGTGAGTTACGGCTGCTCTCCCCCCTCATGAGATAACTTACCTCCCCCGGCTGGATATATATGCAGAGATATATCAGCTGCTTTGCCCGCACTGATAAATGCCATAACTCCAGCCCCGGGGCATAAATATGGGGCTGCTGTCAGCCGCCTCGCAGAGCGTGAAAGGATTTAGGACCCTCAACGTCCACCGGGCCGGGCCGGGCCAGTCACAGAGCCCAGCAGCTTGTTCGCGGCCTTGAGCGCCGGGGCAAGACCCTCCAGCCAGGACCCTGCGGGGTTGGTGCAGCAGGCGCGTCAGCCCGGCCCAGCCCCAGCCCCATCCCCATCCCCATCCCATCCCCAGCCTGGCTGGATCCTGGGACGGAGACCAGGCTGTGCCAATGCTAAGAAGAATGGCTAAGCATGGTCTTTGCTCCTCTCTCCCTGTGAACTGGTCATTGCAGTGGGTTGTGTTAATGGAGCCATTGCAGGGTTCAAGTTGCAGGGCTGTTCCTTGCCCCGCTCCCTGGCTGCATGGAGAAACACAACCCCCCAGATCCTGCCCCTCTGCCATTAGGGTGTCCTCCAAGCCTCTCCATCTACACCAGTCCCCTGGTCTCCCAGGCAGCAGTTGTCCAGGCCACCGCAAGGTCCCCGGTGAAGTGCATGTTGTCTTGGTGCGAGGCTCCCTTCGCCTCTCCCTGCTGCCTCCCAAACCCGGGCAGCTCTGAGCAGCCGGCGAGGGGCCTCACCGCCCGCGGGGTGCAGTCACAGCTGCTTTAATGCCAGCCCCCCTAGCAGGAGACCCTTCTACCATCCCGGGCCGCTACATTGCACCGCGGCCACCCGCAGAGTCGCCTCTTTGCCTCGTTAGCTAATGGAAACCATGCCGGCGTGTGCTCCGGTTGCTAAGACATCTGTCTCCCTTCCCAGCCGGCTGCGTGCCTGGTGCGGGTCAGCCGGCGAGAAGCCTCGCGGCCCCCATCCCAGTAGGGCGGAAGGAGCGGAGAGGGCACTGTCGTGTCCCTGTGCTGGCGGAGGGCTCGCATGCGGGTTGCACACGTCTTGGGGCACTTTTCTCAGGACCCTGCCATCCAGGAGCGCGCTGAGACTGTGCCATGTTCACAGGACTCTGGGCACTGGGTCCTGGGGGAAGCCAAAGCTTGCCAGGCTCTCGGTCACTGGAGCAGGACCGCAGCCGCCTTGTTAGGGGTGATCGGGGTTGCAGAGTGGGGGAGAGATGCGGTCCGTGTAGCCTTTTGCATGCTGCACCGCCATGTCTCTGCTCCCCTCCAAGCAGCTCAGTGCGTGGCCTCCAGCTGGGCCTGGGTCCACCCCAGAGGTGGCCGCCCTCGGAGACCGGAGCTGCCTCCTTTGCCCAGCCTTGGGGAATAAAGACGCAGCCGAGGCAGCTTCTCAGTCTTTGTGGCCCTTAACGATGCCTGGCATCGCTGCCAGCGGTGGTCCGGTGCCTTACGGCGGGTCGTTAAAGCTAAACGACGATGGTCAAAGTAAACAAGCAAAGAGCGTCAGGCCACGCTCTGATTCGGGGACCAGTCACGGGGCTGGGTCCCATCTCCCTGTGGCAGCCTAGCAGGTTTGGGTGCACGGGGGCTGGGGGAACCGCCGTGCTTCTTGGCATCCCTTGTCTTTGCTGATCGCTCCGTGGGTGCGTGAGTGCTGTGCTCCGACTGTGCCCATCTGGGCCTGGGCCATCCCCTGCTACCAGACCAGGCCTAGCGGGCTCTGCGGGTGCCACTGCTCCTCCCGGCTGCCACCTGCCCCCCCGTTCCCTGCAGCCTCTATTTTTGTAGGGGCGATGATAAAAATACGCGCGGCTCCCACACCGGCTTGGCAGCACCAGCCAAGTTACCATCACGACTCGCAGAGCCGAGCGCCCATGTGCCAAGGCTGAGGGGTGGGGGGGAGCTGCCGGCACGAGGCCCCCGTGCTGCCAGCACAGTGGAGGGGAGGGGGAGGTATTGAGGGGGGAGCAGGCTGGGAAAGGAGTCACGGTGGAGGTGGCTTGAGCATGGCCTCTGCCACCAGCCCCCCACACTGCTGTAGGTTTCTGTCCTCCCCGGCTCTTGCTCCCCCCTGAGATCCTGCTTTCTGCCTTGCAGAGGTGTGGGGCTGGATGGGGATACAGCTGCCCTCCTAGGTCTGCCACTGCCTGGGCAGATGCCTGTGGTCATGGCATTGCATCTCTCCAGGCCTCCTGGCTCTTCCCGCCCTTCCTTTGCATCTGCAGGAGGGGTTTCAGGGCCATGCATTGCCTGGCACGGGAGGGGGCCCTGATCCTGTCCCCAGGCGAGCAGCATTTGCACCCTCAGGCCTGCGGGGCTGATCCTGCCTGGCACTTGGCATGCATTAGCTCAGCTCCAACGTCTCTCCCAGAGACAGGGGAGTGAACCCCAGAGCCCCCACCCCCGCCAGAGCCCACAGTTGCTCCCAGTGCTGCCCTGAGCGTGCCATTGGGGAGGGGTGGGAAACAAGGCACATGCCCCCCTCCTCCTTTCCTGCTCTCGACAAGTCCCTTGACTCTCCCCACGTCCCGCAGAGCTGCTCGGGGGGTGCTGGAGGGCACAGAGGCGCCCGTCAGGGAGGCGATGGCAGGGAACGGCAGCGTGGTCCACCGGGTGGGCTGGTGCCAGGGGCTGTGAAATGAGGGAGCCTCGGGCTTGCCAGACTGGAGCAGCGATTGCCAAGAGAGAGACGGACGGCGGGGGGGGGGGCACGTTTAATCCCTGCCGCGTCGTGCCACTCGGTGCAGCGGTGACGGGAAGCGCCCGCCCATTCTGCACCCACACGTGTGCCTGCGTGTGCGCGTGCCTGTTGCGTGGGCACGAGCCCTCGCGCACGCGTGCGCCAACCGCCCGCCCGAGACCGGCGGCGGGTGTTTCATCTCGCGCCTGGTTCCCCCGGCTGCTTCCGCAGGTGCAGCCGCTAAGCCGCCGAGATCAAAAGTTTATTAACTGCTTTGTTGGAAAATTCCCATTCATCATGCGGCAGCAGGGTGTGAAATAGAGAGATCAGGACGGGGCTTTTTCCTGTCTGGGTTGATCCGCTGGACAAATATGCCTTTGACGCTTGTGGGCTGTGCATAGGGAGGAGACGCCTCGCTCCGGCGCGGGGGCCGGGGTATGGAGAGGGCTTGAGAAATACCAACCTGGCGACCGTGCAGAGGGAGGTGGATGGATCAGGAGGGATGGAGAGAGCTCTGTTGCTGGTGACGTGGGACTCCGCCGGCTCCCTGCAGTTGTGGGTGCTGGGGTGCCCAGCGCCGGGTCCCAGAGGTGGCAGTCCTGCCGGTGGCCTCTGCAATGGTCAGTGCAGGGAGGGTTGGCTCCGTGCATCCCTGCCTCCGTGCCGGGCGGCATCTGGGATCTCCCGGGTCTCTGGCAATTCACCCAGGGGTCGGGGGGAGCTGGGCTGCCTGCGGGGCCGTGTGTGTCAGCACGGGGCTCCCCTCTCCACGGCCTGGGCGCAGCACATTGCAGACTGCCTGCGGCTGGCCCAGCGAGGAAGCACTGAGCTCAGCACCTTCTGGGGAGCTCACGAGCAGGGTTGCTTGGCTCTGGCTTCTTGGAGGGCTGCATCGTAGAGTCCTGGAGCCACTTGGCTGCAGAAACCCCCTACTTCTGCCTGTGGTGGCTATGGGGGGAGCAGGGAAGCTCGCAAGCCTCCTGTGGCTTTCACAGAAACCCAGAGCCGTGGGGCTGGCAGGGAGCTGCGGGGCTGCCTCCAGCCTGAGGCAGGATCAGCCCCGTCCAAACCAGCCCAGACAAACTCTGCGTCCGACCTCAGAGCCACACGACAGTCGCCCCTGCACAGCCCCAGGCATCGCCCCCGTCCCCAGGATTCAGGGGGGCCGCGGCCACCAACGTCCTGCTGCTGCCGGGGGGGTCACGGGCGCTGCAGAGAGCCCAGGCCAAGGCAGAGGAAGGCAAAGCCCCCCAGCACGGACCAGTCTGAGCAGGGGGGAAATCCCTTCCTGCCCCAGCGCAGCGTGGGTGCAGGGGCAAGACCCTCCAGCCAGGACCCAGCAGGGTTGGTGCCAGCAGCAGCATTGGCACAGCCCAGTCTCATCCCCAGCTGGGGCTGCGGCCTCGCAGAGCCCAGCGACAGGGAAGCTGAGGAACATGGCTCCTATCCGCTCTGTGCTGAGGCCCCGGGACTGCCCAGCGTGTCCCAACCCTGCTGCTCCAGTGCCCTTGGCATGGCTCCTGCCAGCTGCGTCAAACGGCCCCTTGACACAGCAGCTTAAAGGGATCTAATGCGCGATCTGATTTGTTAGACTGGCTGCGCACGGGAAGTACCACTGATCTCTATCCAGCGATAAATTCATTGTGTGTTTTCTAGCTCAGACTTCGTAGCTGGTTGGGCCTTTGGAAGGAGCGATGCTACATCTGCGCGTCGCCGGTCTGAATGCATTGCGCAGTGAACCAGGCCATTGCGTCCCATGCGTGACATGTAGAGGGGCCCAGAGAGAGCTGCAGAAGTTGCCCGTTCAGGACCTTACCCCCGCCAGCGGGTCTTTCCTGACCCCGGCTGGGATGGGTTGGCCTGAAGCATGGGGGTGTGGAGGCCTGGTGTCCCCTGGACTGGGCTGCTCTCGTTCCCTTTGGCTTGGGGCGGACACCTCTGCATGGGCCGTGGCGTGAAGGGGAAGCTTTGTTCACAGGCTCTAGGGAGTTTAATGCAGTGAAACACCGAGTGCCAAGCAGCTGCTCATCACTGTGCCTGCTGCCTGTCCCGTAGCTGCTTTACCCGGGTGGCCATGGGGGTCTGCAAGCCCCCTTGGGCAGACCCTGGCTTCTTCCTAACGCTTGGCTTCGTCTTCCTCCCGGGCGGGCGGGCTCGGGCACCCTGTCCCGCCACCCTGCGGGCCTCCCCCCGCATCTGCCGTGCTCCCTGGTGCTTACATAAGCTCAGGTTTCCTGGCAGGCGAAAAGTGTTTAGCGCGAGTGATTTGCGGCGGAGTTATTTTGAGACCCCAGGGGAGAGAAATGGCAGCCAAACACTGCAGTGTTTTAAACTGCATCGCTCATCTCCCCGTGCTCAGACCGCGGCGCCGCCGGGGCGGCCGTGAGCTGGGCCGCGCACGTGCTTGCGTTGCTGTGCCACGCCGGGGGACGTCGCTGGACTCGGCGAGGGCTGAGCCGTCTCTTCCTGTTGGCACGTGGCAGGGATCGGGGCCTGGGCAGAAAGGGATTTTCCCCCTGCTCAGACTGGTCTCACTGGGGGGTTTCCCCTTCCTCTGCAGCGGGGACACGGCCGTGGCCTGCGGTCTCTGCAGCGCCCATGACGCCCCTGGCGGCAGCAGGATATTGGTGGCCGCAGCCCCCCTGCTTTCCCTGTCGCAGGTTCAGGCGTGATGTCTGTGTTGTCTCAGGGTGGATGGTCGTTTTACAGAGTTTAGATGATGAATTTGTCTGGGCTGGTTTGGACGGGGCTGATCCTGCCTCAGGCAGGGGCTCGACGGGATGTGACCCAGCAGCTGACAAACTCCGTGTCCGACCTTGGAGCCACACAGCACAGTAGTCCCAACGTGGCCCCAGGCATCTCCCCTGCCCCCGGGAAAGCAGGGGTGGCCCCGGCTGCCGCTGTCCCGGTGCTGCCTGGGGGGTCATGCAGAAATCCCAGGCCGAGGCAAAACCCCCCAGTGCGACCAGTCTGAGCTGTGTCCCCCCTCCACTCCTGTCCCACCTGGTGGGAGATCCCGGGTGCGGAAGCATCTGGACAGGGGCGTCGTGGCCGTTCCTGGGGTTTGCTGCTGACCCCGGTGCTTCAGGGGCCTGGAGACGGCTCTGCTGGGGAGTGCAGTCCAGGGAAGTGTCCCTGGAGCCCAAGGCTTTTCCCCCCGCACTGGAGGGTGGGGAGAGGGGATCATAATGGTTCAGGGCTGGGGTCAGGAAGGAAGCCCCTGCCCCACACCGCAGGGAATGACCGTCTGGTGTGCAGCCCCCAGTTCACCTGCCCCCTCTGTGGGCGTGTGCGCCCCACATGCCCAGATTCCCTGCCCTGTGCCCGCCGTCGGCTTGGGGCCTGCGGTCCCGAGCCCCGGAGCGGGCTGCAGTTGTGCCTGTGGCCGCGTCTCTTGGTGGGGAGATCCAGGCAGGCTGTCGTATGGAGAGTGCAGCCGGCATGGCCAAGAGGGGCAGGGTCACAGGGGCCTTGACGCAAGCTTCTGGCTCTGCCACCGACCCCTGGTGTGACCTTGGTCAAATCACCTAGCCCCTCCCCTGCCCTCCGTCTTCCCTGCTGAGACTACCAGGTCTTTGGGGTCGGGGCCAGCTGGCCTTCGCCACACAGGGGGTAGGCTGGATGGTCCTGCTGCGCCCCCGGGGGCCACGCGGGCAGGGCCTTGCACGCTTTGCTTGGAGCCAGTCCAGGCCGGCGTTCAGCTGAGCTGCCAGTGCCGAGATCCCAGCGAGCCGCTGAGGCGTGAAGGCTGCAAAGCGGGAAATCCCCCTGCTAATTCAGGTCAGCGCCCGGACACTGCTCAGGCGCCCGCTTTCCGCGGCCTGGCCCCGGGCAGCTCCGCACTTTGGGGTGCTGACCCCCAGCTTTGCTGCCCCCACGGTGCCCCTCTTCTCCAGGCTGCGCCGGAGGCAGCTCCCTCGGGCCAGCTGCTGCCACGGTCCAGCCCCGTCGGCGGAGCCCGGGGGTTGCCCGCGGCACTTTTGCAAGGGCTGAGAGCAGCGCGTGTGCGAGGCATGTTTCCCGTCATCGTGTGACCCAAGTTGTGCGGGGGCTTTGGTTGCACCCACCTGAATCGGGGAGTCATAAAATCCCAGAGAAGCAGGGCTGGCAGGGAGCTGCAGGGTCGCATCCAGTCTTAAGCTGCACCCTATAAAACGTGGCACTGGGGGGGACCACGCCACGGGGGCTGGCTGGTGGCACATATGCATCTGGGCCACCCTCCTTGCTCCGGAGCTCACGTGTGCTGCACCTTGGGACCCTGGCGGTGCCTCCCCTCTGCACGTAGGCACGGGGAGGGCCAGGGGAGGGGAGGAGGCCGTGCCGGGGCCTGGCTGGCCTCAGCGCAGGGCGGGGAGGCCTAGGACTCTGCTTTATGTAACTCCTTGAGTGCAGCTGCCCCCGCCTCGCTGCAGTGAGGGACCAGGACGGCACTAATGGAGTCCTTGAGACGGGCAGCCTCTGGCCCCAGGGGAGAGCGGGCTGGCCTCCCCCCGCCGCCGGGCCGCAGAGAAGGACGCTGGCCGTGGCTCCGCCGTGCTTGCTCCCAGCTCTGTCCTTGCTCCGGTAGCGAGGGGCTGCGGAGAACTTGGAGCAGGCTGGGCCGTGTGTTCATGCTTGCACGTGTGCGTGCTTGTGTCTGTGTGCATGCATTTGTGTGCGCGTATGTGTGAATCTCTTCTCCAGAGCAGGGGAGTCCAGGAGCCGCTGGGGCCATCAGCCTTGGCGCGTGTGACCCCAGGGACCTGGGGTGCTGCTGGGCGGAGCAGAGCCCCGGGCCGGCCTGGGCTGCCGGACAGCTCGTGCATCTCTGCGAGGCTCTGGCCCCTCTGGCGCTCCGTGCCCGAAGGAGCTGGGACGTGGGCCGGGGACAGCGCCAGGCCCCTGGGAGCTGTCCTGGCAGCCCTGACGCTGCCCCCCCCCCCGAGCCGTGCTCGTCTCCTCGTGCCACTCGGCCCCTACAGCCGCCCCTGGCTGCGGGAGCGTTGCCTTTTGCCCTCCCTCCCATCTGCCCGTTGCGGGATGCCCACGGGCAGCGTGTCCTGGGTGGGCTCTGCCCGCTGCTGGGGCTCTTCCGCACGCAGTCCTCAGGCTGCCGCGTGCTCTGGCTGTCGGCTCCGGTCCCGTCCGCTGCCTTCACCCCCACCCCGACCCCCCCAAACTGTGCCTGGTGGGGTCCAGTCTCCACCAGTGCCGGTGCCATCACTGGGAGCGCGGCCCGCGTCCGCGCCGGAGTGCTCTCCTCCCTCGTTAGAGCGGCTTGCCTGTTTCATTAGCCAGGCTGCCGATTTCCAGCTCATTAACGAAGAACACCAGCTCCCGGTGGCGCCCGCTGTGTTCCCCGCCCCCCGCTCTCTCTCCTCCCCCCCACAAGCAGCCCAAATCGGCATGGTCCCTAGCCGGCTCCTGGCTCCGGTCACCCCGAGCCCTGCTGCCGCGGCGGCCTGTCTTCTGCCCGGGGGGGTGCCTTCCCCCCCGCGGCGGCTGAGCAGGGCGGGTGGAGCCGCCTGGGAAGCGGCTGCCACGTCGCTGGCTGTAAACTCCTGTCGGGCTCCGCCAGTGCGCGTCGCTCCCCCCCGTGCGGAGGGGAGAGCGCGGCAGGGGCGGGCAGGACCTCGTGGGGCGGGCGCTGGGCAGAAAGGCATGGGGGTCTCTTTGCAGCCTCTGACCCTGCTGCTAACCAGGCAGGGGCATCCGTGTGCACGGCCAGAGGGAGGCTGTGGTGGGTCTCACCCAGGCCCATCCGGTGCTTCAGCAGAAGTCCGGCCGTTGGAGCGGTCTGCAGGAGAGTGACCATCTCCAAGCCCCAGCTGCCAGGGGGTATCAGTGGCTGTAGTGGGGGGCCAAGAGCTGCCCGTGGGTGCGGGGCTCGGACCTGCTCCTTGAGAGGGAGCTCAGCAGGTCTGGGGTACGGTCCGAGCCCGTGGCTCCGGGGAGTTTCCCCCCCGCACGGTGCCAAACACCTCTGCTGTCTGGGACGCAGCCCCTCCGGCTCCTGCCCTCCACGAGAGCTGCCCCCTGTATCGTCCTGGCCGGAGCTGAGCGGGGCAAGGCCTGCCCAGCCTCACCCGGCCTCCCTGCGGCTCCCGCGCCCCTCGCAGCCAGGCCCCGCGGTGGGCGCGAGGAGCTGTGCCCCACCGTGCCCGGGCCCGGCTCACCGCAAACCAGGTCATGTCAATAAGCCGGCGTGCTTCCTCAGTGAAAGTAAAGCCTGAGCCAGCTTCCCCGAGGGTCATTAATATGTGGAGGCGCCGGGAGGTGGGGTGGGGGGGGTGGGATTTTGCTGCAGAAGGCACTTTTTGCTCTGATTTATTCACCTATTTTCTCCCGATGCTTTTTGTGGCTGGCGGATCCGGTCCAAGAAAACCCTGCACTATTTATAAAAGCCGGCTGGCCGGGACACCCTGGGAGCTGCGGCTGGGCTGGGCTGGGCGGACGGGGAGCTCGGGGGGCAATGAACCCCGGGAGCTGCTGGGAAAGCTGGGCGTCCCCCCCTCTCTTGGGGGCTGGAGCAGGGATCCCCTCGCCCTGGCGGACAAGGATGTTGAAGAGGGGAGCCAGGAGCTGGGCCAAACCTCCCTGGCTCCAAAGCAGCTGAGCCAGGATTTGGCTTTGGTGTCCACCACGGGGGTGGCAGAAAGTGGGGGGCAGGCAGGAGCCGCAGCCAGGCCGAGGGGCTGGTGCCTGCCTGTCAGTCCTGGGAGCTGGCGGGTGCGTGCGCGGTGCGGGGAGGAGGCATGCGCTGCTGCATTAATTCTGCTGGCTGATGACTAAGCCGGGATCTGCATCCTAATCCCACCTTTGATGGGCTTGCTTAGCTCTGCAGGAAGTACCGTGCGGGGAGGGGAGGACGGGAACCCAGGTTGAGGGCACCGAGGGCCTCGTGCACGGGCTGGGGCAGGCCCTCGGTGCCCCAGCAGTGTCCTGCTTCGGTGCCAGGTGCCCACTGTGGCTCGGCACGTCCATCCCAGCCGCCTGGGCTTTTACAGCGGGTGCAAGGAGTCCGACCCTCGCTGTCCCAGGGTCCGCACGGCTGTGGCCCCACACCAGGGCGATGTCCCTTGCAGGAAGGCAGGCAAAACCTCTTCTTCCTGCTCCTCCCTGCATCCCCCAGCTGGGGCACAGCCCCACACTGCCGGCCCCGGGCCCGGGCACCTCATCTCTGCTGCCTTGGATGCCGCGTCCCGGGGTCCACGCTGGGCCTGGAGCTGGGCCCCAGGCCAATGGGATGAGTTGGCTGGGCAGAGCCGTGGCAGTAGGGGCCTTGCCGTGGTGCTCGCCTGTGAGCGCTTGGGCAGGGGCAGGGGTCCAAGCCCCTCTGTATTGCGGCACCTATGCAAAGCCACAAAGCCCATCGCTGTGCAGATGAGGCTGGGGGCTGGTGTATCCACGTGCTGGGGGTGTTCAGGGGTCCTAGGAGCCGCCCATGCACCCACCCTCCTCCCTGCCCACCCAGCCCGGTGGGTACAGCAGGCTGATCTGGCGCAGCTGCCAGGAGCACGGGAGGCTCTGGGACTCGGAGAGGGCCAGCGACCTCTCTGTGCCCTCCGTTTCCCAGGGAATAATTACTTTGCAGAGGGGTAATTACGGAGATCACTTCCCTTAATTGCAGTACAGGAGGTCTTCCTGCTCTGCCCTGTGGCACTTGCAAAATCCCCAGTCCCTGTTGGCTTGTCTCCGGCTTTCCCAGGGCCCGGACCCTCAGCTCGGTGCCCCCCGCCGCCTTGCCCTCTCCAGCCCCCACAGCATGGCAGGCCTCCCGGGTGCATCGAGCTCGACCTGCAGGCAGGGAGCTGGGATGGAAATCATCCATTTTAATCTGCTTTTGCTGCTGTACTTCAGTCCTCTCCCTAAAGAAGCATGGATTCCCATCGGCTGGGAACCCAGCGTGGGTGGGCTGCAGGTGCGGAGGGATGTAGCCCCGAATATAGCCTCGCGCTAACTTGGCTGTTCTCTGCTAACCAGGACGATCCTGCCGTATCCACAGGCATTTATTTAAACAGTTAGGCAGCTGAAGAGACGCTTATTCAGACTAATAAGTTTTACATTTTCGCTACGAAGCAGTGAGCGATGCACTCCCGTTTCCCACCTCCCCCCTTGATTATTAATTTTTACTTGTGATTGGTGTCAAACTCCATTTGAACAAAAATTGGAATTAAATTAAAGCGTAGAGAAACAGTGTTTTAAAATGACTTTTAATTGAATAAATCTGCTGTAAGTGTACTGGCTGGCGGGGGGGAGGAGGGTAAAGGGTAATCATAACACGTTTTGCATATGAAATTGGTTTGTTCAACAAAGGAGCTATTTATCTGCAGGTAGCGAATTGAATCAGGGAGTCGCAGACGATGGGGGCTGGAGGGCCCTCAGGAGGTCGCATCTAGTCCAACCCCCTGCTCCAAGCAGGACCAGCCCCAACTACATCATCCCAGCCTCTGTCTACCCCAGGCTTCAAAACCTCCAAGGATGGAGACTCCTCCACCTCTCTGTTCCAGTGCTTTATTACCCTCCTAGTGAGGCTTTTCCTGATATCCAATCTCAACTTCCCTTGCCGCAGCCTGAGCCCATTGCTCCTTGTCCTGGCATCTGCCCCCACTGAGACCAGCCCAGCTCCATCCTCTTTGCAGCCCCCCTGCAGGGAGGTGACGGCTGCTGTTCAGTCGCCCCCAGTCTTTTCTTCTCCAGACTCAATGAACCCAGTTCCCCCAGCCTCTCCTCACCAGTCCTGTCCCCCAGCCCCCAAACCGTTTTCATTGCCCTCCGCTGGCCTCTCTCCAGTGCATCCACATCCTTTCTGTATTGGGGGGCCCACAGCTGGACATGGGACTCCAGATGTGGCCTCCCCGGTGCCGAATAGAGGGGAAGAATCGCGTCCCTCCATCTGCTGGCCACGCTCCTACTAACGCAGCCAGGATGCATGGCACCTCTTATTCAGATTCCCAAAACAAAATCTTGAGGGTCTTGACAGCACTAAGTCATTTCTACACCTGCGTTCATGTGATCACACCTGAGAGAAGGTTTTTAGCCAGAGCTAAACCGCAGTCTTGCAAGGCTGTGACACCGAGAGACTTCACCAGCAATGCATCCAAACAGCGCTTTGCAAGATGGATGTCTCGGACGGCCCCCCTCCTCCCGGGGCGGCAGCGGTTGGGTCTCATCCAGCCCCTTGCTCAGAGCAGGGCCAGCCCCAGTCTGGGTGCTTTTAGGCTGAGTGCTTCAAGTTCCCCGCGCCCTCCACAGTTTTAGAGTGAGCAGATCTCATTCTCACGCGCCTTGTTTCTTATTCATAGAGGGGAAGAGGAGAAACAAGCTTCCTGCTCTCTCAACTCCCAGTCGGGTTCTCGGCTTTGAATGAGCTAGTCATTGAACTCAGCTCGCTGAATAAACTGAAATGAAGCAAATCTTCCCCCGGCCCCTGCTGCGCCAGCGAGCGCCGTCAGAAGCGCTCGAGTGTCTCCGCCGGCGCTCGCTCCAGGTTCTTAGCCCCATTTCCCCCAGCCTGCCTTTGTGTTTTGAACATTTTGGGGGTAGAAACAGCTTTGCATTTTAAGGGTTTCAATGCACCTGCTTTAAATCAAAGCCCTCTGGGTTTTTTAGGTGGCTGGTTTTTATCGGTCCTGTCTTGCTGTGGCCCTTTCAGCTCCATGTCGGGGAGCAGGATGCTGTGGGTATAACCCAGCAAACGGGACTGATGCTTCCCCTCCTGGCTGCCCGGATCAGGGCTGGGATGGGCCGTGCCGTCCTTCGGCGCGTCTCCGCGGGCACGTGGTCCTCCAGCCGTGCAGATTTAGGGCCCAGCCTGGGTGTATTTTACTTCTGACACTTCTGCCAATACCAGGGCGGGGAGCGCTTGAACCTTGTCGCCCTTTCCCATCACTTCTCCACACGCTGCCGTTCTTCATCGCGCCAGGGCCAAAAAATGAACTCCATCCGTCACACGGTGCCCAGCTCAGGGCCGTAGATCACAGCCAAGCAGTGTTGATGCCAGCCAGCCAGGCTCGCTGTCCCAGTGCAGGGCTGAGGTGTTATGTTGCTTCGACACTTTGCCTTGTTATTTCTCCAGCTACCTTAGCAAGAGGAGGGCTCCTGCAGGGAGGGAGCTTTCCCACCCTGGGATTTTGGTGGACCCCTGCAGGGTTGATGCCAGCAGGAGCATTGGCATAGCCCAGTCCTCAGGGCTGCAAGGACGGGCAGTGCATGCAACCGGCACCCCTAAGGGAAGGGAAAAATCCCTGGCACGTGTCCCCGCACCATGGCACTTGCACAACTTGGGCGCAGACCCCAGGGCAGCCGAGGGCCACCGGATTGGACGTGTACCCCACACCTTGTGCTCTGTGCCCGTGCCAGAGGCACTCATGGCTGTTGGGTGCCAGGTGGACAGACTTGTGGGGTCTCCGCCATGCTTGGCTGCCTCCCTGCAGAGCCAGGTGCGTAACAGCCCTGCCCTCAACCCCGGGGCCCTGTGGGTCTCGGCACCGGGTGGTGTTGCCTTGTGCTGCCGTCACTGCAGGACGCGGCCGTGGTGCCGCAGCTCTCGCTGTCCCCTTGAGCTCCCTGCTCCGTGTGGTCCCAGGCACGGGCGGGGAGCGTGGGCCCATGCGTTTGTCCAACGCCGAGTCCATCCGTCCAGGGTCGGGGCTCCTAGAGCAAAAGTGCTCCTGACCCCAGCGGTCGTGGCACACTGTCTGCCACCGGCCACATGCAGAGGCCATCGTGTCTAAGCGCTCCGGTCTGGTTTGCAGCTGTGGGAGTGGGTTGGGAGAGAGGCTGTCGTCGCTCTCCCATGCAGGGCTCCCAGAACAGGTCGTGCTCCCCAGCTTGGCACCCGCGTTGCCCAGCTGCCCGTGGCATGACCAGTGCTGCTCTCCAGGGGTGCATCCCTGGCATCGCCTGTCTCCCTTGGTTGAAGGGGTGAATGCCTGAGGTTTCTTGCCTCTCCTGCGAGCTCCTGAACAGGCAGTTCTGTGTGTGAACGGGTGCGTGTGCCCACATGCCCTCAGGGCGGCAAGGATGGGTGGTGCATACATGTGTGTGCATGTTCAGATGCATGTGCATGCATCTGTGCATATACAGGTGTATGTACCGATATGCACGCAGGCATGCTTATGTGCACATGTGTGTGCCTACATGCATGTGCAAGCATTTGGTTGCATGTATGTATATATGCACATGCATGCATGTGTGCAAGCATTTGTGCATGTGTCCAGAAGTGTTGGGCATGCATGTGCACACACACGCATGTGATACTGTCATGCATGAAGAGCAGCGCGGCTGGCTAGTGTCAGAAAAGTCAGTGCCTTCTTGTTCGGGCTTCTTCATCCGCTGTCAGGGCCATCCTGGCTCCCCCTTGCCCCTGGATCCAGCAGGAGCAGGTGGATGATAGCCCTTTAGGAGACCACCCGCCCACCCAGGGGATGCCTCGTCTGTGTGCCAAGCTCCCTGTGCTCCCAGCGGAGGGGGCAGGTGCTCCATGCAGCACAGGCTGCTCTGACTCGCAGTTGCCACTGGCGACCCCCCCCCCCCCCCGGCTTTACCCATTTTGGGCTCCTTGCCCCTCAATTCTGGCTTTGGAGGGCCCCATCCAACCCGGGCCCCCAAGGGCGTTTCATGGGCAGCAGGGTGCTAGGTGCATCTGGGTGCAGCCCAGCCCCTTGGCTCCTGCTGTCACCCAGCTCCCCCCTCCCTTGGTGACAGCCTCGTTTTCACAGTAATTACTGCGTTTCAAACCAGCCAGGGTGAGGCATTGGGAGCAGGGATGGGTAGGGGGTTGCGTGGGGGTCTCTTGCTGCCGGCTCTTGGCACATCCGGCCTTGTCTCCAAGCCACGGGGCTGGAGCAGAGGCGGTATCACCATACCTGTGGTGTGGGTCTGGTCCCCGGCGCCAGAGCATCCTGATTTCCCCTGTCCCCAAGGTAGGGCATCTCATTTTCCTCCCTGTGTGGACACACTTACTCCAGAGTAAGAGCCCCTTGTGGCAAATGAGCCCGATCCAGGTCCAGCCTGGATGAAGCGGGCTGGGGAGCACGGGGCGCTCATTCCAGACCTGCGTGGGTGACCGGTGTTATTTGCCCCCTGCTCCAGTCTGGGGTAACTCAGCCGAGCAGAGGAGCCTTGTGCCTGCAGGCTGGCCTGGCAGCCAGACCGGACCGGCGGTCTCCAGGGGAGCGGGCACACGGCCCATCAGCCTCGCCGTGCTCCGCGGCCATGGCTCTCTGCCCCCCTCCACGATCCCCGTCGTGCCGCGGGCCCCGGAGCGCAGAACGACCTTGCTCAAGGTCCCGCCGCGCCTCCTGTCACTTCCTCTGCATCTCTTTCCCTCGCTCTCCCTCCTTCCCCGCTCCTGGACGCGCTGTTGACAGCTGCATTATTGCTACCTGTGCTTACAGCGCGTCGGGAGACGGACAGCTGTAGGGGCCGCGCGGCGCTCTGTCACCCGCCCGGCCAGGTGCTTTACTGCCGCGCTCTTGGGATCCGACATGCAGAAAAGGGCCTCGTTCATCAGCTCCGTCGCAGCTTCCGACTCGCTGCCAGGACGAGACGGAGACAGGGCCCGCTGAGGTGCTGATGGAGAGGGCTGGCTCCGTGCCCCGCGGGCGCGGAGGCGATGCTGTCTCGGTGCGGGCGCCCTGGAGCGAACCGCGGCAGGACGCGCAGGTCCCTTGCTGAGCGTGGCCCCCCCGGGCTGCTGCCCCCTGGTTCGCAGCTCTCGGTCCCGGCGTCTGGGGCAGCTGTGGTGCGTGGCTCCATCCGCACGTGGCTCCAGCTCCGTCGTTGCGTGGTTGTGGTGTTTTGTCCCCCCTTGGCCCTGCCCCCCTGATTTCCCTCTTCGGTGTGGGTGCAGCCGGGTCGCCCTGTTTGCTCAGGCAAACCCCGTGCCCGACGTTGGCACTGCACGACACAGTCACCCCTGACAGCCCCTGGGGTACAGGGGGGCCGTGGCCGCCAACCTCCTGCTGCTGCCAGGGGGTCGTGGGTGCTGCAGAGAGCCCAGGCCGTGCCCCCGCTGCAGAGGAAGGCAAAACCCCCCAGTCAGACCAGTCTGAGCGGGGGGAAATCCCTTCCTGCCCCAGTGCAGCGTGGGGCTGAGCCTGAGCACAGGGGCAAGACCCTCCCGCCAGGATCCCACGGGGCCCCCGTCCCTAACACCCAGCGCCTCCGGGGGAGGCTTCAAAACCCCTGACACATGGATAGCAGGAGGGGGAAAAATTTCCTCCTGGCTCCCAGCCAGGCTCTCGTCACCGCCCCGCGGCTCGCCGTTGCCAGCCCCGCCGGCCGCGCAGTCGCCGGCGCTGCAGATGCAGCTTTCTGAGGGGTCCGAGGAGCCTTGGGAATCTGCCTTAGGATCGCGGGAAAGTCGAAGCTCGCACGGTCACATCCGGTCCAGCCCCCGCGCTGGGCAGGATCAGCCCTAACTCAATCAGCCCAGCCCCGGATCCGTCCAACGTGCTCTGGAAAACTTCCAAGGAGGGAGATTCCCGTGTGCCTCTAGGTGCCTGTTGCAGTGCTGAACGCCCGCAGGGTTTCTCCTCATCTCCAGTCTCAGTTTCCCCTGCTGCAGCTGGAGCCCGTTGCTCCTAGTCCTGTCCCCTGCGGCCTCAGAGTAAAGCCCGTCTCCGTCCTTTGTCCTCGCCCTGCAGGGACGCGCAGCCTGTGATCGCATCCCCCCTCCGTCGTCTCTTCTCCGGACTGACTCACCCCAGCTCTGGCAGCCTGTCTTCCTCCGTCCTGCTTCCCAGGCCCCTAATCGTTGTTGTCACTCCGTGCCTGGGCTCTTGCCAACCTGTCGACATCCTCCTGCCTCTCCCCCGTCTGCTGTGACAGGGCTGCCTCGCGCAGGGCAGGAGCTGGGAGGGGAAGGCCCAGCCGGAGAGCTCCTTATTCCCCCTGGGCCTGTCTGCGGCGGTCCCTGGGGAGGGGAGGTGATTAAACCAGGCTTCTGGCTTGGAGACACCTGTCTTCTTGCAGCACGGCGCTGGGCTAATGGTCGTCTGGGGCTTACTGACAGGCGGGTGCCTGCCCTGGCCTTGGTAGTGCCACCTGCACCACTGAGGTGCCGGCCCAGGGACAAGGTTGGCGCTGGGGGGATTTGGTTGGGGTCTCAGCGTGGCATACAGCAGTGCCTCTGTGCTGTGCAGCATGGGGGTCTTGCAGCGGAGAAGCTGCGATGGTGACCAGAGTTGGGACCTGGGGTGCAGCAGGCAAGGGGGTCGGGGGCTGCCTGTGCCCCTCGAGTGCAGGGCGACGTGTGCGGGCTCGAAGCCCTCGCTGCTCCTGGGTGGCGCTGGCCCGCGGGCGCTGCGGCAGAGCCTTCCTGGAGGCCGCTCGGCGGGGTTGAGGGCCCTCCATGTCCCGGGCCAGCTGGGCCTCGCTCTCTGCTCCCAGTGGTGCCATCCGTGCCCTTCTGAGGTGTGCTCGGTGCTGGCTGGGCCCGACACCCGGCGCCGGCACGTGCAGCAGCGTTTGTGGGGTGCCAGCCTCTGCCGCAGGCGTGCAGGGGCTCTCGTCTGGCCCTCGCTGCTTCCCTGGGGCAGGGGAGGAGCCCCGGAGCTGTCTGGTGACACGGGCACGGCCAAGCTGCGAGTGGGGAGCGGCCTGTGCCCCTCTGCCCGAGCCTGCTCCAAGCTCCAGGCAGCGCTTTCTCCCTCCCCGCACCTGGTGTCTGGCCGCGGATGCCACGTGCCAGTTCAGCTGCAGTCCTCGTGGCCTCGTGTAATTTCTGGCCTCCGCTGTCTGGCCGGAGGGACCAAAGGGACTGTGCCTTGCTCCTGCTGGGACTCAGACCTGAGGGTCCTGGCCTGTTTTCAAGCCTCCCCCCGAGATGCTGGGTGCTGCAGCCTGTGCTGCTGGTGGCACCATCCCTGCAGGGTCCTGGCTGGAGGGTCTTGCCCCTACGCTCAGGCTCAGCCCCGCGCTGCACTGGGGCAGGAAGGGATTTGCCCCATCCCTGATTTAGGCTCTTCCTCTCCCCCTAGGGCAGCCCAGAGACTCATCCACACGCTTGCTCTGCTCCCATTCCCTGCTGGTGCCCCTCACTCCCGACCTGCGAATGGGTCCCGCTGGAGGCTTCAGCTGCCGGCAGTTCAGCCCCCAGGCCTCGAGTCGGGTCCTGGCTCTGGGAGCTGCAACGAGAAGAGTTTGCAGCCACGTCTGGGCATAGCATCTTCCCTCCCCCCTGCCACAGCCGGAATTCAGAGTCTGGTCACCAGGAGCTTGGAAACTACAGGGGTGGCCCCTGGGCTGGGAGGGAGCTGCCACCGTCTCCCGTGGGTGCCCGTGAAGCCACGTAGCTGACCCAGGCTGTTCTCTGTCCTTTCCAGGCATCGAGTGCCCCCGAGGGGCCCGCAACCTGCCTGGCCTGGTGCACGAAGGGGAGCCTTTCAGTGAGGACGCCACACTCTTCACCAAGGAGCTGGTGCTGCAACGGGAGGTAAGGCCTGCCCTGCGCCGTCTCAGATGACCTCGTCAGAGGCCCCGACGTATGTGTGGAGCCAGGCAAGTGGTGCTGGCAGGTCTCGTTCCCTCCAAGGCTCCTCGCTCTGTCGGCGCGCGGCGTTTCCCGGCGTGTGTCCGTGGCCAAGCTGGGGTGGCCTGAGCTGGGGAAGCCACCCTGCCCCTCTCGGCTCTCTGAGCATCTCTGTTGTGTCAGGAGCAGGGGAGCTGCCTCGGCACCAAGCCCTTCTCTGCGTTGTGAGCAGGTCTGCAAATCGCGGAGGTATCCGTGTTGCCTTGGCCCAAAATCTCCTGTCGGCAGCCTGGCAGCAGGGGGGCAGGACAGGACGGGTGGACAAGTGCTCTCTCTGCTCTGAATGGCGTCCTAGCGTGTGTCTGGGCATCTGGGAAGGCTCAGCCAGGTGGCTGTTTGTCTGCGGAGGAGGTTTAACTGAGACTTGCCCAGTGCTGGGGTTAGCAACTCTCATCTGCCCTCTCGAGCATCCTGCAAGCTTGGGCAAGCTCCTGACGTGCTCCATAGTGAGACTGTGACTGACCTCGTGCGCAACTAGCCCCTGGCCCCTGCCACGGCCCCAGACAAGTGCAGCGGCGGCTCGGTGTCCTAGACAGGCCACGCACGCTTGCCGCCGAGCGCGCTGCAGGGGTTCGAGTGGCTGGGGAAGGAAGCGTGAGCCGGCTCCAGAGAGGGAGGGAGAGAGGCAGCGCCCGGCGAGCTGGCTGGCAGGCGGGCACGTGGCTGCGCGTGTGTGCGGGCACGTGGGCGGGCGGGGAGGCAGCGTCTTGGCGAGGGGCCGTGTGATTCACGCTGCCGTGGGCGCCGGGCCTCGGGGCTGCCCCCAGGAAGGGGAGGGAGAAGGAGCAGGAACGGGGGAGGCGAGCTGGGACTCGGCACCGTGGGTCCTGCTGGGGCCGGGCACGGCTTGGGCTGGGTCTTGCCGGGCTCTTCCAGGATGCAAAGGAAGCTCTCCCCTGCGCTGGAAAGCTGCTGCTGAGGGGGGCTGGGTAGAGACACCCTACAGGGACCCCCCCAGACGGTGCTCTGTGCAGGGGAGACTTGTTCGCGGCTCCCCACCCGGGGCCTTTGGGAAGGGGCCGCAGCAGCAGTTCCTGCCAGGCGCCAGCTTCCAGCCAGGGATAGGATAGGGGAGCGGCGGTGCCTCCACCCGCAGGCTCTGGCCACACACACCCCCCAAACAGCTGGCAGCAGGGATGTGTAGCGTGCCCCAAGGAAGGTGAGAGCCCTGCTTGAAGCTGCCCGTTCCTCGTGCCCCCATACGGCCCTGGGAGAGCAGGGGGGTCACGGCCGCCAGTGTCCTGCTGCTGCTGCCAGGTGGGTCACGGGTGCTGCAGAGAGTCCAGGCCGAAGCTGTGCCCCCGTTGCAGGGGAAGGCAAAACCCCCTGGTGTGACCAGTCCGAAGAAGGGGGAAATCCCTTCCTGCCCCAGTGCGGCGCGGGGCTGAGCCTGAGTGCGGGGGCGAGACCCCCAGCCAGGACCCTGCGGGGTTGGTGCCAGCAGCAGCATCGACACAGCCCAGCCCCAGCCCGGATTGCACCGAGCACCTTTGGGGGAGGCTTAAAACTCCCTGACACATGGAGCAGAAAGCTGGGGGGCAACTAGCCCAGCACCCTGGGACACCCCCACAGCAGAGCATGGACATCGTTGCGGCTAGATCCTCCCAGCCCAGTGCCCGTCCACCCTCTCCCTAACACCTCCAGCAATGCAGTCTCCCCCTCCCTTGCCAGCTCTCCGGGAGCCTCCCTGCTCCGGCAGCGAAGGCTGTTTAGCGCGTACAAGACGGCGCCCAGGTAGGGAGGTCTCTACCGCTTTGCTGTGCTAACCGCCCTGCTCAGCAGCACCGCGTCGATGCATGATTGAGCGCCCCCCCTCCCTGTGCGCCTCGTCTGATGTGCGAGCGCTTACTTATTCATACCCCGTGCGCTTCGGGGACGCGTCAGGCAGCGGCACGCCGGCTCCGAGCCACGCAGCACCGGGGAGTGGAGGCCAGCGCTGGCTTTGCGAGCAGCCCTGCGTGGGCTGGGGGGTGCGGGGCATCCGGCTCCCGCTCCTCTGGGTTGCCCATGTGGGCTTCTCGGGGCCCTTTGAGCTGGAGCAGGAAGGCACGAGGCCAGAAAAGGCTGGCAGGGAGGGGCATGGGGTGGTGACACCAGAGGGTGGAAAAGCCTCTTTGGAAGCAGCGCCAGGGCCTGGAGGGGTCTCCTGTAGGACACAGCTGGGGGGTCGCAGCCCTTGGAGAAGCACCCGCCTACTCATCTCCTCCCAAAGTGCCTAGGCCAGGTGGGAGGGGTCTCGTCGGAGCAGCAGCTGACCTCTGCGGGAGAGTTTAGGGGGTCTTGGGCAGGTCACGCCAGCCCCGTGATCCCCGTGCACAGGGTCAGGCGGGGAGGTCCTGGGGACCCTTCTAGCGCTGAGCTCTCGGGGACATCCGTGCATCCCGGGGGTCTCTGGAGCGTCCCTGAACCCCTCTCCTGCCCCCCCCCGTGGCAGCAGGATGTTGGCGGCCGCAGCCCAGGGGCGGGGGCGATGCCTGGGGCTGTGTCAGGGTGACTGTGTCATGCAGCTCCACGGTCGCACACAGGGTTTGTCTGGGGGGGCGTTGGATGGGGCTGATCCTGACCCCGCAGCTCCCTGCCAGCCCCATGGCTCTAGGATGTGACCCCAGCTCCAGCTGGCATCCACCCGCCAGGCCTGGAGGGGCCCAGGGCCAGCATCTCCGCTGCTGCAGCCGTGGTCTAGGGAGGGGAAAGCACCTGGTTTCCTTTCTGCCAGGAGGGGGGAGATGCATCTCCAGGGACCTTTCTCACCTGTGAGCACCTCCCTGGGCTGTATCACTGACCCCCCTCATTTTTGCAGCACAAGTAACTTGCCTGAGGTCGTGCAGGAAGTCGGTGTCAGAGGCAGGGCTGCTGCATCTCCTGCTGCCGGCTCCCGGCGCGGTCTGGGCGCAGGGGCCTGGTGCGCCGTGAACCCCTGCTCTGGCGTCCCGCGTTCGGTGCGACTGGTGCTCCTCGTGTCCCACGCAGCACACGCCTCCCAAAGCGCCAGGGCCAGGCAGGGGAGTCTCACCTGGACAGCCGCTGGGGTGGGTTTGGGGGGGGACGTGGCGCCCGGGATTTCAGCCTGCCTGAGCCAGCGAGCCGGGAAGACAGGGCAGGAGCACGGTGCCCGCCGCGCCCCCGACCTTTCCGTGCCAGGGAGGCCCCACGAGTGCACTCGCCCCCGCTAAGCCGTACGGCATAACAACCTACTGTCGCCGCTGGCAGTGGCAGCTGCCCACCTCGCGGTCTGTGCCAGAGGCCCTGGGTGCAGCCCGCAGCCGTGCCCTTCCCCGAGTCCCCTGGGCTGCATTTTAATGCCCGCTATCGATCCATCCCGTTCCAGCGCAGCCCCCCGGGGGGAGGTGGGGGTCCAGCCGGCGCCCCGCGACGTGGATTTGGGGGCATCACCAATCATTTTAGGACGGGGTCAGCAGCTCCGAAACCCTCGTGCTGAATGCCGGACCGGGCAGGGCCAGGGCGGGGGGTTTCCCTGTCTGGTCACAGGCCAGGCCCCAGCCCTGGAGCGGGCAGGGCATCGCCGGTAGGGACCCGCGGGCGTGCGGGGGTTTCTTCCGCCCGAGGGGCTCCTCTCCAAGGGCCGGGGTTGAGACCGGGCAGCTCGCCGCACGCAGCGCCGGTGTCGCCGGCTCGGCAGGTGGAGGGGCCCGATGCGCTGGCTCCGGCCGGCCCTGCGGGACTTTCCCCGGGCGGGGGGAGAGGCGCGGGCGCCGCGGCGGCGCTCGTGCGCTCTCCCGCTGGGAAGATGAGGGGAATTACTCTGCGCCGTTAATGATCGTGCCCCCCTCCCCCGTCCCCCCCGGCGACCTCTGAAGCTTGTAATACACAATCCATTATGTGCAATGGCTTATTTATGATTTTACAGCCCCCGCGGGTCTGCTGGGCGCGTAACGGAGCGCGCCCCGGAGACGGCGCCCGGCGTGTGACAGCGGCACTTAACGCGCCCCGGACGCGGCCCCGAGCGGCTCCCGGGCCTGGGCGCAGAGCCGGGGTGGCGGGGGGCCTCCTGCAGAGCGCTGGGGGGGGCCGCCGGCTCGTCCCTGGCCCCCCGTCTTGCCAGGCCCCCCAAGCCGTGCTCGCCCTCCAGCTGCCCGCGACCCGCGCGTGCTCGGGGCCTGCCCCGCCAGCTGGGGTGCATCTCCTGCCCGTGCCCCCCGCCCCGTCCCCTCCTGCCCCGGTTCCTCGGCCCGGCTCCGTGCCGCTGGTGCCAGGTTGCAGAAGCCCTGGTCTCCATGGCAACCGGTGAGCGAGGTAATGAGTCCAGGTGTGCCGGCGCCGTGTTCCCGGCTGTGTCAGCACTTCCCTGCCGCGGCCAGTGGGGGGGGCCTCTACCCCTGCCCCAAGCTGGGCGGCTGCTCCGTGCCCAGCCCCGGCTGCGCCTTGGGGGTCGCCCCAGGACAGCACGGCGCCCCCCCCCCAGCAAGCCCTGGCGACATGCTGGTGCCCATCGCGGTGCCCCCCCGGCATAAAGCGACCCTGCTGCATCTCCCCTTGCACGGGGGGGGGCAGGAGGTTGCGAAGGGAGCACCTGGCATCGGTCCCCCCATGCCCCTGCCATTTGTCTGCCCTCGTTGACTCGCCGGGAGGGTCGATAGCAATTCACCTGTTCCCTCCATCGATTCCGGCGCCGGGGGAAGAAGAAGGATAGGCAGCGCCGGGCCGTTCATCAGCCCGGCTCCAGGGGTGTAGAGCTGGGCCTAACCGCGGTGCCACGGCTGAGAGAGCGGCCGTGCGCAGTCCTGCGTTGCTCCAGCGTCCGTTGCTGCTCCAGCCACGTTCCTCCTCCGTCATGGCGGCTGGCTGGCTGGCTGCCCCCTGCCCCGTGCCTTTCTGCTCCGTGTGTCGGGGGGGTTTTAAGCCTCCCCCAGAGGCGCTGGGGCTGGGGCTGGGCTGGGCCAGTGCTCCTGCTGGCACCCACCCCGCAGGGTCCTGGCTGGAGGGTCCTGCCCCCGAGCTCAGGCACTGGGGCAGGAAGGGATTTCCCCCGTGCTCAGACTGGCCACACTGGGGGGTTTCCCCTTCCTGTGTGGCGGGGGCACGGCCTGGGCCTGGGCTCTCTGCAGCACCCATGATCCCCCTGGCAGCAGCGGGACGTTGGCCCCCCTGTATCCCAGGGGCGATGCCTGTGGCTGTGTTGGGGCGACCGTGTCATGCGGCTCCAAGGCCGGACACGGGGTTTGTCGGCGGGGTTTGGGGAGAGCCGATCCTGCCTCAGTCTGGATGTGACCCCGCAGCTCCCTGCCAGCCCAGCATCTCTATGTAATTCATGTATGATTGTTGCCTCTCCCCACCCTGGGGGATCAAGCTCGGAGGGAGAAGCTGAGGCCACCCCACCAACATTTGGGCAACACAACTCTGAGAACAGGCTTCTCCATCCTCCAAGAC
This sequence comes from Crocodylus siamensis, assembly GCF_052110815.1. NCBI lineage: Eukaryota > Metazoa > Chordata > Crocodylia > Crocodylidae > Crocodylus > Crocodylus siamensis. Next base: position 1,241,450 of record NC_143398.1, on the reverse strand, counting down.
CCCTTCCCAGGGGCCAAGGGTGCGATGCAGGGGAAGGGACCTGCCTCCCGCAAGGGACTGCAGGTTGCCCTGGGGTATGTGGGGGCAAGTGACGCTGCTGCCCACGTCTGCCCCGTGTCTGGTCTCCGAGGGGCACATCCTGCCCCAGTCTCCTTGACACAGCAAAGGGCACCAGCAAGTGGAGGTGCAGGTCGGGAGTGAGCGGCACCGGCAGGATGGGGAATCCGGAGCGGGGGGTTGTTTCTGCCCCTACTCGGGCTCTCAGCTGGGCCGAGCAGGCAGCAGATTCAGGGCTGCGGGCGTCTCTTCTCCATCCTTCCAGCCAGTGCTTTCCATCCCTGGTCTCCATGGTTGCAGGCGGGACCCCCGTGGGGGCTGGAGCCACGCAGAAGGGAAAGGTCACGGCTGCTGTAAGCCGTGCTGGGGGCTGCCCCAGGCATGGGGTATCATTACCACCCCTGGGGCTTGTGCCCCAAGTGAAGGGGCAGGGCATCTGCAGCCCCTTGCAGGTGGGGTCTCGGGGGATGGAGACGCCTGTTTTCATGGCGGTGCTGCCTGAAGGCTGGTGGGTGCCCCCTGGACCTCAGTTTCCCCTCTGCGTGTGGTCACTCAGCTTCGGCGGGAGGCACGCATGAGAGCAGCGGGACTGGAAGGGATCTCCAGGGCTCACGCGCGTGCTTGCACGTGCCTGGCGTCTGGCCTTGCTTGCGGCGCTGTGACCTGGCCCCTTGCTGCCTCCCCTGCAGCTTGGCCGGAGATGCCCGCGGGAAGGTGGCACGCTACCGGGAAGCCCAGCATGGGCAGGAGACGGCTCTTGGCGTCGAGTCCCCCCGCAGCACCCGGTTGATGTGGCATTTAAACCAGGGCAGCCCCCCCTGCTCGGTGCCCGGAGCTGCCCGTAAATCCGCCGGTGCCTGGAGCTGCCTGGCACGGGGGCCGGCGCGGAGGAGGAGGATGTGTTTTTGAGCGGTGTCTCTAGCCGGCTGCTGACTCACCAGCAGGTGAAGCGAACCAGGCTCTGACGAACCCAGTCCTCGCTAATTTGGGGAAGAAGCTCACGTTCCGGCTGGCCTCAGCCTGGCCTGCAGCATCTCCTGCACTGGGCACACGCGTGTGCACATGGAGCGCCACTGTGCGGGGGGAGGGATGGCAGATCCCACGCATGCATACGCTCATGGGTCAGGCTGGCGCTGTGCTGCACGAGTGCTGCGCGGGCAGAGAGAGCCCAGGAGGATGCCTGCGGGGTGCGGCCTGGTGACAGTGCGCACACACCATGCGTGCGATGGCTGTGTGCAATGGGGGGCAGGGGAGGGAGGGAATTGTGTGCAAGAGTGAAATAGGAGCATATGGCTGGGAGCTGTTTGTGCGCATGCCTACTGGTGCCTTATACGTGCACATTCATTCCAGGCATGCCTCTGTGTGTGTATGTGTGTGTGCACATGTGCATGTATGTGTGCATGTGTTTATGCATGTGCATGTGGGTGTGTACATGCATGAGTGCATGCATATGTGTGCATGCATGCCCATGCGGATGTGGATGCGTGTGCATGTATGCGTATGCTTGCATATGTGTATGCATGTGCGTGGATGCGTGTGCATGTATGCGTATGCTTGCATATGTGTATGCATGTGCATGTATGCGTATGCTTGCATATGTGTATGCGTGCACACTCATGTTTATGCATGAATGTGGGGGTGTTTGTGCATGTATGCGTGCATGTATGCGTGCACATGCGTGTATGCAAGTACGTGGGTGCGGCTGTGTGTGCACATACTCACATGTGTGCTTGTGCCAGAGGGTGCGTGTGGGTCCGTACCTGTGTCAGACTAGAGACGAGCTCCAGCTGCTTGGGGCTGTGATCTGCTACGGGCAAAGCCAAGCGCTGGCCTCTCCCCGGCGCCCCGGGGGGATTTCAGGGGTTAAGGGGCAGCAGCCGCCTGGCATTCGGCTCCTCTCTCTCTCCTCCGTCACGCAGCCCAGCGGTTTTGGGAGCGTGTCTGTGAGCCTGGCTGTCCTTGCCAGGCGCCTTATGTGAAAGGCAGACCTTCCCTCCCCCCCGCATCTTGCCCCCGGGGTCTGACTGGCAGCCCCTGGCTCAGGCTCTTGCTGCTGCCTGTCGTCAGGCCGGGGAGCTGCAATCGCATCTGCAGTCGCCGAGCCCAAAATACACGCAGCGAGAGGAAGAATTCGCCGAGCCCCACGTCAGAGCCAGTGCGGGGGAGCCTCTCCAAGCCCACGCAGCCGGAGCCGCCTGGGAAGGGGTTGGCGGGGGTGGGGGGGAAGTCAGCGGTTTTTTGGCTGCACGGGAATGCCCCCAACACGTGCCAGGGAGGTCAGGAGGTGCCCGGGGTGGCACCGGAGCCTGAATCCCACGTCCCCATCGCAGCTGGGGCAGGGGAATCGCACCCACGGCACCAGGCACGGCACCCGGGTGCGTCCCTGGCCAGCTCCGGCGGGAAGACGTCTGCGGCCGGGAGGGACACGCGCGAGGCCTGGCTCTGTCCCGAGCCGCTCTCCTGGGATCCCGTGCGGGCGTTGCGCCGATGCCCGTCACGCTTGGGCTGTGTTTTCAAGCGCGGAGGCCGCGCGCGCTCCGCCTCTCCCGAGCCGCTGGCCCCGCGCGCGCTCCGCCTGGCCTCGCGGAGTCAAGCTGTGATCTTTTCCTGTTCATGCATCATCGCCGGCAATCAAGAGCCTGGCTCGCCCTCCGCGACATCTGCACCGCTCCATTGTCTGCCGCGCAGGCTGCCTGGGTTCAGCCGAGGCCCTGCTCCGGCACGTGAAGACGCCCGGGCCCGGGGGTGCTCGGAGGGAAGCTGCGGTCCAGGGGGTCCCCGGGGGCCCCTCTGCTTTGGGGACGCTCTGTGTCCCTGCCGCCGCGCGATGACCCCTCCGCCGCCCTTGCAGAGGCGCTGGGCTGACCCTGCCCGGAGCGGGAGGTTGCACCGTGTCCTGAATTTCTTTCCTGTTTTGCTCCCTCTTGGGGACCCGCTTGTGCCGTAGACCACCCAGCTTGGGCTCTTGCCCTGAGACACCGCCGTACGGCTGGAGCCACTCGCCTCTTTCATGGGGGCTCATTAGGGACCCCCGGAGCAGGGCTAGCTCCTGTGTGCCCCCGCCAGCCCCGAGGCCAGTGGGTCTCCAGTGGACAGGGGAACATTGGGGACACCGTGTACTTGTCCGCGAGGGACCCCTGAATGTGGCCGGCGGGGCTCTGGGTGGGCCGTGGGTGCCGTCGCATGGCAGCCGGGGGGAGGCTGCGGCAGGGGCAGGGGCTTCTCAGCTGCCGGCGGTGACATTTGCTTTCTCCTGTTTTCTAGGCAGTAAATATTTGCCTTTCGGCGGTTTTGCAGCTAATTACTGTGCATCTACCCCCTCCCCGTTGCAAACCCGACACTTTGACTTGCAGGGGGAGGGGGTCTTGCCATGGAGAGTGGCGAGCACAACCCCCCCCCGGCCAGATGCCCAGGGAAAGTCGCCCGGGCTCTGGGGGCGAGCACAGTGCCCTCGCAACGTGACCTGCAGGGCTGAGTGTGTCCCATGCATGCCCGAGCACCCATCCTGGCGCCGGTTGGGCACGGGACTTTGAGCAAGTCGGGTCCCTGCTCCGTACCTCAGTTTCCCCATCTCGAGTGCGCAGGCTTTCCTAGCCCCTTGCCCAGGAGACCCCATTCTCTCCAGCCCCGGCCATCAGTGGTCCTCAACCAGTTTAGGTCCCACTCCCCGCCGGTCCCAAGACCAGGGAAGAGCCCACAGCTGGGCGGTAAATCTCTCGCCCACCCTGCGCCGGTGTCTGCGCGCCCCACGGGGCCGTGCCGGTCGGCACCCTTGGTAGGGCCACGCGGCAGCTGCTGCCCCGCATCCTTCTTCGTGTGCCCCCCAGCTCCTGCTCTGTGCTTTCCCTTCACCCCCCCTTTCCCGTTTCTTCCTTGTCACCCATGCATGAGTGTGGGGGGCAGAGGCAAGAAGCCGTGCCAGCCTCGCCGGTGGGCATGGGCCGCACTTCGGCCTCCCCCCGGATGCCTGTGGGGCTTTGCCAAGAATCCTTGGCTCTTTGGTACCCGTTCGGATGCATCCTTTGCATCTCAAACACCCCCCTCCCCCCACTCCCTTCCCAGAGCACCACTGGCAAAGGGCATGGAGGCCGCAGGGGACAGGGGTGGCGAGGACCTCATCCTGGCCTTTTTATCCCAAAATAAGGCAGAGACTTTGACTCAAGGGGGGAGCGGAGGGGGGTTTGTCTGCTGCCCATCTTGCCTCCCCGGTCCTCGTCTTCCCCGGCACTGGGGGGGACCCGAGGTTGGATGTGGCTGCGGGATGAAGGGGAGCACCGGCGCCTCCAGCAGCTGTAGCGCCAGCCCGGCCTGCCCGCCCGGCTGCGATTCACCCGCAGCCAAGAGCTCTCGCCTCGCTGGGGCTGGAAGACTGTCTCCTTTCTCCGTTTCAAAAGAGAGAAAGGAGGCCGTTCTCTCCCTCCCGCCCACCCTCCCTTTCTCTCCTTCCCCCAAAGCCTTTTTTTTTCCTTCCCTTCCTTTTTTTTAATAGAAGCAGGAACATTATTTACTTTGGTATTTTAATTGAAAGCCAGAATTAAAACCAAGCACTTCAATAAAACCAATAGAGCCCGGTCCCCGGCCCGCACTGAGGTTTTCGTGGAGGAGTCTCTCCATCTCCCCTGGCCCGGGAGGGGAGTGCGGGGGCTGGAGCAGGCAGCTCCAGGGTGCTGAGCTAAAACCTGACGTTCGGTTTGATCTGAGCGTCCCCCCCACAAAAAACCTGAATTCCTGCTGCTTCCAAAGTCCATAATTACGCAGTGCCTGGGGCCCCAAATAGCTGCAGGGAAGCGGTGAGAAGCCGTGACCCCCCGAGCCGTACCCACCGCTGCGGCCTCGGTGACCTGGGCCCACGTCTGTCCCCGAAGCCTTTGGGCCCCATGCAGGCCTCTCGGTCACTGGGCTGGGGCCTGGCCCCCCCCGAGGAGAGGGGGCTCAGACCCTGGCGGCAGTGGGTGCTGAGGGAGGTGGCATGGAAAAATCCCCCTGCACCCAAACCTGCTTCTGGGCGTCTCTCAGGGCCGGGCATGGCACCCCCGACCCTTTCTCTTTCCCTATCCCACGCGAAGCAATCTCATGGCATGGGGGCAGCTCAGGCCATGACCCTCAGGCCCCTGGCAACATGGGGGGCTGGGGGACCCCCCCCGGCACCAGCCGGCCGGTACCTTGTCCCCAGATTGGCGTGGCAGGGCAAGGGAGGCAGCCCGCGCTGTGCCCCGCCACCCGCCGCGACGTGATTCATTCATATATTTATCCTCTCGCTCGCGTTTAATGGCAAATTAATATTTTACAGCTGGGGAAGCAATAAATCACCACCTTAACTGCCTCGGCTCTACCTGCCCGGGGACGCGGCCCCCCGGCTTTCCCCGATGGCGCGGCACCCGGCTCTCCCTCCCTCCCTCCCCCCCCCGCGGCCGCCCCGTAGAAAAGGGCCTGCAAAATACAGGCCTTTCAGGCCCCCGCGCAGGGTCGCGTCGGGCTGGCAGGAGGCCCTGGGAAAAGAACGCCGCATTCACAGTCAAGCGGCTCCCTCGGACGGCAGACAATGGAGCGCTGGCACCGGCTGGCACAAAGAGAGGGCCTCGCGCTCATGGGTGCGTGCGTGTGCATTTCTGTGCCTGCGTGTGCATGCATGGGCGCATATATGCGTGGGTGCCTGCGTGCACGTGTGTCTGCTCCCGTGCATCGTGTTTCAGCCCCGAACCCACCTTGGGCCAGAGGGCAGGGAGGTCCCCGCCACCTTTCGTTTGGGGGTCGGGGAGAGATCTGGCTCCTACTCGCCATGGCCACAGCCTAACGAGCGTTGCCCGTGCCCTAAGATGCCCCTGCTGACGCCACGCTCGTGCCCCGTGGCGGGCTGTGTCTAGGCCTGGCCCCGCACCTCTGTCCCCTGGAAATTTTTTGCTACAAGGCCAGACTCGAGCTGCCGAGACCTGGGCCATGCAGGGGCAGTTCAGCTGGGGGAGAGGGGCTGCTGAATTCCCCCCAAGGCCAGAGGAGACCCTGGCAACCTGCAGCCACCTTGCCAGGCCAGGGCTCCCTCTGACGCCCCAAGCGTCCTCTTAACCAGCACGAGCCCCCGCCCTGCCTCGCCGACGGCTCTGAAATGGCCCGGGGTCCCCGGGAGGATTTCGTTTCTCTGCCGCCCGGGCCTTTGGCGGCACGACGCTGGCACGGGCTCGTGGACAGGAGACGTGGCTGCCTGCTCGTGCTGCCTGGTGACAGGCGCTCCCGTCCAGGGGCTCAGCGCCTTCCTCCTCCCCGTGTGAAGCTTCTTGCATAACTTCTCCCGGCGCCCTGGGCGGCCAGTCGGCCCGTCTCCGGTGCCAGCCCTGCGCCGTGCACGTGGTGGGGGGCGAAGGGAAGATTCTTGCTCTGTTTTAACGGGGTCATGCCCCTTCCTAGACGCCAGTCCAAGGCACAGCGCAAAGGGGGAGCATCTCGCCCTGTGCCCCTGTCTGTCCCGTGACCCCCCGGCATCCCTGCACGCACGCTCGCTCTCTTGCACCGGCGCACGCCCCATGCCACGCTTCCCCCCCCTTCCTTGCACTGACACCAATGTGCTCATCCATTGGGGACACACCGTTACCTCGTTTTTAGAGATGAATAAATAGCACGCCAAGGGGCAGGTCAGCTAACGCCCTCTGATCGAGGGCTGCAGCTAATCTGCTCTGAGCAGGGGCTGCACCGAGGGGATCCCCAGCCCAGATCTAATTGCACGGCCCTGGGGAAGCCGCGGAGGGGGTCGGATCCTGCCAAGACGGCTGCATTTCTTTCCCTGTCCCCTTGCTAGCCCTCTCGGCCCCGTGCAGGGCCGTGCCCCAGGAAGATACGGGACTCAGCCACGTTGTGCTAGCATTTGAGAGGCTTTTATTCAAGTCAAGGAATGGTTACTGACAGCTTAGAAAAGGTTAAATACTTCCGTTCTGCGTGAACCCCTGCGGCACTCTTCCCAGCCCCCTTCCCCTCTCCCAGATGCTTGGCTTTTTCCGGCCAGTCCCGGGTCCGAAAAACAAAAAAACAAAGAAAAAGAAAACCCTCTAATAGATTTTCATGCCCAGGGTTATTGGTCTCTCTCTCTCTCTTTTTTTTTTTTTTTTTTAACCCCATTGGAGTCCGTGGTTCAATGCAACCCGGTAGGGATCTTGGCATTAAAAAGGTTAACAATATTTATTAAAATACAAAAATACACTCGTTTCTCAGAATACAGGCAGATTATTATGGACTTTGCTTGGTTTTCCTTCCCGTCCCCCCCGCCCCCACCTCCCCTTCCCACCCCAAGCCCCTCTCAAGAGCTGAACCCTTTAAGAATATTTTGTTTTAAAGCTAAAGTAAGAAACCTAAAGGCATTGAACATCATCAAAACGGACCAGAAAGAAATGCCCCCCCCCCACTACCAGCCAAAAAAAAAAATACCCCCCCGTCTTATTTCATTGGTTCCCTTTAAGGGAGGGGGGTGGATCTGGCAGGAATAAGAGCCTTTTCCCTCTGCTAGGATGGATTGGCGTCTCTATTGCAAGCAAGAGAGACTTTGGGTCGATGCTGAGATTCCCCCATGCGTGATCCGGCCACATTTCTCTAAAAGGAGGGAGAATATTTCCCTTCGGGGTGGGCTTTTTTTTTCCTCTCCCCCCTCCCCTCCCTCTGGCTCAGAGGTCTCCGGTTTATTATAGGCACCCTGCAGAAGCGGGAAGTGTCGTGGGGTGGGGAAAAGGCTTCATCTTTCTGCCCCCCCGACCCCCACGCACATGGTCTCTGAGAATGAAGGAAAAAATAAAACCCCAATAAAATTTGAGCATCGTCTACAATCATGTGTCAGAGCCCCCGCCCGGCGGATCGCACACGCACACAGGCACACGCCTGCTCTGATGTACTCGAGCTCGCTGGCCCCGGCCCACGCCTCTCCCCCCACCCCTCCCGCGGCCGCTACCCTCCTGGGAAAGTCAAACGCGCACACACACGGTCCCTGCACGCAGCGGGTTAAACCGAACTGCAGGAATCTGGTGCAGTGTGAAAGCATTTGACTGAGAGCTACGCCACTTGCTCGCTCGCTCACTGCTCTTTCAGTAAAAAAGCCCTGTCGGGATATGTGCACGCGTGCCCATGGAGCCGACACACGCAGGCCCCCCCGCCGAGATACATGTCAATGGTTTGCATTGGTTTTTGTTTGTTTGTTTGTTTGTTTTTTTTGCTGTAATACATTGATTTTTTTTTTTTTTAATCATCTCTCCCTTGCTCCGTTCCCGGCCCCCCGCCTCCCTCCCAACAAAAATGAGCCTTTATTGCATTGGTAGGTAACCTTTTGGCACAGTACAAATGGTTGGTGCACTTCCGTGTTGGTTGGGTTGTTTTTTTCTTTTTTGACCCCTTTAAAGAACAGAAATCGGCAAATACCGGGTTTAAGAAAGACTGTCTCTATATAAACGGGGCGGTTTTACTGCATTCGATAGAGCATCGGCTAAAAATTAACAATCCCCCCTCCCACCCCCTTTCCTTTTATTGTGATCGTCGGTGTTGAAACAGATTCCAGAAAGTCCCGATGGCATCTTTTCCCTGCTCTTTTGCTCTGGTTTTTTTTTCTCCAAAATTATTATGATTCTTAAAGAACCATGATTATGATTTTTATGAATTATGATTCTTAAAGATTTTAATTGATATTCCCCGCTCTCTTTCTTTCTCTCGCTCTTTTTTTTAAATCTTTTTAAATAGAACTTCCAAGTTAGAAAATAGTTTCTCTTCTCTTTTTTTGTCTTTTAAATTTTAATAGAATCTGCTTCTCTTATCAGCCCATAGATTTAATATATAAGCATATACAAGAAAAAAAAAAGTCTCTTCCCCCTCCCCGCCCCAGCTCTGTACAAAAGTTGCTCTGTCTTTTGTTTGTTCTGTTTTGTGCATTCTATTGCCTTTTTTTTTTTAATAATAATAATAATTCCTGGGGGGAAAAAAAAACCGAAAAAAATAGTCATATTTGAGTTTCCTGCACTTTCTCCTTGGTGTGGGTCTGTATTATATAAGGTTCAGAGATAGTGGTGACCGGGGGCTGGAGAGAATTCCCCAGGCTGTTTTCTGTCCAGTGGGCCCCATGTGCGGGTTTGTAGGTATTATAGTTAATATGGTCATGAATGGTGGGCAACACAACGGCCCCCTCACCTGATACGCCGCCGGTCGGAGCCGCCGTTGCCGCCGCCGCGGGTATGTCCTCGTCCACCTGAATGATCTCCACGGTCCTGGCAGCCGTCACGGTGCTGCGCTGCTGGTGCCTCTTGCGGAGTTTGTAAAAGACAATCAACATGGCAGCCGCCAAGAGGGTCACGGCCACGAAGCAGCCGATGATGATCTTGGTGGTCTTCATCACCTCGTCCAGGCTGGTCTGCATCTTGTCGTTGGTATCCGAGGTGGGCACCGCCACCTGCTTGGGCATCCGCGTGGTCTGGATGAGCACGGTGGTGGTGGTGGTGTACGCCGGCTGGTACCCGGTGGACGTCGTCGGCACCGGCTTGGTGAACTTGGGGGACATGTCCTCAGGCGAGATCTCCGTGGTCTCCACCGTGACGGTGGTGAAGAAGCTGTAGTTGGACGTGTTGAGCTCGGCCGTGCTCACGTTGAGGTAGGCCGAGGCGTTGGAGTTGCCCGCCACGTTTGTCACCATGCACGTGTAGACCCCCGTGTCCGTGAGCAACACGTGCGAGAAGTTCAAGGTCCCGTCGTTGAGGACGGAGATGCGCGGGTGGTTGGACGCGTGGCTCAAGACGGTCCCGTTGGGCAGCAGCCACCGCACGGAGGACATGGAGGGCGTGTGGCACTTGAGCTCGGCCACCCGCCCCTCGGAGATGTTGAGGTCCATCGGGGCATCCATGATGAAGGGCGCCGAGCACTGGAACGAGGTCTGGTCCACCTCCACCAGGAAGCGGCCCCGCATGTGCATGGGCGCGTGGCAGCGCCCGCAGCAGGTGGAGTTGGTGGGGATGTACTCCCGCAGCCACCAGGACAGCCACAGGATGTCGCAGTCGCAGCTCCAGGGGTTGTGATGCAAGTGCAACTCCACCAAGTACCGGAGGGGGGCAAAGAGGTCGTGCGGCAGCGAGGTCAGGTTGTTGTGGGCCAGGTTGAGCTCCACCAGGGCCGTGAGGTCGTCGAAGGCGTTGCGCTCGATCAGGCTGATCTGGGAGTTCATAATCCACAGCTTTTTGAGCGACTTCAACCCGTGGAAAGACCCCGGCTTGATCTGGGGGAAGTTATTCCCCGACATCTCCAGCTCCTCCAGCCCCACCAGGGGCGTGAGGTTGGGCATGTCCTTAATGTTACACATCCCAAGGTTCAGGTACTTGAGGTTGTACAATCCCTCGAAAGCCCCCTCCGAAATGTACTCCAGCTTCTTGAGCTCGCCCAGGTCCAGGCGCATCAGCGACGGGACCCGGTTGAAGGCGTAGGACGGGATGCTCTCGATGGGGTTGTTGCGCAGCCACAGCTCCCGCAGCTTGGACAGGTACTCGAAGGCCCCGCTGGGGATGACGGTCAGCCAGTTGTCGAACAGCTCCAAGGTGTTGAGGCTGGCCAGGCCGTTGAACGCCCCCACCTCGATCTGCCGGATGGCGTTCCTGCCCAGCTGCAGCACCTCCAAGTGGTGCAGGTGCCGGAACGTGTCGGCTTGGATCATCTGGATGTTGTTCTCCATGAGGTTCAGGTAGCGCGTGTTGGACGGGATGCCCTGGGGCACCTCGGCCAGGCCGCGGCGGGTGCACACCACCTTGCTGAACTGGTTACTGCAGGAGCAGATGGACGGGCAGTTCTGGGGTCCGGCCGAGGCGGCGGCTGCACACAAAACCCACGCTTGCACCATGAGGTAGACGGCGGAGCGCAGGGCAGCGTTGCAGGCGTGGTGCACAGTTACCTGCCACAAGAGCTTCATGATGTGGCATGTTCATAATTCACCATCGTCCGGGAGTGGGCACGGAGCGGAGAACTGGCCCGGCCGCGCGCCTCTCTCCCGGGCTGGTTGGGGGGTCGGGGTGTGGGGGGAGGGGGGGGGAGGGGGGCAGGGAAAATTTAAAAAAAAAGAAAGAAAAGGGAAGTAAAGCAAAAGCCCCCCCCCCCCCCCCCCCGGTCCCCCCCCCTTAGTGTGCGCCGGCACCTACCTGGCAAGGCAGGGTCAGCGCTGTGCCCGGGGCAGCTCGGGCTGAGTTGGGGATGCACAAAAGGGGACAGAGGGAGGAGGAGGAGGAGGAAGGGGGGAAGAAAGGATGGGGTTGGAGGGGGGGATGTGGGGGAGAGACAAAATGGCTCCTAGCGGCTGCCGAGCGGGCACGGAGGAGGCAGGGCGCGGGGCGCAGGGCTGGCGGGCAGGCCCGCACCGCTATGCGGCTGCATCCCTCGCACCTGCCCCGGGCACGGCCGCCCGCGCTCCGCTGCTTCGTCCTTGGCTCCGGCTGCTGCTGGCTCCGGCGGCTGCCAGGGGCCTCTCCATCGCCGCCCCACCCCTGCCAGGGGCCAGCGGTGCCCGGGCAGCTCCGTGCGCCCCTGTCCGCGCCGCCGAGCCCCCCCCTGCGCTCGCCACCCCAGCCCGGTGCCAGCCGGGGGGGGCCCGGTGCCCTGCTCCTCTCCTCCGCGGGCCACCGGCGCTCCTGGGTGCCAGCCAGGGGCGCCCGGAGCCCCGCATCCACGCCGGGCGCCGGGGGGGCAAGCGGGGCGCAGCGGTGGGGCTCCCCCGGTGCAGCGGATGCCGCTAACGCCTTTGTTGCCCGTCGACTGCAGCAACGGTGCGGGGAGGAGGAGGCGGAGGAGGAGGCGGCGCAGCGGTGGCAGCCCCGGAGCCCGGGCGCATGGGCACGGTTGGCGGCTAGCGGCCCCGGCAGCTAGCGGTGCCGGTTGCTCTCACATCCTTTTGTCCTTCAGCAGCATCGCGGAGGTCCTGCTGACGCATCGTGTTCCCAGCCCGAGCCCAGCCGGCAGCGAGCGAGCGATGGGAGTGATGCAGGGCTCCGCCGCCCCCTCCCCTGCCAGCCCCCGGAGCCGCCACCGAGGTGCTGAGATCAGCTGCCTCCCTGCCCGGGGCTGCCAGCCCCTCTCCTCCTGCAGGGCCAGCGGGGAGGGAGGGAGCAGGGCAGCCCCCAGAGCCCTCCCCCAGCTGGGGAGGGGACGGGGGGGATGCGGCTGCCGGGACAGACGACACCAGGTACCCTCCGGACCTGCTCCCCGGAGCAGGGGGGGGCGACACCAGGCCCTGGGGTCTCCTTTCCGGCAGCACAGAGCCTGGCTGGGGGGCTCTGAAAGGTGGGGAGGTGGGGGGGGGGGGCGGGGAGCTGAAGGAAGGTGTCCGCGGAGGGGGTGCCGCTGCCCCCCAGCCGGCTCCCTCCTGCTGCCCTCCGGATGCCTGGGGGTGCAGGAGGGGGGCTCTGGCCGGACGGCAGGTCTGGGGTCCTGGGGGAGCGGCAGCATCTGTGCCCAGCCTCACGGGCTCCGGCTCCTGGGCAGAGTCGGGCACTCAGTGCCCAGCAAAGCCCCCTGCCCCCCGTGCCCAAGCCCAGGCGGGCCCAGCACGTGCTCCCCACGGCACCGCGGGCCTGCCGGGGGGGGGGCAAGTCAGCAAGTGTGTCTGGAGTCCCCATCCACCTGGGCGCAGGACTTCGCCCCCCTGCCCTGCCTCGGTGCTGCCAGGGAAAGGTGCTGGCTCGTTCTCCCTCGGGGGTCACGGGTGCAGTGGGGTGATAATTAACTGTGCATGGAGGGGTCTCCTACTGCAGCGGGGGGTGGGGGGGGAGCACCCTGGCTTTGCCCCGGATCTGGATCCCGCCGCACCATTCGCGCGACGCCTCTGGGCCCTGCCATGACCTGGTGCAAGTCGAAGCAGCCGGGAGCTCCTGGCGCTGGGGTGCCCCTGTGGCTGGGACCCAGGCTGGGCTTCCAGGAGGGGTCTTGACTGCGGGGGTCCGTGCTAGGCAGGGGTTCGGGGCCACGGGCCTACGTGCGGACTCGCGGCATGGGAGGTATTCACCGCCACGCGTGTCGGACTTGGGGCACGGCGACGCATCTTCCCGCGGGGAAGTCAGCCCTGCCAGAACGAGACGCCGTCACCGCAGCGCGCGCCTGGCCCCTCGAGCCGCTTGCCCAGTGCCTGCCGCCGTCGCCGGGGAGCGCGCGCTAGGGGCTGTCCAGGAAGGACCCTGCAGCCTTCGGGTTGCCTGATCTGTTCCATTCGCAGTCCCTGCTCGGGTGTCAGCCCTTCGTTCGGGCTGGGGTGCTCCACGTCCGCCTGACTTTTCGGGTTGAGTGTCAGCAGTTGCAAAAAATGCGAGACGACGGGGAAATCTTTGGGGCGCTTTGAATGTGGTGGGGGGGATCCGAGCCAGTCCGGCCCAGGGGCTGCGCACGCCCGAGTCTGCCCATGCTCAGTGGAGACGCGTGACGAGTTTTGGCAGCTCTCTGCTCCCAGCATGCCCCGGCCTCGGGCTGAGCTGGAAGCTCCCGGCCGCTGTTCCTGGACTCTGCGTGCGGGGAGACGCGTGCCGGAGCTGGGAGCAGGGTATGGCGGGGGGCCTGCGCCAGCTCCATGCCAGATGGGTGGGGAGGGGGCGCAGGTCTGCGCCCACTACCCAGCCGGGGCTGGGATGCAGCCCTCCTGTGGCTGGCAGGAGATAACAGCCTACTACTGCTACTGGCTTCTACACAGCTCCAGTGCTAGAGGTGTCTGCCAGTCAAAGCTCCGGTTTGGGGGGCGCGTGCATGGCAAAGCGGGGACAGTACCTGTCCCGTGGCAGCACGGGGCATCGGCGGTGCTCGGGGCCCGTGCAGGGGAGACGCTGCAACCGGGAGGGTGCAGGTGCTCCCGCCGCTCAGGAAGCAGCCAGCGAGCCCGTGCTGCTTTCCAGCCCCCGCCACTACGTTGCCCTGCAGTGCAGGACATGTCACTTAACCCCAAAGTGCGCACATGCGTGTGTCTTGGTGTGCTCCTCCCATTCCTGCTGCCCCCGCATCTGCCTTTGCAGCTGGGCTGAGTGCTGGGGAGCAGGAGGGGGCGGGGAGGCTGGTGCTGCCTGGAGCAGGGGACTGGACTGGAGGTGACCCCTAGAGCTGAGTGTCTCTCCTAAAGCCCGCAGCATCTCGTTGCTGTTTCCAGGGGCCTGGGGGAAGTGTGGGAGGAGAAGCAGCTTCCTCGGGGCCCCCGGCAGGGTGGGGGTAGTGAGTGGAGCCCCCGGAGAGGTGGACCCTGTGCCTCTGCCGGTTGCACGTGGGTCAGTAGCACTTTGAGACTGACGGGGTCATATGCAGCTGAGCTGGAGGAGCTGCAATGGTGTGGGGGGGGGGGTGTTTGCGTGCATGGGAGGGGTGGCGTGCAGGTGGGTGTGCATGCGCATGTATGTTACGTGCATGAGTGTGTGCATGTGTGTGTGTGTTTGTGTCCTGGTGAGTGTGCATGTGTGTGTCCATGTGTCTGCGTGTGCGGCCCTGTCCAAGCCTAATTTTCTCTGATTCTGTGAGTGCAGGTGTGCTCATGTGTGCATGAATATATGCATGTTTGTGTGTGTGTGTTTGTGTATGCGCCTGTTGGTGAGTGTGCATGAGTAAGCACATGTGTATTTGTGTGTGTGGTCCTGTCCAAGCCTAATTTTCTATGACTCTGAGTGCAGGTGTGGGCACATGTGTGCATGCATGTGTGCTGGTGGGTGCATGTGTTTCTGTATATGTATGTGTGGACGTATGCGTACATGTGAGAGTGCACGTGTACACGCACTCTGTGCACCAACACTGTCCATTATAACAGCCTTATCTGACCCCTGCACCTCCGCTGCTCAGCTGGCACGCGGAGCTGGGTGCTGCAGACTGCTCACCTCGGCGGGCACGGCTGCCAGGGAAGACGCGAAGCAGTCGCGGGCAGCCCCAGGCAGCTGGACCCGCCGGGCACGATCCCGGGGCCTCGCACCCGCTCAGCCGTGTCCTGGTGGCAGCTCGGACTGCGGGGAGCTCGAGCCGGGGCCCCGTGGGCGAGCGGCAGCAGGGCCGTGCTCGGGACTCCTGGCCCCGTTCTCCAAGAATCCTGAGCCTCCTGCCCGTCCCCAGCGCCCCTGGGCGGAGGTGTCTCACTGCCCGGGTGTAGGCCGATACCAGCTCCTCCCTCCACGCGTGCGGGATGGGAACATGCGTCTGCAGAAGCCGGGTCGAGCCAAACGCAAGTAGCCAAGCGGAAAGGTCGGGGCAGGAAGCGGGCATTGAATTGCGTGTCTGGAGCTGCTGGGGGGGCACCCATTTCTGCCCAGCCCTGGGGCAGAGAAGGAGGACTCCCGGGTCCCGTTTCCTGCTCATGGTCTCAGCCCGGGCACCTGCTTGGCACAACCCAAGCCAGCCTGTCGGTCGGCGACTTATTAAGGAGGATCTTGTGCCGTGTCAGGAGACGAAAGCCCCGGCAGGCAGAAACCGCTGCTAATCGCCCTAATGACTGGGCGCCCGGCAAGCTGGCCTCGTGCCACCAGCCACACGGGCTGTGCCAGGCCTCTCCCTGCCTTCCCCGTGCCAGTCGGGCTAATTCAATTAACGAGCCGTTCGCCTGATGGGCCCCGACGGCAGAGGGACGGATCGGGGCCGGGTGCCGCAGGCGCTGGGGCGAGCTCACTATTCAGCAGGCCGGCGCGCTAATCTCTCCCACGCAGACAAGGCTGTTTGCCCCCTCTGGTCCGGGCTCGTTAAGGCAGTGAGCTAATGAACTTGCAGCTCCTCAGCGCTCTGGCTTCCTGCAGGGCCAGGCCGGCAGCTGCAGAGGCTGCTCCGCCACCGAGGTCCAGGCGCAGTTGGCAAAAGCCGGTTCATGCCACAGTCGAAGCCAGTCGGCCCATAACTGGGCCCAGTGGCACCAGGGTCCACGTGGGGAGGAGCCACCCTGGCAGGAAACCAGGGGCCTCTTGCTTTTCTTTCACCAGTGGGGAAACTGAGGCAGGGAGGGGTTTGCTACAGTTGCCTGCATGTGGCCGCCGCTTTGGGGTTTCTGTGGCTGGTGGGGACTCCTCACCCCTTCCCGGCACTCATTTATCTTAGATTCACCAGTGGGGAAACTGAGGCATGAGAGTGGGGCTAGCTCGCTCGGGCCCCCGGTCCCTGGCATAAGCAGCACAGGGCACTAGGGCGAGGTCTGCAGGTGCCGTACCAGGAGGTGCCCTGCCTCCCTGGCCCGATCATCCAGCTCCGTGCCCAGGAGCGCATGGCTACCTGGCACCGGAGCTTGGGGCAGGGCATTTAGTTTGGGAAACACATGCACGCTGCCCCGGATGTATGCCTGGACCCACGCGGGTACGTGGCTTCAGCTGCTTTTGGGGCTGTATTTGCTGGCATCTGGCAGGGAGCCCATCGCCTGCAGCTCAGCTGGACGGGTCGTGCCAGGCCGGTGGCACCGTGCCCAGCCCTGCGTGTTCCTGGGCACACGTGTTTCATGGGTGAGGGCTCCGTGGCGTGTCCTGAGACTGGCCTGGGCTGCAGAGCTTTGCCCGTTGCCTCTGGAGGAGTGCGGGCCATGCTCCCGGGATGCCGTTGCCCTAACACGGTGCCTCCCTGGACCCGACGGGCTCCTCTCCCCCCCTGCACTGGTCTCGAGAGACCCAGGTTGCCGGGAGAGCACCCTGACCCCAGCCAGCTGCACCGGGGACCTCAGAGCCGTGGCGTGGCATGGGCGGGCTCTGTGCCATTGCACTCACTGGTGACCTTGGGCATGGCATTTGTTCTCCCCGCGGCGGGTCTGGAGCTATCTGTGTGTCTGGCAGGGGAAGGCGGGGGGCAGCATGCAGCGCAGATACGCTCCAGCGCTAATAGGTGCCTGTCAATGCATCGGTGCCAGGCGGGTGCCAGCGCGCTCACGCAGCGTTGGCTGTCAATCACGCGTCACCGAGGGGGGTGGCGGGCCCGGCTGCAACCTCCAGCTGCTGTTGGAGGAGCCAGGGCACCCGCGCCAGGGCTGGGGCGTCACTGGGCAGCTGTCACCCCACTCCCAGGTGCCCCCTTGAACCCAGAACCATGGGTGGAGGGCTGGAGGCTGCCCACACCTTGGTTCACACATGCATGCAAGTGTATATGTGCACACAAGTGTGCACATGGGCATAAGTGCTTGTGCATAGGGGGTGTGCGTGCCTATGTGCATCTCTATGTGTGCACAAGTGTGTGGGAGTACACGCCAGCTGGGCCAGAGACAGGATGGACTCATGCATGTCCCGGGTATTCTGGCTTCTGCACACGTGCGTGCGTGTGCTCTCCCCCAAGCTCTCTCTGGCCTGTGAGGCTAATTTACACTAGTAACCCGGGGAGGTCAGCACCAGGTGCAGCATTGTCCTGCTAACGGGCTCCCTGCCGGATCTGGACCCACCTCAGGGTGGGGGTGGGGGCATCAGGACCCCGTGTATTTCTCCCCAGGCAGGCAGCACACGTGTGCATGCACACATGTACCCATACACATGTACTGGGGGCTGGGGAATTTCATGAGTTGCCTTCATTTACCGAAGTGGAAACTGAGGCACAGAGGAAAGGAGCGGGGTCCCCCCAGCCCCTGCCAACCTCCTGGGAATATGCCCTGGGGTGCCACGACTGTCGTGATCAGGCACTCAAGGCATTGGGTGTACCAGTGGGGGCGTGAGCCTCCGCACGCTTGCTGAACACGCATTCATGCATATGTTCACTCGTGCATATACATGCATGCGTGCACACGCACACATATATGCGCGGCAAGGCTGGCACTGCACAGGGGGAGCGTGCCCGTGCCCCTGCTCCTGTCTGGGTGTCACGGAGGCAGGCGATGTGGGCACTGGGGTTGCTGCGGGCGCCGGGGCGCTGACGGCCAGCGTGTGCCGCAGGTGGAGGTGGAGGTGGAGAGCATGGACAAGGCAGGCAACTTCATCGGGTGGCTGCACGTGGACGGTGCCAACCTCTCCGTGTCGCTGGTGGAGCAGGCGCTCTCCAAGGTGCACTTCACTGCCGAGCGCAGCCCCTACTACAAGGCCCTGCTCAGCGCCGAGGAGGCCGCCAAGCAACGCAAGGAGAAGGTCAGGGCCCCCCAGCCCCACCAGTGTCCCTCACTCCTGCCATTCAGCCCCAGCCCTGCCGGTGCTGCTCACTCCCAACCTGCAGCCCCCCCAGCCAGCCCTGGGTGCCTTGCACAGGTGGCCGTGCCGTAGCTGATGCTGCGCTCACCCCTCCGTGTGGCACTGGGGCTGGAAAAGCCCCACTTTGCTCCTCGCACCCCATCTCAGCTGCCTGCCCCCCCCACACACAGGTGTGGTCACACTATGAGGAGGCGCCGGCGGAGGAGGCGGCACCGGTGCAGGAGGAGAAAGAGCGGGCGGCCAACTACAAGCCCGTCTTCGTCACCGAGATCACTGACGATCTGCACTTCTACGTGCAGGATGTGGAGACAGGTGGGCGCCTGGGTCCCAGCCGGGCGGGGAGGCGGGTCAGGCATTTCCCCTTGCCCCAGCCTGGGAGCTGCTTTGGAATGGGCATCGCTACCCTTGGACCCAGGCTACAGGTGGGAAAACTGAGGCAGGGGTTTGGCCGTACTCTCCTTCCCTGGGCGGGCTGGGGTAGCGCTGGCGGGGGGTGGCGCGGATCCCCCAAGCTGGGCTGGAGACAGGCTGCTAACCCGGGGGGCTGCGGCCACATTGCCCTGAGCCATGCCCCCCCCGCCGCAGGGGCCCAGCTGGAGAAGCTGATGGAGAACATGCGGGCCGAGATTGCCAGCCATCCACCCCTGGAGGGCTCCTACACCCCGCGCCGTGGGGACTACTGCATCGCCAAGTTCGTGGACGGGGAGTGGTGAGTCACGGCCCCGCGTGCCACGCCATGTCGCACCACATCCTATTGTGGCCCGCCCTGCCACAGCGTGCCATGGCGCGTCACACCACGCCACGCCGTGTCTGCCTGGGACCCGGGGGGGCGCTGATGCCATGCACGTGCCGCATCTGGGGGTCTTGGGGGCAAGGAGGGACCTGGGGGAAACCGCTCACCCCCGGTACTGTCCCCAGGTACCGGGCCCGGGTGGAAAAGGTGGAGTCTCCAGCCAAGGTGCACGTCTTCTACATCGACTACGGCAATGTGAGTGCGGGGAGGGTGGCCGGGGCCCATGGGGATGGGCTGGGACCAGGCCTGGGCTTCCCCGGCTGGTGCCAGCACGGCCACGGCCGTGCCCCTGGCTGACACCCCCCTGTGCCTTGCAGAAGGAGACGCTGCCGGCCACACGCCTGGGTGCCCTGCCGCCCGCCTTCAGCACCCGCGTGCTGCCCGCGCAGGCCACTGAGTACGCCTTCGCCTTCGTCCAAGTGCCACAGGACGTGAGTACCACCAGCTCTGGGTCAAGCGCCCCTCTGTCTGCCCGGCAGTCCACCACCGAGCTCGTCCAGCCGTGGTGCCAGGCGCAGCCCAGCCCTAGCTGTACCTCCTGGTACCCGGGCACAGCCCATACCCCCTGCAATACCTGCCCCCCCACCCCGGGCATGGCCCAGGCCTGACGGTGCCCCCGGCATGGCAGGAGGAGGCGCGGGCGGACGCAGTGGACAGTGTGGTGCGGGACATCCAGAACAGCCAGTGCCTGCTGAACGTGGAGTACACGGCGCCCGCCTGCCCCCACGTCACGCTGCAGTTCTCCGACTCCAAGAACGACGTGGGGCTGGGGCTGGTCAAGGAGGGGCTGCTCATGGTGGAGCCGCGCAAGGAGAAGCACTTCCACAAAGTGGTGCGTGCCGCGCCGCGGGTGCCTGGGCCCCCTCCCTGGCCGAGGGCTCGGGGGGTTGAGATGCAGGACGCCTGGGGTCCCTGCTCGGCTCTGATGAGGAGGGGAAGGGGCAGGGTTGGAGGGGCTGCAGGTCAGGAGTGAGGGGCGCCAGCAGGGCGGGGGGCTGCACGGTGGGAGCGAGGGGCACCGGCATGGCCCCCCTAACATCTGTGCCCGCAGATCACCGAGTACCTGAACGCACAGGAGACCGCGAAGAGCGCCAGGGTAAGTGACCCCCAGTTGTGGGGGGGCAGGATACAGGGGAGGGGGCTCTGTGGGAGTCTCTGTCAGCTCTGACCCCCTCCCCCCACAATCTCCCCCCAGCTGAACCTGTGGCGCTACGGAGACTTCCGGGCCGACGATGCTGACGAGTTCGGCTACAGCCGCTGAGGGGGCTCCGGACCCCCGGCCCCCCCGGCCCTGCAGCGGGGGAGAGGCCAGGCCTGGCTGCGCTTCCGCCCTCCCCCCAGCAGCTCTGGGGCCAGTGGGTGGGGGCAGGAAGCCCCCCACCTCTGCCCCGGCTGCTCCTTTCGGTGTTCAAAGCTTCAGAGGCCCAATAAAGTGCCGCGCTGCCCAAGCCGTCTCTGCCTGCTGGGCTCGGGGGGGTCTAGGAGGAGGGATTTGGGACCCCAGACACCTGGGTTTTCTTTTGGGGGGGGTCCACGATCCCATCATGCACCGGGGGCAGTGCCTGTGGAGGCCACGGTGCCTGTTGGGGAGGTGTGGGGCAGGGCTTTTGGGGTGCACCCAGCCTGGCTGCCCCTCGCCCCCGACCACAGCCCCGTGCCCATCCCCAGCCCTGGGCTCCCCCCACCATTAGTCCTGCCGCCCGTCAGGCCGGGGCTGGTCCCAGCTTGGACTGGAAGGTGGGAGCGTGGTGTGATCCGGGTCCTTTTCTGCAAGCTTTGGCACCAGCTGAGGACGTGGCTGCAAACTCTCAGCGATCCTCCCCCTCGCCCCCCAAGAGAGGCAAGAGGCAGGTCATAGAGTCGCACCATCCCAGAGCCGCGGGGGCTGCGGGGTCGCATCCAGTCTGAGGCAGGATCAGCCCCCATCCAACCCCCCCAGACAAACCCAACCTTGGAGCCGCACGACACAGCCCCCGCCCCTGCCCCCAGGATACAGAGGGGCCGTGGACACCAACCTCCTGCTGCTGCCAGGGGGGGTCATGGGCAGTGCTGACAGCCCAGGCCAAGGCTGTGCCCCCGCTGCAGAGGGAGGCAAACCCCCCCCCAGTGGGACCAGTCTGAGCAGGAGGGAAACCCCTTCCTGCCCCAGTGCAGTGTGGGGTTGAACCTGAGTGTGGGGGCAAGACCCTCCAGCCAGGACCTCGTGAGGTTGGTGCCAGCGGGAGCATTGGCACAGCCCCAGCCCCAGCCTGGGGTGCGGCACCCAGCACTGCAGGGCGGGGGGGGTGAAAACCCACTCCCAGCCCCCCCCCCCCCCAGAGCATTCATTGTTCCTCACTGCAGGTGTTCACGACCATCTCTCCTTTATAAAAGCCTTGATAGTCCAGTAATCAAGCCAGCCTTTTCAGAGCAATGTTGCAGTCTGCTACCTGCTCCTGGTGTCTCTCATTTGCCGGCCTTGGGTGGGCAGACGGGGTCACAGCATAAAAGAAAAAGTTGGACGAGATCAAGGACATCAACTTCACTGAAAATGAAAGAGCAGCGTTAACGCCAGTGCGGAGAGGGCAGAGAGATTAGCAGGAACCAGGGGGATGGTTATAAGCCATGAAGTCAGTTGACTTCCCCGCTGCTGCCTGAATAGTAATTATAGCTCTACCCATGGGAGCTGGTCTTCAGCAGCAGCTAGAGATTCAGCTTTGTTAAGCAGGAAAGGGAGGAGGAGTGAGCTGAAGACGAGGTCTGTCCCTGCTCTATGCTGCTGTAACTCGGGGGAAAACCTTTTCTCTTTCATTCTTTCAAAAACAAAGGGTTTGGTCTATTCAGGGGTGTGTTGTATGTGAGAAAATACGATACATATCCTGTTTACTCACATGCCACAGTTGCCTTTTCTCCTATAATTAGTGATTCATAATGGCGGGGGGAGGCTAAATGGGGAAAGACTTACCTTGTTTCAGGATGTGTGATATGCAGAAAGAAGTGGGGGCTTCTGCCTTGCCACATCCAGTGAATAAGCAGCCGCGAGCATACTGTATTTTATAAAGTACACATGCACCCCCCAACTTTCATTTACTGGAGATTAAGGGGTGGATCAGAAACCCAGAGATATGGTAAGTGCCATTTCTGTCTCTGCTGTGGGTGAGGCAGGGGTGAAAGTAAAGCGGCACGTGTCGTGCATCGGGCTCCAACCCTCCCAGGCTCCCAAGGAAGGATCCGTTTAGAATAAGGCATGTGTCATCTTCAGGGGCATCTTATGTGTGAGAAAATACGGTAAGTGGATTCAAACCAGCTGCCCAGCGTTCAGTTCTCATTCACAGAACTTCATCTTGAGTGCACCCCCCTCCTTTTCCTGCTTAACTAAAGCTGAATCCCTAGCTGCTGCTGAAGACCTGTGCCCATGGGCGGAGCTATGATTTCTCTTCAGGCAGCTGTGGGAGAGTCAGTTGACTTCATGGTTTCTTACCATCCCCTTGGTTCCTGCTAATCTCCCTGCACTCCACAGGTGTTAACGCTGCTCCCTCCTTTTTAATGAAGTGGATGGTGTCTTTGATGTGGCAGCCGGCCCCTCCCGCTGCTGTCAGCACTACCCAGAAAGCCCTTGGCCGCTGGGAGCCAGGACACCTGGGTTCTGTGTCTGGCCGAGAGGTAGGCTGGGGCAAGGGGCTAGGATCAAATAGCTGGGGGGACGTGTTATTCACTATATTATTCAGCCGGAAAGCAAAGCAAACGCAAATAGTTACAGGAACGTGCCCTCATGTGCTAAATTCTGTCTTGGAGGCTTAAAAAAACCCCAATGCCCACCAGGCAAATAATAGTCCCACATTTGCGTGGTGCGAGCCCTGCGGCCCTCCCAGGGGAGCGCCCATCTCTTCTCTAGCGTCACAGACTCAAAATCTCTGCTTTTTGAGCGTCTCCCAGATGTCGCTCCTGGTCGTTTCTGTACCCGGGTCGCGCTCGCCTGAGTTCATGTGACCCTGCGTGCATTCAGGTCTTAGGCTTAGAGCTAAAACCGGTCTGCAAGGTTGGGAGGGAGAAAAGCGGGGATCAGAAAGGGCTGGGGACAGAAGCAAGGCTGGCTTGAATCCAGACCACTGTTAACACCCGTGGGGTGGAGAGAGCAACAGGAATCAGGAAGATAGCAATTGAGCCATGAAGTCAATGGACTCAGCTGCTCTGTGCTGGCGTCGGGGCTATTGGCACCTGCTGCCTGTGGTGGGGCTGGGGGCTGTTCTCCGTGCCCCATGACATGCAGCCACCCCTGCTGTGAGACTCGACTGGACACCTCCCCACCCCCCACCCATTTGCCCCTGGCTCCGGGCAGCTTGGGTTAAAATTTGGATGAAGCTGGAAGCAAAAAGGGCGGGGGGGGAGTAATTGCACGAATGCCCCTTCCAGATCTGCCCCTGCCCCCTGGACACGCGGTCTTCCTGCCTGGCCCCTCTGCACCCTGGGGCGGATCCAGGAGCTGGTAAAGGGGGTGCAGGTGGAGCAGTGCCGCACCCCATAGAGTGGGGCCTAGAGTGTGATTGGCCAGTTGGAAACTGGAGCACGGTTACACCCCACTGGGAACGGGGCATGCACCTGTAGGCCCCAGCCTAGCAACTCCTGTGCCCACCCCAGACCTGGTTGCATTTTGCCAGCGTGTGGGGCATCGCCGGGCCCCCCTATGCAGTGGAGAGGGCTGCAGAATCTGGAGCATTGGGCACCTGGATGGTGCCAGGCATAGACGGGCCCATGGGGGCTGTCATGGCTCTGCTAATTACAAGACTCCACTAATTAAATGTGAGCGGTGCCAGGTGGGCCCCCGGGAGTCCTTAATGAGTGTGATTAGGATCCATTTCCCCTGTGCCAGGGATGAGCTGGAATGGGACCCCTGGCACATGGGGTGCCCCCACTCCCGCGTGACACAGGGCAGAGGCTGGAAGGGAGAGAGGAGCCAGGGGGACCCTGGGGGGTTGGCTCATGGGGTAGGTTCATGCCCTGGGGCAGACAGGCCTGAGCCGGGGGCAGGATGCAGTGGCGGTGCCAGCCTCCAAGCTGCACCTGGGCCCAGGTCCCCTCCAGTCCCTGCCCCTAACAAGGCAAGCGGGGACCCCCCTGGCCAGACAGGCTGGGGCGCTTGCACACGCGTGTGCTGGGGCACACAGCTCCTGGGTCTCTGCAGAGGGGCGCGGGACGGGGCTCCTTGTTCCTGCTCCTGGCACCACGTCAGGACCTCAACAGCGTGCTCTGCTTGTACAAGCATGCACTGGGACACACGTGGGTGTGTGCCAGGAGCAGCACACACCGAGTAGGGTGTTCGCCGTTAGGCACGGGAGCTGGCAGGTGCTCACCATGCTTGGTGCACGGGATGACAGGTGTGGCTTGTGCACAGTGACACGCACACATGCATACGTGAACTGATGCACACTGACCAACCTGTGCTGATATGCATGCACACATGGAGTCACACATACACACACACGGCAACAAACATACATGCACTGATGCACACATAGCAACCCATCTGTGCTGACCTGTGTGCACAAACACACACAGCAATATATGTACATGCACTGATGCAAACACCGTGTCCTGCCCATGCTGGCACACATGCACATAGAGCAACACACACATAGTGACATGCACACAGCAACAGGCATACATGCACTGAAGCACACACAGGGACCCACCTGTGCAGGCACACACACACACACAGGCCCTCTCCCAAGACAGTGACGTGCACTGATACACCCAACCAGTGGCATGCACTGTGCTGCACAAGGTGACACATGGAGGCTGTGGCGCAGAGGCATGCACAAACACCACCCCCAGACACGCACACACACACACACACACATCCAAATAGTGACCCACCCAGAGCATGGCACACACGTGGGTGCACAGAGCAACTCACACAAGCGCTGCCCTGACGCACACGACTCCCCCCTGCCCCATACATCAGCACCATGACCCACACACAATGGCTGCAATGCGTGTGTCCTGGTGTCCTGCTACACCCAGTGACACACATACACCCCCATGCACACACATGGCAATGCACAAAACACCTTCTGATACACACATAATGGCACACACTAACACCTGGAGCATCTCTCACACATGCACCCACACACGGTGACACACTAATGTATCTGGAGAGTGTCTCTCACACATGCACATACAGTAACACATTAATACAGCTGGAGAGTGTCTCTTGTACACACAGACCGTGACACACATGAATACACCTGGAGAGTCTTGCACACACACGTGCACTGTGACACATTTCTACAACTGGAGTGTCTCACACATATACACACACATGCACACACAGTGACATGTTAATACACCTACAGTCTTGCACACACATATACATACATATACAAAGTGACACACATTAATACACCTACGAAGTCTCTCACAGATACACACACACAGTGACACATTAATACAACTGCAGCATTTCTTACACACAAATGCATGCACACCCAGTAGCACACATTAATACACTGCCCAGGGGACAGGACGGATTGATGTAGCGGGGAGACTGATGTGCTTGCACATGCACATGCAACGTGTGGGTGTGCACAGAGATGAGCTGCAGCACTGGGGGGACCTGGTCGAATGCCAGGGCAGGGGCAGCTGCATTTTGTCCCAGGGCAGCAAAGCTCCTGCCAGCCGGCACGGCCCCCACCCTGGGCAGCAGGTGCCGTCGGCCCTGGCTGTGGGCACATAGCGGTCCGGAGCCTGAGCCACACAGCTCCTGGCTGCCCGCCAGCCTCCACCACTGCCAAATGCAGCCACTTCTGGGGCCAGCTGGGTAACAGCCCATGACGTGGCCACCTGGCTGGGCTGGGCTGCTGGTTGTGCCCACCCCGGTGCAGGGATGCTGGGGAGGGCCTGGATCCACCAGGTGGGAGGCTGGCTGGGACGCCGGGGCTCAGCGCCTCAGCCCTACAAACAAGCCACCAGCAGGGGTGGATCCAGCCCCCCTCCCCTGTAATTTCTGAACCCCCCAAACTTTAAAACCAGCTGCCTGGCAGCGGGGGAATGATTTCTAACCAGGCAGCAGTGGAGCAGTCCATTGACTTCATAGCTCACGCTCATCTCCCTGGTTCCTGCTGATCTCTTCACTGCGCAGGTGTTACTGCCCCTCTCTCCGTCGTAATGGTTGGGATGTTCCACTAATCAAGTTTCTGCCGCGCTGCTGTCTGCGCGCTGCTCCCGGTCATGTGGAGCAGGAGCCAGCAGCGTGCCCGTGTTGCCAAGAAGGCGACCGGCATCCTGGGCTGCATCGGTACGAGCGCTGCCAGCAGAGCAAGGGCAGTGATTCTTCTCCTCTCTTCAGCACTGGGGAGGCCACATCTGGAGTCCTGTGTCCAGCTGTGGGCCCCCACTACAGAAAGGATGTGGACACACTGGGGAGAGTCCAGTGGAGGACAACAAAAATGGTTCGAGAGCTGGGGGACATGATTTGAGGAGAGGCTGAGGCAGAAGAGAAGACCGAGGGGGATTCAATAGCAGCCATCACCTCCCCGCAGGGGGGCTGCAATGAGGATGGAGCTGGGCTGGTCTCAGTGGGGACAGGTGGCAGGACAGGGAGCAATGGGCTCACGTTGCACCAAGAGAATTTGGGATTGGATATTAGGGAAAACTCTCTCACTAGGAGGGTCATACAGCACTGGAACAGGTTACCCAGTGAGGTGGTGGAGTCTCCATCCTGGGAGGGTTAGGGTTAGGGTAGACAAAGCCTTGGTTGGGATGGTGGAGTTGGGGCTGGTCCTGCTTGGAGCAGGGGCTGGACTAGATGTGCCCTCCTGAGCTCCCTCCCAGCCCTCATTCTTGATGACTCTGCATCTCTCTCCTGTTTCCCAGCCCTGCGGCCTGTTGCTTTTAACTAACAAAAAACCTGAGCTCACTTTAACCCAGGTGTCACAGTGCCAGCGGTGAGGCATCGGAGGCGCTCTCAAGACGGGTATTTATTTTCCGGATCTGAGCTGTGCATTTAACAGTAGTGATGGCAGGATTCACAACAGATCTTTTGCCTACTTATTCCCTAATGTGTGGTGGTTTTAAAAAAAAAATCCTTTGTATGTACTCTAGCAAATGAGTGCACATCCCAGTAATGATATTTGCATAGTGCTCCCCCCTCCCCCCCTGCAGCATATTAACAGATCATCTAATTTCTCTTTAACTGGAGAAAGATGTTGGTGGTGAGTTCTGTGCGATGAGGAGCCACGCCGTCTGCGTCCGGGCCCTCCTTTTCCAAATCCTAACCTCACCCGTGGACACCGGGATGCTGGTTTTATATGGGCATCGTGCTGGACCTTTGGGGCATGTTGGCAGAGTATCTCTACTGCCCCCTCCTGCCCTGCCCTGCCCTGCCCTGGGGTATGAGGGCCATGCCCAGGGCTATTAGGGCAGCCTTGTCCAGCAGCTGAGATGCAACACGGCAAGTCCTGGATTAACTACATACAGCCAGGCTGGGGTGCAGCAGAGAAGGGCCCAGGGGAGAGAGTAGCCCAGGAGTCCTCAACCTCAGACCCTCTTGGAAAATGTCAGCTGTTTGCTTCGGTGAGAGAGGATCATGATGCCCCTTCATACATCCAGGGGGTGTAACACCTTGATTGCAGTGCCCAGGTCTGGTCCCTGCACCTCCAAGAGCAGAGAGAAGAGCAACAGCAGGTCCAGAGAAGAGCAGGAAGGATGAGGACCGCTATGGAGTGGCTTTGGGATGGGGAGAGCTGCTGGAGGGAGGACAGGAGAAGGTTTTACAACACCCTGGGCATATCTACACATGCAGTGAATGCACAGAAAGCTTACTGTGCAGGAAACTTTCTCTGGGAACGCGTCTACACGTGCATGTGGGGAGCAAATTTGCTCCTGATAAGAGCAGTTCAGGGCAGAGGTACTTCTGCCCTGCTCTGCTCCTATATTGCAGCCAGGGGAAGCTCTAGTCTCTCCTGGGCACCAGCTCTGGGCTGGCTGGGGTCAGGCCTGGGCTCCAGGGGGCAGGGGAAGCCTGTCTCACAGCTGGGGCAAGGACATTAAAATAGTCCCACGTCTCGGGCAGCTATTTATCAGCCCCCTGCCCTGATCAGGTGTTGGGGGCAGGGGGCTGGGAAAGTAGCCCCCTGCCCCAATCAGCTGAGGGCTCGCTGCCAGCTGCCCCAATGGGGAGACAGCTCCCCCCATGTGCAGGGGGACACAAGGAGCTCCAAGTCCTGAGACTATTCAGCTCCCACCAGGTGCCAGAAACTGAGCAGTGCTGGGACAAGGGGGTACAGAGACCTATCCCATCCCAGCACTACTTACCTCCCAGCTTCTGGGGCTAGCTGGGTAGCTGTGCCAGGACCAAGGTAGTTCTTTGTCCTTGGTGCTGGGACTGATGGGGAGCAAATTTGCTCCCGGCCAGCATCTACACATGTGCTACTAAGCATGATCTACCACGCAGTTAGTATACTGCCTGTATTCACAGGTGGTAGCTGACTGCAAAGTAGACTCATTTACTGTGCAGTAAAGGTTGTGCACATGTAGATGGTGACACTTTACTGCGCAGTAGATTTGTCTACTAGGGCAGTAATGCATCTCATTTAGATGTACCGACTTAACGGCCAAGAGAAGTCCCTGGGGATCGATCATTGCCTGTCTCCCCCCGGACAAGGACGAGGGGTCAAAACATGGACCGGGCAGGTGTCAGTTGACCACGAACACAGGCTGATTTTTTTTCCCCCCACATGGCATTAAAGTGCAGGGCTCGTGGCCACCCGCTGCGGTGGGAGCTGAGATCTCGGGCAGATCCACCCGGGACCGGACGCGGGCGCGGAGGGAAGGGGCGCGGGGCGCTCTGGAGCAGGGAGGGAGGGGCACGGCCTCCGCATCAGACCGGCCTGGACCTTAAAGGCTGCAAGGGAGAGAGGAGCAGGGAAGACCCTGCTCGGACCCTGTCATCTCCCGTCCAGCTCCGCGCTCTGCCCTGTGGCACCAGAGACTGGGCATGACGGACCTGGGTCTGACCGGTCCACGGCAGCTCCAATGCTCTTAACCTGCCAGCACATCTGCAATACCGTGACCCCCAAGATCCCCCATTAAAGACCCCATGAGAAGAATATGAAACAGGGGGATGTACATGCAATGGCAGGGCCACCAGTCACGGTACAACTGCTCCCTCTCTGCCCTCGCCCAGCTCAAGGAAAATCCCCCTCCCGTATTTAGAAGTCAAACGTGGAAACAATAAACCACACACCAGCCGGGCACGGCGCACCAAGGGCTGACACGGCTTACGGCCTGCTGTAATTTATCCAGCTCCTGATTTCTTCCCACGCAAGAGGGATGAGAGCGACCCTCTCTCCCCACCTCTTGGACATGCCTCGGTCTCCCAGGCATCAGCTGCTTTTTTTTCCAGCTGCCCCTGGGAATTTCCCCTAGCTCGTCCCCGGGCCAGGCCGTGCCGTGCCGTGCAGAGATGGGATGGAAAAGGATCCAGGATCTGTAGTTTCGTATGGGGCCAGCAGAGAGCTGCGGGGGTCACATCCAGTCCAGGATCAGCCCTGTCCAAACCAGCCCAGACAAACCCCACGTGTGACCTCAGAGCTGCATGACACAGCCTCAGGCATCGCCGGGATGCGGGGGGGCCGCGGACACCAACGTCCTGCTGCTGCTGGGGGGTCACGGGCGCTGCAGAGAGGCCAGGCCCAGGCCGTGCCCCGCAGCAGAGGAAGGGGAGACCCCCAGTGCGATCAGTCTGAGCAGGGGGAGATCCCTTCCTGTCCCAGTGCAGTGTGGGGCTGAGCCTGGGCTCAGTCCCAGTCCCCCACCCCAATCTGCCCCCAGGGGCACAGGGGGAGGCACCCCCAACTTGGCAGCCTTTCAATCCCTGATGCCACTGGCTTCCTTTTCCTTTCCCTTTCCCCTTCCCCGTGTTTTCTGGCCGTGCTAACGAGGCCGGGCTGGCTGACGGATGGAGCCCCAGGGAGCTGGGGGCAGGAGCCAGCCCCATAAATCGCAGGCCCAGCGCGGCTCATGGCTAGATGACTGGCACTGGGGGGGAGGGCAGCTCGTTGGCTCTTCCTGACAGCGACTGGGGGCAATGAGGGCTCCTCCACCCCTCCACCATGCCTGCAGGCGCAGTGGTGTGCCTCGCTTTCCCCCACGGGTGGGCATGGCAGGTTCCCAGAGCTGCAGGGGGGCAGGCTCAGGCTCTGTTTTCTGTGTAGCAATCCTTGGGCACGGTCAGCTCAGGGGAGGGCTGCATCCCTCCCCCCCCGGGGTCCAGGCTGGGCCCTGACACCTGCCCCCCCCGGGAGCGCCGGCCTTGGCTCCCGGGCCCGGATTTCACGGGGAGGGGCGCCACCTGCTGGCAGCACAGCTGCCTTGCAGGGCCCGGAGCCGGGGTCTCTCCTCCCGGGGCCCAGCCAGGCCCGACCCTGCTTAGCTTCCCCGGGGCCGCTATTAACCCCCTGCGTGCCGCCAAGGGCCCCAGCCCTGGCTGCCCCCCGGAGCCCGAGGCCGGGGTCCCTGGGGGTCACCCCTGCGGCGGGCCGTGCTGGCGGACAGAGCCCCCGCCCTGCTGCAAGGTGGTGGGCGAAGGGCCCCGGCTGGGGCTGGATGAAGGACACCGGCCCGGGCCCAGCCCAGCCCTGGCTCTGCCACAGGTGGCCTCGGGTGGGTCACTTCGCAGCCCTTCCCCCCCGCCCCGTGGGGGCCTAGGGACAGCGAGGGGGGGCAGGGTCCCGGCAGCGTGCACAGGCCGGGCAGCGCAGGCCGGGCCCGGCCTTGCCTCTGATTCCTGTCTGTGCTGGGGGGGGGGGCCGGGGGGCACCGGGAGCTGGGCAGGGCAGGGGCCAGGACCCCGCTATTCCTCGCCCCCCAGCTCAGCCCCACATGACACAGACCCCATGCTGCTCAATGCGCCCCGACTCCCCTTCTGCACTCCAGCAGCCGGGCGGGGCAGGGGGGGCTGCTGGTGTCGGGGGCAGCCGGGGGCACTTGCCCTGCCTCTGGGGAGAGGTGCCCGGTGCTGGCCGTGGAGGTGTCTCCATGTGCCTAAATCCTATCTCCGGAGCCCTGGCCGGGGGGGGGGGGGCAAAGGGGGAGAGCAAGTCTGGCCCCAGGGAAGGAAACAACCTCCCCGCCGCCGCCAGGCCCTGCTCGGGTTCCCGCGGTCGGGGGGCTTCGGGGGTCGGCAGCGGGAGGCAGAGCAGGGCCTTGCACCTCACGACCCCTTGGCTGCCCGTGCAGCGGCGGGGGGGCATGGCGTGTGCCCGGGACTGGCAGCTCCTGAAGGCCCCCCCGCCCCGGGGCTCGCACGCGCGCGTGGGAGGCGTGTTTCTGCAAGAGCGGGCACGGGCGTGTTTGGCCTCGGCGGCATGCAGCAGCGGCTGGCACAAAGAACACGCCTGTGCACACGCGTCCGGTGTCTGGGTGTGTGCACACACGGTCGGAGCATGGCCGGTATGCACACCCGATGTGCGGCAGGAAGCGTGCCAGGAGGCGCCGGAGGAGCGGTGTGCACGTGGCCCCACCTGCGGCACACGTGCCCACGGTATCCTGCGTGTGCCCCGGGCTCCTCTCCACCCGAGCCCCACGAGCCAGGCCCTGTGCCCGCACGGGGCCTAAACCCCCTCTCGCACCCCTGCAGCCAAACAGCCCCTGGCACCGTGGCCAGCTGAGGGCGGGACCCCCCCCCGCTCGGTGTGTTGACCCTGCCGGGCCCAGCGCCGGGCTCCCTGCTCGCTCCGAGGCCCAGGCCGGCCTGCTCGGGCCCGGTGCACCCCTGGCCGGAGATGGCTCCAGATGTGCAGCTAGACCCGGCTCTAGGGGGGCTCCCGGTCTCCCCAGGCCACCGCTCGGGGGTCCCTTTGCAGCCCAGGCTGGGTGCGGAGGATGTCTCCAGCTGCCTGGGGGGGAAGGTGTCCCCCGCCAGCCACCGGTCTCGGCCTGGGGGTGCAGGAGCTGCGGGGGGTGGGGGTTTGCAGACCGGAGCAATGGAGGAGAGCGCATGCGTGCACGACACGGGCATGTCTGAGTGAGGCCTGCAAGTGGGTGGGTGGGTGCATGCATGTGCGGGTGCATGGGTGTGTGTGCCAGGCTTGCCTCCGAGTGACACGGGCACCACGGGGCGGGGCGGGGGGGTGATGACACACCTCTGGTGACCCGGGCACGTGTGCTGGAGAGAACAGACACGTGTGCAACACAGATGTGCACCTCTGACACGGACCATGGTGGGTGGGAAGGGCCCATCGCTGGGCACTTGGCGTGTGTGACACAAGCGTGTGCTGGCATGTGATGCGGATTGGTGCCCAGGAGACAACCAAGACCTCTGCCTGGTGCATGCACGCAGGTGTGCCCCAGTGCCCCCCCCCCACACCCAGCATGCACACACACAGTTGTGCACCCCCCCCCGGCCTTCCACGCGCCCCCTCCCCTGAGCTGCGGGGGGGCACAAGGCTGCGCCTGCAGGCGGGGACGGCTGAAAATAGCGCGCAGCCCCTGCCCCTCCCCCCGGGCTCCGGGCATCCAGCAAGCGCTGCCCGCGCGCACCGAGCCTGCGCCCCGCGCATCTCCCCGCCCCCCCCGCGCTCCGGCCGGGGGGGGGCGCTGCTATTTTTAGCCCGCCCGTGTTTCCAGGGGAAACCTAATGACGCAATGACGTCAATGCAGGTCAAGAGCGGACTGGAGGAATGGAGCGGCAGGGGGGGCGGGGGGGCGGCCTGATTGCAGCCGGGTTGCGCGGCCGGCGCGGAGCAGCGCGGGGTAGGTAGGTGCACGCGGGGTAGGTAGGTGCACGCGGGGCGGGGGGGCCGCGGGCAGTGGGGGTCGGTTCAGCACCGCGGACAGCTCCGGGCGCCCCCCCCCCCCCAGGGAGCACCCCCCCATTGAGGACTCCGGGATCCCCCTCACTGGGGACACCCCCACTGACCCCCCCATTGCGGACCCCTACAACAGGGACTCTGCCCCCCCACGTCGAGGGCTCTGGGCCCCCTCCATGAAAGACCCAGGTCAGCTAGCTGGAGAGCACCCCTGCCCTGCCCCCCCCGGAGGGCGTACCCCCCCGCCTGGCACTGCCCAGCCCCCCCCCCCCCGCTGCAGCCCTGCCCCCATGCTTGTGTGATCTCCCCCCTTGCCCAGACACCCCCGCCCTTGGCTCGGGGGGGCACTGCAGTGCCAGAGCCCCCCACCCCCTAGCTCAGCCCCCCCGCCCTCCGGGCACAGCCTGGCACGGGCACCGCCTTGCCCCCGCCCGGGGGACGGGCGGCCCCGGCGCCACCCCCACCCCCACCCCCACCCGGGGCGGACGTGCCCCCCAAAACACCCCGGGGCCCTGGGCTGCCCCCCCCGCCAGCGCGCCGCCGCTCGCCTCCGCCCGGAAGGGTCTCCTCGCACGCGGGCGCGCGGAGGCGGCGGCGCCCAAATCCCGGAGCCCCCCTGCTCCGGGGGAGCCAGGTAAGGGGGCCGGGCACCCCCGCGGCCGGGGCACGGCAGCGCTCGCGGGCAGCGCCCGGCCCCGCCGGGCACCGGAGCAGCTGCCGCCGCCCGGGCTCGCCAGCCCGCAGACTCATCGCGGGGGCGCAGGGCGGCGGGGGGCGGTCGCCCCTCCGGGCCCCCCCGGCCGGGCGGCGGGAGCGGGGCCTGTGGCAGGGCCTGGGACGTGCCGCCGGCTCGGGGCCCGGCCCTACCCGGTGCCCGCGGGGCGCAGCCGCCCGGGGCCGGCGCGGGGGCGCGCGTGGCAGCCCGGGACGCGAGGCTCAGCCGCGGCGGGGGGGCGCCCGCGCCCTTGACCCCGCTCCGTGCCGGGAGCTTCAAGGTCGCCCTCAGGCCCGCCGGCTGCTGCGCTCGGCACCCGGGTCTGAGCCCCGGCCCAGCCCTGCTGCGGGGGGGGCGCCGGCTCGGCGGCAGGCAGCGGCGCGGGGGCCAGAGCTGGGCCCGGGCCCCACACCCGCGACCCGCCGCCTGGCCCCCCGTGCAAGCCGGGCACGCCTCGAGCACCGCCGGCCCTCCTGGCCCCGGCCGCGGTGGCCTTGCCGGGCCCGGGCGCAGGGGGGAGCGCGGGGCAGCCCGGGGCGCGGGCGCTGCAGGACCGGGCTGTGCGGAGCAGGGAGCGCAGGGCCGGGGGCACCGGGAACTGGGGGCAGGGTCGGGGGGGCGCCCCATCGCGGTCTCTGCAGCCAGCTCGCTGCAGGCGCCAGGGCGGCTTGGGCCGAGGCCTGGCAGGGGGAGAAGGGAGTGCAAGCCCCGTCGCGCCGCGCGGCCGTGGGTGCAGGAGCCGGGATCCGCCCCCTGCCCGAGCGGGGCAGGACCCGGGGTGGCTGAGCTGGAAGGAGCCCGGGGCTGACGGTGCCTGGGAACAGCCCCACGGGGGCTGGGGCCACGGGGGACAAGGAGAGGGGGGTTCAGCAGGGGCAGGACCGCGTCGTAAGCGTGGATTATTTCTTGCACGTGGGTGAGGGTGTGCAAGGCATTCGACCGGGAAGCAGAAACGGCAGCCATGGAGCCGGCCAGGGAGGCTGCATTCACGGAGGCGCCGGGCCCAGGTCACGCGTGACCCGTGAGCCCGGCAGGGCAGTGGCACTGGGGACGGGTGGGGGGCAGATCCTGGAGGCACCAAGCAAGGGGCCTGTGGTGATGGGGGCAGAGCCCAGGGCTGGGGCCGGATCCCAGCCCAGGCCCACACCCACTCAGCTCTTGGCCTGCTCTGGTGCGTGACGTTTGTGCTTGGCGTCCCACACCCACCCGTGACGCAGGGCACGTGTATGCCATGCGTGGCACACCCTGATAGGATGCAACTGGGCGCGTGCCCCAGACAGGGGGGATTCGAGGCAGCTCTGAGCATCAGCCAGGAGCAGCCCCCGCCCCAACTCCGACAGCAGCTGCAGCAGATGCTTCCGAGCAGGGGTGGGCAAAATATGGCCCGTGGGCCAAATCCGGTCCCTTGGCCCTGCCCAGCCCAGCCCAGGCGCGGGATGCAGCATGGGCCACGGCCCGTGTGGCGGCCCCGGGTGCGTGGTGGCTGCACGCAGCTTCCCAGCAGCCCCCGCGGCGGTGGCTCACTCTGCCCGGCTGCCAACAGTCACGCCTGGTACCGCCACGGGACCCGGCCCCATTGCTCCCGCATCCCAGCCCGTCCACCCCACACCCACGGCCGGCGGCGCTGGATGGACCGGGCAGGCGAGGTCCGCATGGAGACCAGCCTGGGACCCCTGCGGGTGGATAGTGTGGGGCTGTGGGTGGGTGGGGAGCAGTGTCTGGGAGCGGGATGGGGCAATCCCAGCCCCGGCCCTACCCTCCCACCCTGCTCGCCCGCTGCCCATGGGGGTCCTGGGCACCGTCCGGCACACGGGCGGGGGGTGCGGGGTGGACAGGCCCAGCGAAGCCAAGTCAAAGCCAGGGGGCAGGCCTAGTGCAGGGGGGCAAACCGAGGGGCAGGATGAAGTGTGGTGCAGAGGGTCTGGACGGAGGCATGTGCCGTGGGGCAGCGCTTTCTATGCCCACCTGCAGATGCCCCCCTGGTGATAACTGAGTCCCCCACTGGGCATTGCAGGGTCCGGCCTGGCAGAGCTTTGCCCCCCAGTCAAGGGCTTTGGACCCCCAGGAAGGCGGCGCACGCACCCCAGGACCACTGCCCCCCGCCCCGGCCACACACAGCAGGACCCCCCTCCCAACTCCGCCTTGCAGGCTGCCTGGTGCAGGGGTTATATAGCCCAGGAAGGGGGCGGGGCCTAGCTGGTGCCCGCCCTCTTAAAGCGGCAAACTCCCTTTCTTCCTGCCTGGTTGCGCAGCGGGACCACCCGCGGTCCGTCCCAGCGCGGTTTCCTCCCTCGCCAGCTGGCCTGCGCACCGCGGGAGAGAGCGGGCAGAGCCCCCCCGCCCCCGGGCCGCCCCCGCCCCCGCCCCCGGGCCGCCCCGGGCCGGCAGCGAGCTGCGCGCGGGCGGAGGTGGCCGCCAGGTCTCCGTGCAGGCCTCACCCCGCCCCCGCGGGGCTGCATCCTCCCGGGGGGCGTCTGCACGGCCCTGGCCCGGGGGCTGGCCCTGCCTCTGGTGCCTGCGCTGGCAGGACCCGTGCCTCCCGACGCCGGCCCGCTCCTGGTGGCCTCCCGGCTGCGCCTGGCTCCGGGCGTGTGCCTCTGGCCCAGGGCTTGACCCCGGGCGTGCTCGTCTGCACCCCTAGGTCAGCCCCTGCCGCACGGAGAAGGGGCCGTCCGGGATCCTGTCCGGCCGCGGGGCTGAGGCCCCCGGGGCAGGCCGGGGGCAGACCTGGAAGCCAGGAGCGGCCCGGGGCTGGGGCTGGGGCTGGGGCTGGGACGGCCCCACGGCTCCGGGGGTCTGTGGCCCGGTGGGTCCGTGGGCGGGGAGGGCGTGAAAGACGCGGTGCGGGGAAGGGGCGGCCGGAGCCTCAGCCGGCCGTGCCGGGGCGGCGCGCTCGAGGCAGGCGTGTGCGGGGGTCCCCCCGCTCGGGCGCGGGGCGGGAAGGGCGGGGGCAGGAGCTGGCCCACCCCGGGGCGCCGCGGGGTGCCGGGGCCGGGCGGGGACCCCGGAGCCGGGGCCGCGCCAGCCCTGAGGCCTCGGGGGCGGCCGGGCTGGTGCAGAGCACGCGGCTGCACCCCAGGGCGGCTGGGGCGGGGCGCCCGTGCCCGTGCCCCCGGGCACTGCAGCGGGGCGCGGGTGGGTTGGGGACGGGCTGGAGCTGCCGGGGGCTGCAGC
The DNA here is from genome assembly GCF_052110815.1 of Crocodylus siamensis. NCBI lineage: Eukaryota > Metazoa > Chordata > Crocodylia > Crocodylidae > Crocodylus > Crocodylus siamensis. The sequence goes on along the minus strand of NC_143398.1, from coordinate 1,204,850 downwards.
TTTCCGGCGCCCCGGCCTTGTCCCGAGCCGGACTGCTGGAGCGGAGGCAGCGCCGTGGGCCGCGCCCCAGCTTCCCCCGCCGTGGCTCCGACCTGGGTTTCTGCAGCTCGGTCGCGGCTCGGTGCTCCTGAGGACCCTGGCACTGTTGTCTGCCGGGGCTGATGCCCCCGGCTGCCTCCTCCGCAGCTCCGGGTGCCCACGACAGAGACTGCAGAGGCCAGGCCCCGCCGCCCGGCAGCAGAGCCTCGTCTGCACCAGGGTTAGGCTGCTGGCTCCCGCGGGTGCCCTGGGTGCATGCAGAGGTGCCCCTTGCTGGTGCCCTGCTCCCAGCCAGCCCATCCCCTGTCTCCTGCTAGCGCCCTGACGGCTTCCGGAGCTGTCCCACGGTGCCCCTGGGCCGCTGTACCCACTGTGAACTCGCACGCAGGCCTCGGGGGTGGCGCCGTACCCAGCTGCCCCGTGGAGCTGCTGGAACAGGCTGGCGTGTGCCCCTGCCCGTGCCCGCTGCACCCATGTGCAAAGCTGCACGCACAGGGGAAGGCACGTGGGGCAGGCCAGGCAGCATCAGGCCACGGCGCCATGACCCACGTGGGGCGGCTGGGACCGGCATCCCAGGCCAGAGCCCCGGACACGACCTGGTGGGGACAAAGTCTCCTGGAGCCTTGGACTGGGCAGGACCCGGGGCTTCCCCCTTCCTTTCCCAGCTCTCCAGCGAGCCCCAGCAGGGACGTGCGGTCCCAGGTAGTGTCAGGGGAGCAGGGACAGGCGGAGCGGGAGACCGAGGGCGGTAAGAGGCCAGGGGCAGGTGATGGCCTGCCTGGGCCACAGGCCAGGGGCTGCCAGGAGCAAGGGGCAGATGCAGCCCGAAGACGCCAGCCCGGGGGTCAGGGGCCGGCAGCTGTGGCTGCCCAGGCTGGGGGCTCATGCCAAGTGGAGCCCTGATCCGGGAGCTGGAGCTGGAGCCGGACCCAGTCCTGGGGAGCCAGGAGCACACAGGCAGGACCCAGGGGCCAGGCAATCACTGGGGATCATTCAGCTCCTGGCACCCAGCACCACTCGTTTGCCAGCTGTCCCGGACCCCGACAATCCCCCGCTGCACCCAGGGGGCTGGCCACCAGGGCTGTGTGTGTGCATGCACGCAAGTGTGTATGCATGCACGTTTTTGTGCATGAATGTGTGCATGTGTAAGCGCATTTGTGAGGTCTTTGCCTACCACCCCCCAGTGCAGCGAGGCCAGCAAAGCTCTCTGGTACAGCCTGGGGTGGACCCCTCTGCCAGCCACCGAGCAGGGAAGCCCCTCATTTGGGAGAGGAGAGGCCTGACTTATGGAGGGGTGGGCGGGGTGGGCACCGGGGGCACGACCCACAGGGGAAATGAGAAGCAAGAATACGGGTGGATTTTGTTCGCAGAGAGACTCGGGGAGCGGGACAGCCCCAGGAGAAGCAGCCGCCCCGCGCGGACATGCCCCTGCCCTTAGCACCCCTCCGCGGGGGCAGCACGCTGCTATCGGGGCTCCAGTAGCCCAGGGGGATCGGATGGGGTTCCCCAAGGGGAGGGCAAACCGTGGTTCCCCAAGTCCCAGGACACTAGAGCCAGGGGGCAGCCGCTGGCACGAGAGATTGAGAAGTAACTAGAGAAAGGGCTTTTTAGGCGACGCATCTTTAAAATGCAGACGACACGGCCACAGGCGGCAGGGGAAGCCGAGAGCAGAGCCAGGTGCAACAAGGGACTGGATGCAGCTGTGGATGATTGATGGCTATTAATGGCTATTAATGAGAACTACAGCAGGCGCAGAGCCGGGCAGCGAGGATGAGGAGCGCTGCGGAGGGGCTTCTCTAGGAGAGACCCTCGAGGCCAGGGCAGAGATGCCGGAGGGGGCAGGAGAAGGGGTCACGACACACGAAACGGCCACGAGGAAGTCGCTGGGGATCGATCATTGCCCGTCTCTACCCGGACAAGGACGAGGGGTCAGCGTGGACCGGGCAGGAGTCAGTTGACCACGAACACTAGGCCGCTCTTTCCCCCCACGTGGCATTGAAGTGGGGGCCCGTGGCCACCCGCTGCGGCGGGAGCCGAGAGCTCGGCCGGATCCGCCCGGGACCGGACGCGGGCGCGGAGGGAAGGGGCGCGGGGCGCTCTGGAGCAGGGAGCGAGGGGCTCGGCCCCCGCATCACACGGGGCTGGACTGTAAAGGCCGCAAGGGAGAGAGGAGCAGGGAAGACCCTGCTCGGACCCCGTCATCTCCCGTCCAGCTCCGCGCTCTGCCCCGTGGCACCGGAGACTGGGTCTGACCCAGCCCACGGCAGCTCCGCTTTCCTTATCAGCTGTGTGACCAGTACTGATCGGTGCCAGGGGGGGTATTGAATCGACCACTTTAGAGATAGCTGGTTCAATGCTGGCCCTCTATAATGTCCATTTTTGTCCCCATTGGAGGGACCCTAAGCCTGGCCCAGTCTGGCGCTGCTGGTGCTCTGGCTGAGAGGGTCTCTTACAGTGCTGTTATGGGGAGGGAAGCCCCAGACTGTCCCGTTTGTGCGGCCCCAGCAAGAGGGAGATTGTAGACCAGTGATTCCCAACTGGGCCCTTTTCAGGGTGCCACAGGTGGCTGTGTGAAGTCCTGTGAGAGACACCCTGAGCTCTCCCAGCTGTCCTGCCCTACTGTGGGCTCGCCGGGATGTCTCCATCGCCAAGAAATGAGTGACAGCAAAGAGCTGGCATTTTCCAAGGGGGTCCAGGGTCTAACGAGGGAGCCTTGAGTCCCATGAGGTTGAGAACCTGTGGCCTAGACCAGCCCCAGAGCTGGGGGTGACCGGCAACCCGCGCCGCGGCCTGTTCAACAGCATGCTTGCGCCGGGAATGGTGTCACTGCCCCGCCATGGCTCCATCTGCTGCCGCCCAGATGGGTCTAGGATGTCCTGGAGCCGTGGTGCGGGGGGTCAAGCAAGGCGGGATTTCCAGGAGGATGTGCCTAGCCAAGGTGCCTGTTAGGATGAAGCTCCTGTGACCCTCAGTGCAGTGAAGTCTCTTCCTTATCCCCCATCCCTGCCTTGTTGCCCAGCTCCCCTACGCTCCCCGAGGCCCCCCGGATGCCACAGGCACCACCTAGCACCCACAGGGCAGGGCAAAAGGGAAGCTGGGGCAGGGGGCAGAGAAGAGGGGAAGCAAAACAGCCCATGTCCCTCCCACCCCTGGCATGAGGAGGGTGGAAGGGAGCGACGCCGCGGTGCCCTGTCCGGGGGGGAGTGGGGGAGGGACACTGGAGATGCAGTGTAGGCTGGCAGCAGGGCAGCAGTGCAGTCCCCTCCCATGGCGGCAGGTGATTGGCCCGATGCTGCCAGCACTGCCGGGCCAGGCACTGCAATCACTGCAGCAGCTGGGAGAGCTGGGGGCGATGCTGGGGCACTGCAATCACTGCCCATGCCAGCTCCCAGGGCACCACTGCCCCTCCCCTTCCTGCACCTAGAGCTGCCTCCCGGGGGCCCACAGAGCCTTTGGCCCCCGCCTGAGTCTCCCAGTTCAGCCAGTGGCGACTGAGACTGGTCCCAGGCTGGTAGCTGCAGGCAGGGGGGGGTCAGCTTCCATTGCCACCCCCCTGGCAGGCTGGGGCGTCTTACGAAGCAAGGACAAGAGTCCCAGTGACCCCTCCCAAGCCCTGAGACCCCTGCTCCCCTGTGCCCACCATGCAGAGGGGAGCCCTAGCTGCCCCCCCGTGGGCCCCGATCCTGGCACAGGTGGCTGACACATGGACCTGCACAAGAACTGTCAGGCTATTCACACGCATGTGCAAGCAGACACATGCACATTGTGTGCACACATATGCACATACATGCATGCATATGCATGCACACTCATGCGCACACAGGCAGGCCTTTGCTGTTCCCACAACAGTGCACCAGCTTGAGCCAACTTAACTTCTGCACACATACACGTGTGTGTCTATGTGTGTGTGCTCATGGCAGGTGTCGTGGATATAGGTGTAAGTCCATGTGCACACATGCATGAGTGCACAGGAGCATTTTGTGTGTGTGTGCGCATGTGCATGTGGGGTGAGGTTATGGGTCTGTGTGCACACGCACACATGGGGGCATGGATTATGGGCTCAGGTGTCAGCGTGCATGTGTCACACACCCATCTGCAGGGGTCAGACCGAGGTTCCCCTGGGACGGCTTAGGCCCGCGGCTGTCTCCCCAGCTCCCAGCCAGCACAGTTGTACCAGGGAAATGGGCACAGAGACTGAGCACAGACACGTCTGTGACGGCACGTGTGCACACACATGTATGGGAGACGGGGGCACAGCGAGGTGAATGGATGGAGTCCGTGAGTGGGTGGACGGGCAGATGGACGGACATGTATGAACGGATGGGTGCATGGGGAGAGAGACCGACAGACATGGACGGATGGGTGAACGGACGGGCATGCATGGGGATGGCTAGATGGGTGGATGGACTGATGGACAGACGTCCATAGATGGGTGGATGGACTGATGGACAGATGTCACCCCCCTCCTCTTCCTTCCCAGGTGCTGGCGGCCGGGCCGGAGGCCCCACGGACATCTCTCTCTGTCCCTCTCAGATCTTTTTGCGGTCTGGGCTTGCTGTTCCTCCAACCCACACTCAGGAAGCCCTTACCCCAAAAAGTATCCGCGGGGGAGCCACACGGCTGGGTTCGAGGGCGCCGGCACAGGAGCCCCGGGTAAGTGACTGCACCATCGTGCCCCCCAGAAGCGCCCCCACCCAACACCCAGGGACCCATCTGACCCCATGCCAGCACCCCAGCCACTGAGAGAAGGGGCTGCCCAGGGCAGGAACAGGGAGGCCAGGTCTCCCTTGCACGGGGGAGTGAGCAGAGCTGGGATGCCCCCGGGGTCTGTGCCAACCTAGGCCAGGCCAGGCAGGACGCGGCATCTGCCCTGTCCCAGCCCCAGTGCCTGGCCAGGTCCATGCGCCAAAGCCAAGGGTGGCATGTGGGGTGTGTCTGATGCTGCCAGAGGTTGTGGGTGCCCCACTCCATCCCTGCATGCCCAGGCACCTCCGGATGGGTGCATTAGCTAAGTCCCTGACCCCAGGGCTGCATCCAGGAGCTCTCACCCCCTCCTGGCCCCAGACAGTGCAAGGCGGTGACCAGGGTCTCCAGCCCATCCAGCCTGGGGGTCCCCACAGCGGCCAGCCTAGGGCATGGAGGCTCCTGGCAGCCTGGCGCAAGGGGGTGCTGGGCTAGCCCAGGCAGGCGCAGTGCAGAGGGGACAGTGCCCACAGGTCCCCAGCATTGCCAACCGCATGCACAAACACCCCTGCACAACCACATGCACCTACATCCACCCTTGTGCCCGTACCAGGGCACACACACACACACCTATGCACACACACACAAGCCTGCACCTGTGCACACACACACATGCATGCACCTGTGCAAACCCCACCATGTGCGTGCATGCACACACGTGTACACGTATGCAGAGACACATATGTGCACACACACACAAGCAGGGAGGGTCCGCTGCACTGCTTGGGGGGGGCTCAGAGGCCCCTCTATGCCCCGGGTCCTAGCCTAGGGGGGCATCTAGGCCGGCATCTCTCAGCAGGAGCCCCAGTGCTGGCACCCTCACATCTGCTGCCCTGGCAGGAGCAGGTATCAGCGCCCCAGGGCTCTACTTGGAGGTCCGTCAGGGCCCAGGGGGCTCCTCAGACCCACCCCACCAGTCCCCTTCATGCACAGCTGCACGAACAGCTGGCAGCCCCCGCCTGCCCCTGCCAGTGGTGCAGCCGTGGTTTCACGGGCACCTTGTCTCCGCTGCGCTGCTCCGGCCCCTCGTGCTCCAGCTGAGCAGGGACTGGTGTCTCCAGGCTGGAAGCCAGGGCATCCCCTGGGGCTTGTGAGGCCTCAGGACCCTGCTGCAGTCATTTGCCCGGGTCCACGGGAGCATCCCCCAGCTGTGTGGGTCCACATTGAATGGGGTGCTTAGAAATGCCATGTTTCAGCACTGCGACCATGGCTCCGCGCTCATCCTGCATTGGACCAGCCATGTCCTGTGTGTTCGGTGCTGGGGGTGCTGCGTCCAGGCCTGGCTCTGTGTTCCAGCTCCTAGCCGCCCTGACCGTGACGTCGCGCCTCCTGATGTCTAGCCTGAATCTGCCCTCTGCCAGCTTGTGACCGTTATTCCTGGTCACTCCTGGCGGTGCTTGGGGGACAGGGACTCCCCCAGTGCCTGCTGATCCCCCCTGACCAGCTTGTAACAGGCCACTAGATCCCCTCAGCCTTCCCTTGTGGAGGCTGAACAGGTTCAGGTCCCGCAGCCTCTCCTCGTAGGGCCTGCCCTGCTGCCCCCGACCATGCGAGTGGCCTCCTCTGGACCCTCTCCATGCTGCCCACATCCCCCCTGAAGTGCAGCACCCAGACCTGGACGCAGGACTCCAGCTGCGGCCTGACCAGTGCCGCACAGAGGGGGAGGATCACCTCCCTGGACCTGCTCGAGATGCATCTGTGGATGCAGGACAAGGTGCGGTCGGCCTTCCTGACCGCGTCCCCACACTGCCGGCCCATGTTCATCTTGGAGTCAGTGATGACCCCCAGATCCATTTCTGCCTCCGTGCTGACGAGAAGGGAGTTCCCCAACCTGTAGCTATGGTGCCGGTTCTTCCTCCCCAGGTGCAGCACCTTGCACTTGTCAGTGTTGAATCCCATCTTATTCTCATCCACCCACCCCTGTAACCCATCTAGGTCTGATTGCAGCCTATTCCTCCCTTCTAGCATGCCGACATCCCCCCACATCTTAGTGTCATCAGCAAATTTGAACAGGATGCTTTTTACCCCCTCGTCCAAGTCACTGATGAAGATGTTGAACAGTGCGGGCCCGAGGACCGAGCCCTGGGGAACCCCACTGCCCACGTCCTTCCAGGGCGAACGTGACCGTCCACCACCGCTCTCTGGGTGCGGCCCTCCAGCCAGTTGGCGACCCATTTGACTGTGTGGGTGTCGACACCACAGCCCCCCAGTTTCTTAATGAGAACGGGGTGAGAGACAGTGTCAAAGGCCTCCCGAAAGTCCAGGAAGACGATGTTCACTGCTACCCCTGCGTCTAAGGATTTGGTGACCTGGTCATAGGTGGCCACCAGGTTGGTCTGACAGGACCTGCCTCGAATGAACCCGTGTTGGTTGCCCCTAAGCATAACCTCCCCTGCTCACCCCTTGCAGATGAGCTCCTGGATAATTTTCTCAAAGACCTTCCCCAGGACCGAGGTAAGACTGACTGGCCTGTAGAGCTTTCCAGTTGTCTTTCCTGCTTGGTGCAGGGGGCTGGACCCAATGATCTTCCGAGAGCTGTGTGGCGGGCCAGTAGGGGGCGCTCCTGTGTTGAGCCGCCCACCTCCCTGCACCGGACCACCTCCCAGGCCCCGAGTGCCTCCCTGGGGCACCTCACGTTCGGCCAACCCCCTTCCTGGAGCACCCTCGCTAGCCTGGGGGTAACTCAGCTGCCACCACCCCGAGAAGGGACTGTCTTGGCCCTGTGTCCTCGGGGAAACACCGGCGTAATAGTCCTACAGGTACTTGACCCGGTACAGGCACTTGGGGCACTTCCCCAAGTCCAGGGGCAAAAAGGACAGTCTCCCTTAGTCCGCAGACCTAAGGGGTCTCTCAGGCATAATTTAGACCCACCCCTCAATAAGTCTCCTACACCGGTCACAAAGGAGAACTGTAATGATTACAGGGGTAGGGTGAAAATAGGGTATCTGCCCATGTGCTTGCATGTGTGTCTGTGTCTACACATGCAAGTGTGTGCCTGAGTGTGTGTGTGTGTGTTAAACTTCACCCCGCTACCAGTGCATGGCAGAGCCAAGAGGTGCCTTGGCCCCTCCACCCCTGCCCAGCCTGCACAGCCAGAGACACCCCCACCACCCATGTGCCAGTGCAAACCTACTAGCAGCCCCTGGCAAGGTGGGCACGGTATGTGGGCCCCTGCCCCAGGGGCAGCAGGTGACCCCCAGTGCCAGTGGGGCCAGCACTGCCCTTGGTGGCACCAAGCTGGGCCCTGGGCAGCTCTCTTGCAGTGCAGGCACTCTCAGGGGGGTCCTGCACCCCCACCCTTGGGATGGTTTTATGCTGCAGGGATCACTCCAGGCCTTTTTTGCACCTGGATCAATTCTCAGTCTTATTTCATAGATTTCATAGATTTCATAGACATCAGGGCTGGAAGGGACCTCGGAAGATCATCGAGTCCAGCCCCTCACCTGAAGAGCAGGAAGTCAGCTGGGGTCATAGGATCCCAGCAAGATAACCGTCCAATTTACTCTTGAAGGTGTTCAATGTAGGTGCTTGAACCACCTCCGCTGGCAGACTGCTCCAGACCTTGGGGGCTCAGACAGTAAAGAAATTCTTCCTTATGTCCAGCCTGAAACGGTCTTGCAGGAGTTTGTGACCGTTCGACCTCGTCATCCCATGGGGCGCTCTGGTGAACAGACGTTCCCCCACATCCTGGTGGTCACCCCTGATAAACTTGTAGGTGGCCATCAGATCACCCCTGAGCCTGCGCTTTTCCAGGCTAAAGAGTCCCGTGGCTCTCAGCCTGTCATCGTAAGATCTGTTTTCCTGACCTCTGATCATGCGCGTGGCTCTCCTCTGGACTCTCTCAAGCTTCTCCACATCCTTTTTGAATTGTGGAGCCCAAAACTGGACGCAGGACTCCAGCTGCGGCCTCACCAAGGCCGAGTACAAGGGGAGAATGACGTCCCGGGATTTGCTCGAGAAGCATCTATGGATGCACGCCAGCGTTTTGGTTGCTTTACTAGCCGCAGCATCGCATTGCAGGCTCATGTTCATCTTGTGGTCAATGATGACCCCCAAGTCTCTTTCTTCTGTAGTGCTAGCCAGCGTAGCACTGCTGAGCCTATAAAGGTGCTGCAGGTTTTTCCTCCCAAGGGGGAGACCCTTGCATTTTTCGGTGTTAAACACCATCAGGTTCTCGTCCGCCCATTTGCTGAGCCTGTCCAGGTCAGCCTGGATCAGCCGCCTATCTTCTGGCGTGGATGCTTTGCCCCAAAGTTTGGTGTCATCGGCGAACTTGGCCAGTCCACTCCTTAAAGCAGCCTCCAGCCTCTGGGTAGCCCCAGAGCCAGCACTGACCTGGGACAACCCCCCACCCCTCCCCCTGCCTCCCCCAGGCCCAGGCCGTGCCTCCGTTGCAGAAAAAAGGCAAACCCCCCCAGTGCGACGAGTCTGAGCAGGGGGGAATCCCTTCCTGCCCCAGTGCAGCGCGGGGCTGAGCCTGAGACCCTCCAGCCAGGCCCCTGCGGGGTTGGTGCCAGCAGGAGCATTAGCACAGCCCAGCCCCAGCCCCAGACTGGGCTGCAGCAGCACCAGCGTCTCTGGGGGAGGGTTAAACCCCCTGACACAAGGAGCAGGCCTGCCCAGCACCCACCCACCCTCTCCTCGACACCTCCAGTGATGCAGCGTCTCCCCATCCTTGGCGTCTCCCCGCAGCCGGTGCAGTGTCTCCTGTGACCCAACCGAAACTTCCTTGCCTGCAACTTTGCTACTTTGCTGAAGCTCCCAGTACAAGCCCAGAACTGGGACTCGGGCACCCAGCGCAGACCTGGGGACACTGCTCCATCCCATGGTGCCAGGGCCCGTAGCAGAAGAATTAGGAATATCGGAGCTGCCCCGGACTGGGTCAGGCCCTGGTCCATCGTGCCCAGTCCCTGGTGTCATGGGGCAGAGCGCGGAGCTGGACGGGAGATGACGGGGTCCGAGCAGGGTCTTCCCTGCTCCTCTCCCCCTTGCAGCCTTTAAGGTCCGGCCCGGTCTGGTGCGGAGGCCGTGCCCCTCACTCCCTGCTCCAGAGCGCCCCGCGCCCCTTCCCTCCGCGCCCACGTCCAGTCTCGGGTGGATCCGGCCGAGCTCTCGGCTCCCCCCACAGCGGGTGGCCACGAGCCCCCTGCCACCAGATGTGGAAGTTGTGCTGTGTCCCCATGGACAGGATCAGGTCTGTGGATTGGATCCGTCCCATAGACCGACCTGGCGTGCCCGTGGGATGAGGAGGTCGGGCACCATGGAGTTAGCCGGGTATTAACTTGCAAGAGGGGCAGAGTGTTTTTCGTTCTCTTTTCTAAACAGACCGAGCCTGCATCATCTCAGCCAGGGAAAGAGGCGACCAAGCAGGTTCGGCTGGACAGTTTTCCAGCCCTCTATGTGCCGCAGCATTCACCGCGCCCCCCGCTTTGATTTGTCACTGTATGTTTGACACCCTGCCCTGCGCCGCCCAAGCACAATTGCCGTGCTGTGCGACGGGCCCAACCACAGCTTCCTCACTCCTGGCTGTCTGGGAAACCCATGCTTCTGATGCGGGAAGACCTTGGCCAGCTCTTTGCAAACTCTTGGGTGCGATGCGCTCAGGCCTGAGGACTGACAGCTGTGGCGACTGGCCTCCCCTGCAGATAGGAAGAGGAAGGATTTCCCCCCTCCCAGGATGTGACTTCATGGCCCGGCTTCCTCCCCAAGGGAGAGGAAAGACAGTCATCACCTGCTCCTGCCTGGGCTCTGCATTCCTGACTGCCTCTCCCCTCGGGGCAAGGGCTGAGACCTGCTTACAGACACCTCCTTCTTACTGGTCCTCAGTGCCACTGCCCAGAGGATCGCAGCTCAGCCAGGCCGACAGAGCTCCTCGGGTCAGCTCCAGCCCAGCCCCCTGCTTGAGGCAGGATCAGGCCCTCCAACCCCCCCAGACATGTCCTGGGTTGATCTTGTCCTGATCCTACACCCCAGGCCTGTGCACAGAGACAAGACCCATTGCCCCAGTCACTGAGGGGGTCCAATGCGTTGAGGAGATCTCCCTGGTCCAATCCTGCTCCATCGCTTGGGCATTTGTCCTGCTGCGGAGGGCTGAGCAGCCAGGAGGAGGAGGAGGCTGTGCCTCTTCTGCTAATTAGCAACTTTCCAAGGTGCAATAATTGCACTGTGCACAGGGGATCAGGAAGCCCCTACCTGGCCCCTGGCCCCTCTCTGGCTCCCAAACCACCTTGGCACCCTCCCCACCAGCTCTCCCACCCTCAGGGCCTGGTGGGTGCTGCAGCACCCTGGCCTGGCACTGCTCTCTGCAGCCAGGAGAGGTCGGGACCCACACGGAGAGCAGGGGCTGGGCTGCACACGCGGTGCCAGCTTTAGCAGCAGTGACCGCCAGGCTCCCAGCTCTCTTGCAGCCCATGAGGCGTGGACCCCGTGTCTCCAGAGCTGGATGGCACCTGCACCCTGGGACCCAGCACCCCTAGTGCCCGGCTGGCAGGGGGAGGCGGGCAGAGGCAGTGCCACCCTCCCAGCTCAGGCACCGGCTGCATCTCGGCCTCGCTCCCATGGCTCCCTCCAGCCTGCGCCCCCAGAGCCCCTTGCCCTGCTCCACCAAGTTTTAGCTGCGGGTTGCGTGCAAGAGACTCCCCCCACCCAGGAGTCCCAGGAAGGCAGCAAAGCCCCGGGACGGGGGTGCTCCCGTGCAGGCGTCGGCTGCTCTTGCCAACAAGCAGGCGACAGCGCCAGCCCCGGGGCAGCAGAGTCAGCGCCGACCCCGTCAGCGTAGGGGCTCCGGGCTGTGGGGTCTTTCATCCTCCTTGCCGGGGGGCTCCATGCCAGGGAGCGGTGCCGGAGCCTCCCTCTCTGACCCCGGGCCCCGCTGGGCAGAGGGGCGGCTCCCGGGCTCCGAGCTGGGGATGCTCTGCCCCCCATGCCCTCATCGCCCTGCTCCCCTGCCTTCCGTTGTGCCACGTACCCCCCTGGCTCGGACGCAGCATCCCGCCCCCGTGCCCGCCTGGATGCCCCCTGCAGAGGCTGCGGGAGCCCTTTGGCTGTCACCCCACAGTCAGACCCCGCAGGAGGGCAGAGGCCAGAGGCGGAGGCTGCGTGCGGGGGGGAACGGTGTCCTGAGCTGGCCTGGGAGACGGTGCCCAAAGCCTGCCCTGTCCGGTGCCCAGCGGAGCTGGGTGTCGGGGCGCGGGCGCAGCTCGAGTGCAGGTCAGGATGCAGCTCCCCACGCCTCCAGCAACGGAGGGCTCTCCCCACAGGCTCTCTCCATAGCAGGTAGGGGATGGAGTCAAGGCGCCGTGGGCCCGCGGCCAGCGCGGAGCACCCGGACGGCACCGTCTGCCCCAGCGCGTGGAGTTTCCTGCAGGACTTGCAAAGTTTCTGTTCACTTCCAAAGTCCTTAATCTCACTCTTGGGAAGACCTGGAGCCGAGCGGCCTGGCTGGGGGCTGCCTTGACTCTCCTCCCTGTCCGGAGAGCAAGGTGGGGCAGTCCCCTGGCTCCTGCGTGAGAAGCCTGCAAGGAAATCCTAGCTCCGCACGCCCTACCCCAGCCTGGCGGGGTCCAGAGCATCCTGGGTATGGGACCGCATGCCCAGGTCGGCTGTGTCACTGCCAGTGCTGGGGCAGGGCTCATGTTCCCACGTGGTCTGCGTGGGAGCAGGTCCCCAGGGCCTTTCTGTTCCCAAATGCACCAGGGATGGATACAGGAGCAGCAACATTTCTATCCAAGCAGCGCCGAGAGTCCATTGACTTCACGGCTAGTTATAGGCCCCTAGATTCCTACTAATCTCTCTACTGCCCAGGCGTGAATGACCCCCTCTCGCTGCTTTAATGCCCTTGATGTCCCACGGCTCCAACTGCCCTTCCTTCTGCAAACCCGTTCCTGGCGAGGCCTCTCTCACAGCCCTGTGAGTCTGTAGCTCCGGCTTAGCTCAGGTGGGATCATTTGAAGCATTCATTTTGGGTGGAAAAATGACTGACAGTGCAGCACCGGAGTCACCGACAAGACGCTCAAGAAGGCTGGATCGTGCCTTATGCATTTGAAAAAGAGACTAAAGGGAACCACTGGGTGAAGGGTGCAATCGCTGTTGAGCATTTTGATGGTTTTGGGCCTGGTTTGTTTGTTTTTTTGGTGGAGATTTTAAGCTTTCCATATTCCAATAGCTCTTTGTTTCTGCTGTAAGGATCACGATGCCCCTTTGTGTATCCGTGGGGCATCCACATCTTGAATGCTGTGCACAGGTCTGGTCCCCGCGCCTCCAGAAGGAGACAGGACAACACAAGTGGGTCCAGATCCTGTTCCCACCCCCCTTTCCAAAGCCCTAGATCCACTGCATGTGCCAGGCAGGGGGTCAGAGGGGCACTCCTGCCCTTGTCAGCCCCACCACTGCCCCTCACTGAGCTCTCTCCATCTGGCCATGCTCTTGCCAAAAGAGATGGAGCATCTGTGTCCAGGTATCCACGGGTGGATGCAGGGGTGCAATTGCCCCCCCCTTATAACTCAGCGCCTGGCAGCAGCTGCAGCATTTCTATTCAGGCAGCAGTGATGGAGTCCTTTGACTTCACGGATCCTTCTCATCTCCCTGTTTCCTGCTAATCTCTTCACTGCGCCGGCATTAACGACCTTCTCTCCTTTTAATGGTCTTCATGCTCCACTATTGGACAGGATCCTTTCTTCTGCCTGCCTGGTAACCTCTCTCAGCCAGTTCTCAGCCCCTCAGCCTGGTTTAGTGCTAGCTACAAACCATCACTCGGGCCTGGTCACGTGAACGCAGGGGGACGCAAGCTCAGGTAGGGCAATGACTGGCAGTGAAGTGTCAGCTTGCACTCCCAGGATGCTCAGGAAGGTGAGATGGTGTTTCGTGACTCTGAATGAGAGAGACACACTTTAACTATAATTTCTCTCCTTTTTTAATACGACACTTTAGGATGACGACATTCGTAGATGCATATCTAAATTTGATAACCACTCGATTGTTTCAGGGGTAGCTGTATGGATTGATTTTCAATCGCCATTAAATGAACTAATTGGGCAATCATTCACAACGGGTCGCGCCGTCTAAAAAAGTGCACCGCAATCGCAACCCGGACTCTCTTCGATTTTCCGTTCATGGAGTAAATGTCCACATGTTCTGTGAATCATCTGGATGCAATTCAGGGAGGACCGTATCTTTCTTGGCAGGTCAAATCCCGGCGGGGGTTGTGGGGTTGCTGACGATGTATTTCTGCAGCAGGTGGGTATTTTCCCAGGCTCCCCTCCGCTGTTCTTCGGTGCGATTGTTATCATCACAGAGCTTCTTGGTGTATTTCCAGAAAGGTTTTCTAGATCTGGCCTGGTGATGTCCTTGACAGATTTGTCCACAGGAGAAATATAACCAATTCTTTTAACTATTTTGGCCTAGTTTGTTGCGGTTTTTTTTAATCCTTTACATATAATCCAGCAACTTGGTGTGCATTCCTATATAGTCATTTTTGCTTCGATCGTAAATTGAATTGAATCATAGAAATCCCAGAGCCATGGGGCCGGCAGGGAGCTGCGGGGTCACATCCAGGCTAGGATCGGCTTCATCCAAACCCCCCAGACAAACCCCATGTGCGACCTTGGAGTCGCACGACACTGTGGCCCCTGACACGGCCCCAGGCATCGTCCCTGCCCCTGCCCCTGCCCCCGGGCACAGCACATCCCCATGTCCCAACCCCCAGCCTGGGCTGCCCCCAGCACCTTAAGGGAGGCTTAAACCACCCCCCTCGGCACCCAGAGCAGAAAGGGGGTGGGAGGGATCATGGTTGTGGCACTTAATGAATTAATCTTCTAGTTTCTCTTTCACTGGAGACAGATACGTGCCGTGCTCCATGCGACGCTGCACCGTGCCACGGAAACCCGCCTATTCCCAATCCTGGATCCGCCCATGGCTACACCCCTCCCTCCCTCCACACACACACACACACACACACACACACACACACACACACACACATCCTCTCTGTGCAAACTCGCCCTCCTGGATCCTATCGGCCCAGGCGCCGTGCGCCGGCTCAGCCGCAGGGATTTTCCAACCTTTGCCGAGGCTCACTGCCAGGGCCTGGCTGTCAACCTGCCGCCTGGCCCGGGGCTGTCGGGCGCTGCGCCCTTGAAGTCATCCGGCGGCAGGTGCCAGGCGAGGGGGTGCCAGGGGTTCCTGTATGTGACACCGTCCTGCGTTCCTGGAACCGGGTCTGGCTGACTCATGCGTCAATGTTTGCAAAACCTGCTACCTCTTGGGTAACGTGGACCACGCAGTCGCTTGGCAGGGCGCAGACCCGATGCCGCTCTCTGGGAAAGGAAACGGCTGGGCTTGTGTTCCCGAAAGGAACGGGAGGGGGAAGGACAGGTGAGGAGGGCAGGCACAGTGCCCGGGGTGGGCAGGTCTTGCCCAATGCTGTCGGAGGATGCGAGAGGGTTGCGACATGCAGGAAAGCAGAAGGCGGAGACGCCGAGGCACGGTCCTGGGCGCAGCTCCGCCAAGGGGCAGGATCAAGGGTCAGCCGCCCACCACGGGCCTCAGTCCCACGACTCCATCCCCTGCGGCTTCCCCTGAGCACAAGAACTGGGTCAGACCCAGGTCCGTCATGCCCTGGCCCCGGTGTCGCGGGGCAGAGCGCGGAGCTGCACGGGAGACGACGGGTCCCCTGCTCCTATCGCCCTTGCGGCCTTTACGGTCCAGGCCGGTGTGATGCGGAGGCCGAGCCCCTCGCTCCCTGCTCCAGAGCGCCCCGCGCCCCTTCCCTCCGCGCCCGCGTCCGGTCCCGGGCGGATCGGCCCGAGCTCTCGGCTCCCGCCGCAGCGGGCGGCCACGGGCCATGTGGGGGAAAAAGAGCAGCTTGGCGTTTGTGGTCAGCTGACACCCGCTCGGTCCATGCTGCGAGCCCGCGTCCTTGTCTGGGGAGAGATGGGCGATGATCAGTCCCAAGGGACTTTCTCTTGGCCATTTCGTGTTGCAAACCCTTCTCTCGCCCTCTCCAGCATCTCTGCCCTGCCCAGGCCCGGCCTCGCGAGTCTCTCCTCCGAGGGATGGTGTCGGGGGGAGGATGGTGGTGGTAGTGGTGGGGGTGTCTGCAGATCCCCAAAGGCCACCGGGGTCACGGCGATGCACACTGCCTTTTTTCCCCCGCCACCGCTCTCCCGTCACCAACTTCCCAGACCCATGGAGAGCCCCGTGGGCTGGTGCCTTGGTCCTACAGGCTGCATCGATGACAGAGAGGATGGAGATGGGGTTTTCTGTGGCTGCAGGGGACAGGACTAAGACAGAAAGAGGGCCCGAAAATGGTAATTTAAAAATTATTATTATCCTTATCTCTGGCAAAGGGGGGGAATGATACTAAAAGTTTGCCGGGGGCTACCAGGAGCCTTGGTATTGGCATGATCGGATTTAATCATATTCTCTGGCACGACCTTAGCAGCAAAAACAGGAGCTGGCTGATAAATCTGCCCAAGAGGCAGCGGCAACACAGGGGAGGATCGGGATCACGTATTGGGATTGGACAGGAAGAACAGACACGGGGCTGTGTCAGGGGCGACCGTGTCCTAGGTTGGACATGGGGTTTGTCTGACCTGGTTTGGACGGCGCTGATCCTGCCCCAGGCAGGCTTGGACTGGATGTGACCCCTCAGCTCCCTTCCCACCCCACAGCCCTGGGACTCTGTGAGCGCGGGCAGGTCACCTGTGTGGATTCAAACTGGGACGGGATTTCAAGGGGTTTCTGGGGTGGAAAAGCCTTCCCTCTAGGAGGATCCTGCAAAAGCCGGGGCCGCGAGGAGACTCCAGGGGCATTTGCACACATGACAAAATTGCCCCTTTTTTGCGATTTAACTGCAGCAGCTCTTTGTAAATCCTCAGGGGAAACTGCAGGCTGGGCACCGGGTTCGTCCAGCTGACACAAGAACGACAGGGCTGAGCTGGCCTGGGACAGAGCGGGGCAGGAAATGGGGGCCGGTTTCCAAGAAGGGCAGCAGCAGAGCTCGGGAACGGCCTGCCCAAGGGAGCAGGTCCCCACAAAGGTTTATGGCCCTGGGGTTTGTGGAGGCAGGGGACAGCACATGGCCCTGGCATATCCTGCCAAGGGGAGGATGGAGGGGGTGAGTGAACCTCCCGGCGGGCTCTGCTGGGCCTTGGCAGCTGGCTGGGCTGGAGGATGTGACGGCAGAAACCCTCTGACGTGCTTGGACCAGGAGCAGGCACGGGCCACGGGGCAGGGGCCACGGGGCGGGGGGCCGCTCCCCGCTGTCTGTCTCTGCGGTGGGCCCAGACGAGCGGGCGGTGACGCCCCCGCCCCACGGATGACCAGCTTGCAAGTGTCCCGGGAATGCCAGGCACCCGGCGCGCCGATGCTCGTGCCTGAGCTGCGTGACCGTGTTAGGGAGGAGAATCGCTGCCCGTGACGCACCGGCTGGCTATTTGTAGCCATCTGGTCTGCAGCACCCTCTGCCCAAGCGGCGCCCTCGGGACCGGGCAAGGGCTTGGAGGTACCTGCTTTGCCCTTGGAAAGCTCAGCAGCAGCTGCTGTGTGTATATGTGTGTGTGTGCGTGTGTGAGCCTGGGGACGTCAGCCCCCAAGCACGCGTGTCCGTCACCCGGGAAGAATCTCAGCCCTCCCGTCACCGCAGCTGCCTGCACGCCCGGTCGCGGGACCCTGCTTAGGTTGGCATCCAAGCAAACCTCCAGCTGGGGCTGGGGCTGGGGCTGGGGCTGGGGCAGGGCCTGGGAAGGTCAGAGCAGGCGGCAGGAGGTGAATGGGCATAAAGGTGTGAGGCAGGACCTCGAGTCGAGAGCAGGATCCGCTCTTTCCGAACCAGCACAGACAAACCCCGTATCCGACCTCGGAGCCACATGACACAGTCGCCCCGACACAGCCCCAGGCACCGCCCCCGCCCTGGCCCCGGCCCCCGGGATACAACATCCAGCTGCTGGCAGGGGGTTCCTGGGCACTGCTGAGGTGGTGTCCCCACTGGGAGGAAGACAAACCCCCCAACGCGCACTAGTCTGAGCAGGGGGATATCCCTTCCTGCCCCAGTGCAGCGTGGGGCTGAGCCTGAGCCTGAGCGCAGGGGCAAGACCCTCCAGCCCAGACCCTGCGGGGCTGTTGCCAGCAGGAGCATGTGCACAGCCCATCCCCAACCCCAGCCTGGGCTGCAGCAGCACCCAGCACCTCGAGGGGAGGATTAACCCCCCCGACACATGGAGAAGAAGGTGGGGGGGGCAACCAGCACAGCCCAGAAACCTGGCACACCCCCACAGCAGGACCCAGGCATCAGCTCCTCCCTGCCCAGTGCCCATCCACCCTCTCCTTGATACCTCCAGTGATGCAGAGTGCCCCCCCCACCCCGGCGTCCATCACAGCCATGTCAGAGCCCCTGGGTCCCTGGGCAGTTCTCGTGGCCGCACCTTGGAGGACTCAGGCTGGCGGGGAGGCCAGGCACCTGCCTCCAGAGTGCTAGAGCAATCAGGTTAGTAGAGACTTCCAGGGATTTCACCAAGTCCAGCCCCCTGCTCTAGGCTGGACCAGCCCTGTCTGAACCAGTCCAGACACGTGTGTCTCTGACGCCCCGGCAGACGTTAATTTAATGGTGCAATGGGATGAGGAACTATCTTGGATCCCAACTGTCGTGGGACCCTTCCATGCCAGGAGAGTGCCCATGTCAGGGAGCTGGGGACTGGGGAGCTCCCTGATCCGCAGCTGTCTGTGCCATGTACTTCTAAGGGCATATACAGGTGGGGATTGGGCTCCCCAGGCTGAGACCAGTAGGCCTGCTGGCGTATGGCTTTCACCTACCACCTATTCAGATTGAAGCATGATCTGAACCAGCCCCAAAGCTGGTCCACATTAAAGGTGGAACATCTTTGTGGCTGGTCTGCCATTTCATGGCACGATGCATTGATGGGGGGTGGAATAAATCTAACATCTGCTGAGGATGGTGAGGCTGGCCAGCTCTTAAATCCTTCCTGTGAGAGAGCTGAGGTAAGTTTCTCACGTGGCTCTGCACCAAGGGCTGCAGAGCTGTCTGTGGCATTTCCTTTGTCTAGAAAACCAGCGCATTTTCCAGTGGTCTTGGATGAGCTGGCTGAGCCTCTGCAAGGCCCTGGCGTTTTGTTCCATTTTCCATTCACCTCCACATCTTGGACTCATCTGGTCTAAATCAGCCCAAGCCAGTGTCTTTCTCACCTGTTCCTAGACCCTGCCGAGGCCAGGGATGCCCCCCTCACTGTTCCCTGGGTCCCGAATCACCCGCCGAGGGGGAAAGTCCTTTCATCTTCTCCCACCTGGAAGAAGGGGGCAAACCCCCTCTCCCTGCTTCCCCCAACCTTTGCTCTCTCCCCACCCCAGCACCTCTTCCTTTGCCATTCTCCACCCTCTTCCTCTGCCCCATTCATCCCATTCGGGGCCAGGTCCTCAGCAGATGGGAACTCACCTTCCTCCCTCTCCTCATCCATGGGTGCCCCTGTAGGAGCAGCCGGACCTGCCTCTGTGCATAGGAGGCCACAGCGAGGATGCTGGGCTTCGGTCCCCACTGGCCATAGTCCCGGGAGGTGCCTGCCCATGCAATGAGAAAGGGAAACGAGGCTCGTCAGAGATGCTGGTGAACTAGGAGGCATTCCCTGACCCTACCCCAGACCGCCTTGGCACCCAGGTGCAGGAGAGACCTGTCTGCAAAGAGCAGTGGATGCCCGTGCCACGCGCCGGGGGCTGCGGGCATGGAGAGGTGTCTTGGGCAGGCATCCAGAGGCTTGGAGCAAAAACAGCCTGGGGCTGAGATGCCCGAGGGGGTCTGCAAAGCTCAGCAGCTCGGGGGGCACGAGGGCAAGACTCTCATGTCAGCCACAGCCCAGCCCCGCGTGGCCAGCATCTAACCCCCACTGGGGCCCACAAGGATCCCCAGTGCAGCCCAGCCGCAGCATGCCCACGGCCCCGCGAGGCAGGGCGGCGCCACCCGTGCCCGGCACCTGGGCGGGCGCACAGCTCCCCCGCCCCGCACAGCGCAGCCCGGAGGCGGTGCGGGTGCGGGAGCGGGAGCGGAGGCCGCACCCCGAGCCGGCGGCGGGGGGGCAGGAAGCGCGTCCCGGGCCTGGCTGCCGGCGCCGGGAGGCCAGACGGGGCCGGACGTCATCGGAGCATCTCCCGGCGTGACGCGGGCGACGGGGGCGAGCTGCTGCCCGCCAAGGAGCCGCGGCCGCCGGCAGCCACCGGCGCGCGGGGCCGCGGAAACGCTGACGCCGCCGGACTGCACGGGCCGGCCGCGGCCCCGCACCGCCTTGACCCTCCGCCCGAGGGGCCGCCCGCGGCCCCGCACCGCCTTGACCCTCCGCCCGAGGGGCCGGCCGCGGCCCCGCACCGCCTTGACCCTCCGCCCCCACGCCCGAGGGGCCCGCCGCGGCCCCGCACCGCCTTGACCCTCCGCCCGAGGGCCCGCCGCGGCCCCGCACCGCCTTGACCCTCCGCCCCCACGCCCGAGGGCCCGCCGCGGCCCCGCACCGCCTTGACCCTCCGCCCCCACGCCCGAGGGGCCGCCCGCGGCCCCGCACCGCCTTGACCCTCCGCCCGAGGGGCCGCCCGCGGCCCCGCACCGCCTTGACCCTCCGCCCCCCCGCCCGAGGGGCCGCCCGCGGCCCCGCACCGCCTTGACCCTCCGCCCGAGGGGCCGGCCGCGGCCCCGCACCGCCTTGACCCTCCGCCCCCACGCCCGAGGGGCCGGCCGCGGCCCCGCACCGCCTTGACCCTCCGCCCCCACGCCCGAGGGGCCCGCCGCGGCCCCGCACCGCCTTGACCCTCCGCCCCCACGCCCGAGGGGCCCGCCGCGGCCCCGCACCGCCTTGACCCTCCGCCCCCACGCCCGAGGGCCCGCCGCGGCCCCGCACCGCCTTGACCCTCCGCCCCCACGCCCGAGGGGCCCGCCGCGGCCCCGCACCGCCTTGACCCTCCGCCCGGGGGGCAAGCCGCTCGCGCTGGGCCGGGCCACAGCCCCCTGCTGAGCTGGGGGCGCTTCCCGAAGCCCCCCGCGGCTTCACGGCTGCAGGGCGGGGGTCAAGGCCGCGGGAGGGGCCGGCTGGCGTCCATAAGGCACGCTGCCTCCGCTCCCAGCTGGCCTGCGGCGGGGCGGGGCACCCGGGCGGGGGTCCGGGGCACGCACTGCCCTGCGAGGCTGAGGACCCCCGTGCCCCGCATTGCCCCCGGGCCTGCCTGCGCCCCCTGCTCAGCGCCGGCACAGCTGGGCGGCGCTGAGCTCCGGCCCGGGGTGCTGAGCCGCGCTCGCGGGGAGGCAGCCCCAGGCGTGTGTGCCGCGGCCGCCAGACCACAGGCACGCCGGCCGGGCGCGCGGTGGGGCGGCGCTGGCCCCGGCCCCGGGCAGCCTGAGGACAGAATCCCGTAAAAACCATGAATCAGCTGTTTCTGCCCCAAAAGTAACAGCGCAGGGGAAAAAAGGAGAGGCCGAGCCTGGAATGGCCTTGCGGGAAGGAGGGGGATCCTGGGAGCCCCACGGCCCGATCCCCGGGGCTGGGGGAGCCGCGTGGGGGGGCCTGATCCCCGCCTCTCTGCCCTTTGGCATGGGCCAAACTCTCTGCGGGTGCAACGCAAAGGAGCCTGGACCCCTGGCTTCCTCCGGCCGCCGCTGGGGGCGGGGGGGGGTCTTAGCTCCGGTGCCCCCTTTACCCCCACAAGGACAGCCGGCCCTGACCAAGGGGTCTCCGTGTAACCCTGCATTTGCCAGTGGCTCGGGGGGATGTGCCCGGGGCAAGGGGTCGGCTCGTGTGCCCGCCCTTGGGTAGGCCGGTGACACCGGCTGCCCGGCTCTCACGCCACCCCGGGGTCAGGGCCCCTGGGTTTTACGCCCGGCTCTGCAGCTTGCCCGGGACAGGTCTCCGCGTGCCTCGGTTTCCCCTTCCCCGGTGGAAGCCGCAGCGCCCCGGACTGCGCGTGTGGCGGGAGGAGCAGCGGAGGTGTGCAAGGCAGAGGAGTCCTGCCCAGGCAGGCACGGCGGCCCGAGGCACGGAAGTTAGCGGGACCCGTGCTTTGAGCCGCTGATCGCTCTCCTCCGCCGGCCCGCGCCGGGAGCTGCGCGCCACGCCGCGGGGCACAAAGCCGGGGTCCGACGCGGGTGCGGGCCGGGCGCCCCTGCGCCCCCCGCCCGCAGCCCGGCCCCCGGCGCCGGCGGAGATGCCCGCTCGCACCGGGGCTGCGCCGGAGACGCGGATGGGGGAAGCCCTGTCTGGTCTGGCGGCGTCTCCCCCCGCCGGGCCGCGGTTCAGCTGAGGACACGCAGCGCCGGGCTGGGGGCAGGGAAGCTGTCCCGGCTGAACCGCGGCCCAGCGCCGAGCGCCGCGCTCTGGAGCGACCCCAGGAGCCGCTCGGCTCGGGCTCGGGGCTGCAGCTGCTTCTGGCCCCGCGTGCCGAGCCCAGGGGTGGGGGCCCACACGGCCCGCACCCCCTCGAGCACGGGCGTGGATGATAAGGGGCCGGACGGGGCGCGCTGGCGCCAGGCTGTGTTCCCCCGGGGAGCCGCGGGGTCACATCCAGCCCCGGCCACACCAGCCCCGTCTCCAACACGGCGCAGTCGCCCCGCCCCCGCCCCCGGGGTGCAGGGGGGCCTGCTGCTGCCGGGGGTCACGGGCGCTGCAGAGACCCCCGCTGCAGGGGAAAGCAGCCCCCCTCTGTGCACCAGTCTGAGCAGGGGGGTCCCTTCCTGCCCCAGGGCAGCGTGGGGCCGGGCGCGAGCGCAGGGGCGAGACCCTGCAGCTTCGGTGCCCCGGCACCATGGCCCGCGCACAGCGGGGGCAGGGGCACCCCCCGGCCGGCCCAGACGCGAGCCCGGGCCCGGACGCGCGCGGCTTCCCAGCAAGGGGAATCTGAGCCCCGGCCCGGGCTGCCTGTCACGGCCCTTGGACGCCGGCCGCGTGGCTCGGGTGTGGGCCCCGTGCAGCTCCGGCGCGGGGGGGCGGGGGGGGCGGCACTTGCCGTGCTCCGGGGGTGGCGTGTGGCCGCCAAGCCGAGCACGCCGGGCGCGCCGCGATCCCGGCGGGGGCAAGGCGGGAGCTGGGGTTTGGGAGGCGGGGGTGGACGTGGCGCCTGGGGCCACCCCGCCTCTGCAGACCCTCCTGGCTGGGCCCAGCTGTGCTTCCTGCTCGGGAAATGCAACCTTAACCCGCTTTCGGTTTCCCTGAGCAAGGCCTTGCCTGCCTCCGGGGACCGGACCTGGCCCCCACCCCCGGACCATGCAGCGGAGCCCACGAGGCGTCCGTCCCGGGCACGCCGGCTGGCCCCGGGTGCAGCAAGCTGCCTCCTCACGGGCAGGAGGATCGGGACCAGAGGGTGGGGGCCCAGGGCTGAGGAGGAGGTAGACAGTCCTGCGGGCGCCGCGGAGATAGGAGAGGCCGGTTGGCTCCAGGTGCGAGTGTCCGTGTGCGCTGCGGGGGTCACGCGTGCACGGAAGAAGTAGGGCTGGGAGGGACCTCCGGACACGCGTGCATGTGTTCGGCCGCGTGTGCCGCAGTGCCCGTGTACGCTGGGGCGGCGTCGGGAGAGACTGCACACGGGGGATCAGCCCATGGAGCTATTTAAGCACATATGTCATTGCACACACATATGTACGCGCAGGTACGCACGTGTGCCTTTGCGTCTCTCCTCTCTAGATACGGGCGTGCTCGGTGTTGACCTCGGTGAGTGTGCGTGTGTGTGCACGCTGTTTCTGCGTCCATTCACAGGCTTTTTTTACTCGGTTTGGTTTTGTGCCTGTGTCTATATGTCAGTGTGTGCACGTGTCAACTCTGTTCCTGTGTGGATATGCAGTGTGCATGCGTGTGTGTGTGGGGGGGGGGGTCGTGTGTGTGTGTTTCTGCATGTCTGTAAACTGTATTTATGTATGCGTATGGACTGTAGATGAGTGTGTGTGTGTGTGTGTATGTGTGTGTTTGTGAACTATATTCCTCTGTGTGTAAGCCATATTCCTCTGTGTGTATGGATCGTGTGTACTATATTCCTCTGTGTGTGCATATAGACCCTGTGTGTGTGTCTGTACTATATTTGTGTGTATATAGACGCTGTGTGTGTGTGTGAACTATATTCCTCTGTGTGTAAACTGTATTCCTGTGTGTGTATGGACTCTGTGTGTGTGTGTGTGCGCGCGCTTTATTCCTTGGTGTGTGTGTGTGAACTATATTCATGTGCGTATGGTCTCTGTGTGTGTGTCTGTGTATGAATTACATTCCTCTGGGTGTATGGACTGTGTGTGCACACGGACTCATGTGCGTGCGTGCGTGTGTGCTGCGGGCGGGGGAGCGATGAGTAACCCTTGTGCAACGCTGCTGCCGCTCCATATAAAGGGCCGGGCTGGGCATGGAGCCGCTGCAGGACCCGCCCGGGCGCCTGCACCAGGTAAGGGGCTCCCGCGGGCCGGCTGCTGGGGGGGGGGGGGGGGGCTGCCTCAGTTTCCCCACCAGGGGCTGGTGCCTCAGGTCTTGGGGGGTGGGGGAGGATGAAGGATTCCCGCCCCCCCACACACGTAGTGGTGCCCCCTGCCTCAGTTTCCCCACCAGGGGCTGGTGCCGTGAGATCTCGAGGGGCGGGGGGGGGGGATTCTCCTCTCCGCGGTGATGCTCCGTGCCTCAGTTTCCCCAGCTGCCCCATGGGGGCTGGTGCCGTGATCTGTCCGTGGGGCTTGAAGGCGGGGGGGGGGCGGTCCCATGTGATGCCCGGGCCCCTCTGAGCTGCTCCGATGTGGCCGCATCAAGCCCCTTCCCTGTCCCCACGCACCAGAGTGACTCTGCTTGGAGCTGGGGGCATCTACATGGGGCATTGCCTTCCCCCCCCCCATCTCCCCAGTGGCCGGCCTCAATCCAGATCCACCCCCAGGTGTCCACATGCGCCCCCCGGACACACACGCTCTGACTCACTCCAGATTGACTCCCCGTGGGGACTGGGTGGCCCCTGGGCCTGCCTTGCTTTGCTGGGGTGGGGCAGGGGTGCTGCTTCCAGGCCCGGCCCTGGGACCTGGGTGCAGCCGTGGGCCCAGCCCAGGCGGCCACGGGCAGAGCTGGGCACCCCTCTGCCCCAGCCCCAGCCGGGAGTGGGAGCGAAGGAGGATCCTATCAGCTGAACTGGGGTGTGTGCACGTGCGCGTGTATGCAGGAGCATGTGTGTATTTGCATGTGTGTGTGCGTGCATGCGTGGGCCTGTCCCTGTGCGTATGTATTTGGGTGGGGGCTGCATGCATGTGTGTTCATGTGAGCCTATGTGTATGCATTGGTGTGTGCGCACATGCCTGTGTGCAGGTGCCTGCATGTATTTGTGCACAGGCAGATCTGTGCGGATGCGTGTATGTGCACTTGTGCCTGTACCTGTGTGTATTTGTGTGTGTACATATCTGTGTGTGCATGTGTACATATATGCCGGTACCTGTGTGTGTGCATGTGCACGTGTGTGCATGTATGCCTGTCCCTGTAAGTAGGTATGTGTGCGCATGCATATCTGCATGTGTGTGTGCACATGTGTGCCTATACTTGTGTGCATGTATGCGTGGGCATAACTGAGCGCCTGCAGGTGTGTGCCTGTACTTGTATATGCTTGCATATGCTTGCACGAGTGCATAGTTGTGCCCATATGCACGCACATGTGTGCGGGATTTCAGCTGTCTCTGCCATGGAGAGAGGGCTAGGGTTAGGGTCCCCAGGGGCCAAGTGCATCCTTTCCCTCCACACCATAGGCAACCTTTGGCCCCAAGAGCTGGGCATCACCCGGGGCAGGGCTGGAGCCAGGTGGGCAGAGGCTGAGGACCCCACGGACATGCCGGCTGCCTTGCGTCCACTCTGGCCCAGGCTCACGGGTGGCTTCGGACCCAACCAGGCTGCACTAGGGGGCTAAGGAGGGTCTTGCCCCGCGCTCGGGCTCAGCCCCACGCTGCACTGGGGCAGGACGGGATTTCCCCCTGCTCAGACTGGGCGCACTGGGGGGTTTCCCCTCCCTCTGCAGCGGGGGCCCGGCCCGGGCCTGGGCTCTGCAGCGCCTGTGGCCCCCCCGGCAGCAGCAGGACGTCGGTGTCTGCGGCCCCCCGTATCCCAGGTGTGTGGGCAATGCCTGGGGCTGTGTCGGGGTGACTGCTGTGTGGCTCCGAGGTCGGACACGGGTTTGTCTGGGCTGGCTTGGACGGGGCTGGATGTGACCCCACAGCTCCCTGCCAGCCCCGCGGCTTTGGGACTTCCAGGGAGCCAGGAGCTGGCTGTACAGCCCCGAGCGCATCAGTGGGCTGCACGGGCTTGGCGCGGCTGTCCAGCCGGTATAAACAGCTCTGCCGGGAAAGAGAGGGCGAGGCAGGGCCACGACACGCACGGGATGGAGCAACGCGTGACATGTGACGCGATGGCAGGGCCCCAAGCGGGGTTAAGCGTGAGCGGTGCCGGGCCAGAGCATCTGTCCGGGCATGGGAGATCGGGGCAGCGCTCCCAGCCGCCTCCCTGCGGCCCCGGCACAGGTCCTTCGCTCTGCCCCGCGGGAGCGGGCCGCAGGCTCCTCGCCCCTGCAGCGGCGAGCCGGTCCGTGCCTGGTGCTGGGCGAGCCGGCCTCCTGCTCCGGTCCCGTCCCGAGCCCTCGGCAGCCCCATGCCGCGGCAGGGGCACCTGGCAGGGGACGTGCGCTTGCACGGCTCCCGGCTCCTGGCTCCTGCCCTGCCCGGGGTCTGCAGCATGGCCCACGCGTGCCCTCCAGACACAGGCGCCGGGGCAGGAGGCTCTGAGCCGGGCAGTGCCGGCGTCGCCTGTCCCGGGAGGGGAGCAGGGCCCAGGGAGGCGCCGGGAAGGCTGCGGGCCCGGCGCCTCCCTGAGCCCGCTCCCTCCCGCCCCCCAGGGCCGAGACGCTCGCGGGCAGACCATGCGGTGCCCCGGCCTGCCCCTCTGCGGGCTGCTCTGGCTGGGGCTGCCCCTCCTCTCCGGCCGCCCGGTGAAGATCGACAAGGTCAAGGCGGACGCCAAGCACCTCACGCGGACGCTCATCGCGCGCATCCAGGAGCTGCAGGTGCGGGCCCGTGCCTCGCGTTGCCCCCCGCCCGGCTCCCCTCGCCCCCGCCGGCCCTGACTCCCTCCCCCCTGCAGCTGCTGCCCGTCAGCCTGAAGGTCTCGGGCCTCGACTCCCTGCCGGGCGAGCGGCCGCCGGAGAGCCTGGAGGCCATGGACGCCGCGCTGGCGGCCTTCCAGCGCGTGCTGGCCGCGCTGCCCCTGGACGCCGTGCCCGGCGCGCAGCTGGCCAACGACATGGAGAACCTGCGCAGCCTGCTGCGCCTGCTGGGCGCGCACCTGGGCTGCGCGCCCGCCGCCGCCGCCGCGCCCGCCGCGCTGGGCAACCTCACGGACCTGCTGGCCGAGGCGCCCTACTCCGCGGCCGCCGTGGCGCTGGGCCGGCTCCACGGGAGCCTGCACGGCATGGCCAAGCGCCTGGACCAGCTGCGGCGCTGCTAGCGGGCGCGGCGCGGCCCCCCCAGTATTTATTTCCCCCCTCGTCTCTGCACGGCCGGGTGCCGCCCCCGTGCCCCGCGGGGCCGAGGCAGGGCCGGGGGGGCCCCGTGGCACCCCAGCTTTGTCCCCGTCCCCGCTTCCTTGGCCTGCTCCCGGGACACGCTCCTGGCTCCGGGGCGGGGGGCGGCGGGGCCGTGCGGTGCAGGAGCCCAGGGCAGGCTGGCTGGTCTGGTCCCGGCGCGATGCTGGTCTGAGCGCCCCCCCAAGACGGGGGTCTTCCCCTTCCCCGATGCCTCCGTCGGCGGCGGCAGCCCGGACCCTGTCACCTGCCCGGCACAGGCCAGTCCTCTGCCCCTACGTGCCCCTTCACTCCCCGGCTCCGGACCAGACGCCCCCGGTGATGTCGGCCCCTCACCCGGCAGCACTGCAGCCCCCAGGCCCCAGCACGTCGTCCCGGCACCCCCTCCCCACGGAGCTACTTCCACCTTGGCCTGCGTGCTCCGGCTCGTAGCCCCCGTAGCATCGCTGCCGCTCTTTCCCCTTCCCGCAGGCAGCACAGGCACCGAGCAGGGGCACCTCATCCTCCAGCCCTCGCCCGCCCCTGGCACTGGGCCCCGGCCCCCGAAAGAGGGCGTGTGCGTGTGCGTGTGTGTGTGCGTGTGCGTGTGTGTGCGTGTGGGGGGGGGCGAGGGCTTTCTGGGACGGTGCGGGGGTTTCCGCCATGCCCGTGAATGCAGCCGTCTGCTGGCCCAGGGCAGCGGTTCTCCGCCTTCTCGGGCTCCGGGCACTCCCCGTTAGACCCGAGGCTGCTTCGTGAGACTCCGGATCCTGTCTGGAAACGTCACGTTCATTGCGTTTGATCTCTTGGGGGCGGGGGGGGCGTTGCGTATTGAAAAATCCTCCCGTTCGGGTTGCAAACAACTCGGTGAGCCGCAGGCAGGGCAGGATGGTCTTTACCCTCTGGGCTGCCAGAGGAAATCACAGCATCCCAGACACCGAGGGCTGGGAGGGAGCTCAGGGGTCACAGCCAGTCCAGCCCCCTCCTCCAGGCGGGACCAGCCCCACTGCATCACCCCAGCCAAGGCTTGGTCTCCCCGGGTCATCAACACCTCCAAGGATGGAGACGCCCCCACCTCAGAAACTCGTCCCAGGGCATCTGCTGGGGGTCCCCAGCCCCTCTTCTCCCCAAGCTCCGTGCCGCGGCTGCTGGGCTTCCTGCCCGTGGGTGCTGCAGCCCGGGCTGGGGCTGGGGTGGGCTGCGCCAGTGCTCCTGCTGGCCCCGGCCCCGCGGGGTCTTGCCCCTGCACGGACGCTGCACTGGGGCAGGCAGGGATTTCCACCAGCTCGGACTGGTCGCACTGGGGGGCTTCCCCCCCTCTGCGGCGGGGACACAGCCTGGCCGGGGCTCTGCAGCGCCCATGACCCCCCCCCCAGCAGCGGGATGTTGCGGCCCCCTGTGCCCCGGGGGTGGTACCGGGGGTTGTGTTGGGGGGCCTGTCGTGCGGCTCCGAGGTCGGACATGGGGTTTGGACGGGGCTGGGGCTGGGCCTGGCTGTCGCCCCGCCGCTCCCTCCAGCCCCACCGGACCCTGCGGGCCCGCGGCGCACTCGAGGGCGGGGGGTGGGCTGGATGCGACCTCTGGGATGGCTGTGGTTCAGTGATTCCCTGCCACCCCCCACGGCCTGGCCCGATACCAGCCCCTTAGATCTGCCTGCCCCTCTCCCATGTGTGGGCATCCGGAGCCCTGGCGCCCTCGCCAGCCGGGGTGTGCCGTCCCAGCCCCTGCGGAGGGGGCCACCCTCCCGAGCGCCCACGCTGCGGCTGCCCGAATCAGTGCCCTGCCACGCAGCTGTCCCGGGGGTCCCCAGGCCGGGGCGAGCCCCCGGCCCCCGGAGCCAAGCAAGGGCGGGGGGTCTGTGTCTGCCCCTCTCCTGGATGCAGCTACTTATCTCCGCGGCCCCGGCCCTCCGGTCCCCGCCGTCTCCCCGGCCCGGCGCGGGCAGGGCCTTGCACGGCTGCTCCCGTTGCCGGGCCCCGCTGGCGAGGGACCCCAGGCGACACAAGCAGCTCTCCCCGCGGCACCCACGGAGCCCGGTGCCTGCCCGAGCCTGGGGCCAGGGTGGGTACAGGGGCGGCCCTGTCCGCGCCCACCAGCCGAGGCCACGGGGCTGCCCTGCAGCCGGGGCCAGAGTTCAGCCTCCTCCGTGCCCCCTTGCAGCCCAGCTGCGACGTGGCCCACGTTTCCTGCACCCCTTGTGTGCCCTCCAGAATCAATAAAGTGCCTTGTGACCCCCCCGTTGTGGCTCTGGCTCCCAGTTTATGACAAACACCAGCGTGGCGTTGAAGTGGGGGCTCAGGATCTCTCCCCGGCCACTTTGCTGCCTCTCAAGGACCCTGGAGTGGCGGGGGGGCTGTGGACCCCCTCCCCGAAGCACAGTGCAGGACAACTGCCCCCGCTCCTACCAGCTGGGGCAGGGGGGCATGAAGCTGAGACCTTGGAGACCCCCCTCCCGAGAAGGTAGCAGGGTCCTACCACCCACAGGCACATCTGTCTGTGTCCGGTGGCCCCCAGAGCCCATGTCCCCTTGGGGGTCAGGGGACCCTGGGGAGCTCCGCTGAAAATGGGCCCTGATATAACAAGGTGCTCGGGTCCAGGGAAGTGAGTCAAGGAGGGCCGGGGGGCACCGAGTCAGGGATCTTTTATTGGACCCCCCCCAGCTTGTCTGGGACAGAGACAGAGAAGTTGCCTGGACCCAGCAGTTTGCAGGGACAGTGCCTTGGACCCGAAAAAGGGTCTAGCTGTTGCAGAATATCTCAGCTGTGAGCTTTGCATCCTGCAGCACCGCGGGTTTGATGGCAGCCTGCTCCCAGGCACCCAGTTGCAGGGCACCCGGCTGACACCGGGGGCGGGGGGGTGTTGCACTGAGTTCAGCCCCTGCCCGAGGCAGGATCGGCCCCGTCTGAAACACGGGGGTGTCTGAGCTGCACAGAGGACCCCGAGCTGGAAACATGGAGTCCCAGAGCCGTGGGGCTGGCAGGGAGCCGTGGGGTCGCATCCCACCCGAGACAGGATCAGCCCCATCCAAACCCCTGTGCTATTCAGGAGCAGCTTCACTGAGGCACAAGCGTGATGGGGTCTCCACCCCACTGTCTGCAGGAGATGTCCGGGACAGACTTCAGCCCACCCACCAGCTCCTGCCCCTGGACCAAAGTCTGGACACTACCAGAGCGGGGCCCACCCTTGTCTCTGTGATCCCTGCCCATCGCTCCACTCCACAGGTGTTAACACCCCTCTCTTTTTTGAGGGGCTTGATTTTTCCATCCTTTCTTCTGCCTTTCTACTGCCTGTGAGCTGCTCCTGGCCACATGGCTCCTATTTCACAGCCCTGCTATTTTTAACTCTAGCTAAAAAAAAACACAAGTGAAAATTAGGTGAAAGTCCCTCTCAGCAAAGCATCACCTGCCCTGTCCAGAAGCTCAAGAAGGCTCAATTATTGTTTCCAAGAGAGGCCCCTTGAACCCTAATGACTGCAGTCAAAAAAAAAAAGAAAAAAGAAAAAAAATTAAAACCTGGTTTCTTTGGAAACACCAGGTTTTGATTATTTTTTTGCCTCCTTCATTGCGTTTTTTTTGTCTTATACGCAAGACGCGGTCTAGCAAATGACGACACAGTCCAGTAGCGAGAGCTGGGGTTGCTTTCGTCTTTGACTGAGTCACGTCGCTTTAGGCCACTGGTACCTTAGCAAAGCTTTTCGTGTCTTTTTCACTGGAGAAAAACTAGGTGTGATGGAGGGAAAGAGGCACCTTGACCTCTGCACCCCCGTCGTTGACATCCTAGATCTGACCTTGGACGCAAGGGGTAACCCCCGGATTTGCTGTAATATTGGAGCTGCCTGGCTCTGCTCTATGTCAGAGCACAGCATTTCCTTGCATCAGTTGCTGGGTGACCGAGCCCACCCTGGGTTGCAGGGGCAATACCCCCAGGCCTCACCCCACTGCCCCAGCCCCACCGCAGCTCCTTGCGGGGCGAGGGGGAAGGTCCTGACTACGTACACGGCTTACAGCCCTGGCTCACTGCAAAGTCCAGGAGTGTCTGAGCATAGCCTGAAGGGTGGCAGGAAATGAGTGTGTGCAGGTGTGGGTGTGCATGGGTCCAGGGTTGGGGGGGTATATGGGCATGTATGTGCATGGCAGTGTGCACATATGGAGGAAACTGTGGTGGCATGTGTGCACACGCATGTATACAGGTTTATGTATGTGTTGGGGGGGCTGAGTATGGCAGGGTGCCTGTACATGTGTGTACCTGTACATGTGTAGGTATGAGGGTGACATGGTGTGTGTAGGTGGGGTGAATAGGTGTGAGTATAGGTTGCAAAGGTATTGATGAGTTTGTATAGGTACAGGTATGTATAAGTGTGTGTATAGGTGGGATGCATGTCTATGGTTGGGTGGGGGGTGTTCATGAGTGTGAGGGGTGTATGTGCATAGGTAGGGGTGGCTGTGGGGACTTGTGTATGTGTATATACATGTGCGTGGGGGGAGGGGTGTATGTATACATGTGGGTGTGAGCACACATGCTCACATTGGAACGTATGTATGGGCGGTAGGGGGACTCTTTAGCCTGGAAAAGCGCAGGCTCAGGGGTGATCTGATGGCCTCCTATAAGTTTATCGGGGTGACCACCAGGATCTGGGGGAACGTCTGTTCACCAGAGCGCCCCAAGGGATGACGAGGTCGAACGGTCACAAACTCCTGCAAGACCGTTTCAGGCTGGACATAAGGAAGAATTTCTTTCCTGTCCGAGCCCCCAAGGCCTGGAGCAGTCTGCCAGCGGAGGTGGTTCAAGCACCTACACTGAACACCTTCCAGAGCAAAGTGGATGCTTATCTTGCTGGGACCCTATGACCCCAGCTGCCTTCCTGCCCTTCGGGTGGGGGGCTGGACTCGATGATCTCCCGAGGTCCCTTCCAGCCCTGATGTCTATGAAATCTATGAAAATATCTGCCTGGAGGATGCGTGGTGGCGGGTTGCCTGTGCATTAGTACATACATGCGTGCTGGGGCTGGGCAGTTACCCTCCCTCACCCTACGGTTCTGCATCCAGTGGGCACTTGCTACGATGCCAGCTGTGCCCCCCTTCAGAGCCCGGGGCAGACGGATGCAGCTGGGGATGTGCCCCCAGGAACTTGCCCAACTTGCTGCTGAGCCTCCGCTGACCGCGCCCCCACCCCAGCTGACTCAACCGCAGCCAGCAGGGATTTGGGCTCTGGGGCCTGGTGTCCTCAGGTGACCCAGCTGCCAGGAGCAGCTGGGGCCAGCTCTACTCTGAGAACTACCGTAGCCCCTGAGGGCCCTGGATTTCTACAGAAGCATCAGCAGGATGTCTCCCACAACCTCCAGGCCCAGCACCCCTGCGAGGGGAGGGCGGGTGGCCACAATCCCTCTGCATCCCCTACCCTGTGCATGGGAGCTTGACTCCCTGCCACGGCCCCACTCCTGAGATGCACGGGGTAGGGGGGCAGAGGCAGGGAGCAGCTGGGCTGGCAGAAGTCGGGGGGTCATATTCAGTCCATCCCCTGCTCTAGGGTCTGTCGGAGCTGCCAGGAGCAGGATGAGGGGGTAGGGTACCTGGAGCCATGGGCGGGGGGGGCATCAAGGCAGGAACCTGCCTGGGGTGGGGGCATTAGGGCAGTCTGCCCCAGTGTGTGGCCCCAGATGCAGCTGTGGAAGACCCACGTGGCCCCTGCCCTCTTTCACAGCAGCGGGGACTAGGGCCGGCAGCTGAATCCCGTTGCACAAGAGCTTGGCTCAGGGCAGGCTGGAGACAAGACGGTTATTGTCATTCCCTGGGCCCCCCCTCCACACCCGCAGGGGGATGCAGCTCCCTGCCCTGCACACGCCGGTGCGGCATGCACGGTGGCACAGGTTCAGCCACATGGCATGTTGCTCACCGCCATGGCCAGAGCTCAGGGGGCGGGCGCTGGAGTCACCCCATGTAATCACCCCACATGGCAGGCACTGGCGCCAGCCTGCTCCTAAAGGCCTGGGCTTTGAGCAGAGCCCCTTGCTGGAGGGGTGCCATGGAGATGCTCAAGGTGGAGGGGGCACAGCTTGGTGCAGGAGCTTCACCCCTGGCCTGCAAAGGTTGGGGACTCCATAGGCCAGAGCCCCGAGATCAGCTCTTCACTGCACCTAGCTCCGAGCCCCGTCTACAACCAGCCCAGGAGCACGGAGGGAAGCAGGAGACCGGGGTTGAGCTCTGGCTTGCAGCAGACTGGCACTGGGCCCACTGGCACAAGGCAGCAGGTATTGGCCCAGTGGCAATGAAGGTGTGATGCTGCGGCCCTGGCTGAGCCATGCCAAGGCAAACATGGGCACGGTGGGGGGGAAGGAGCCTGCGGGTAGGAGTGGGGCCCGTCTGCAGTGCTGGGGGGCTCCAGCACCCATGGCAGGGCAGGAAGGAAAGCTGGAGGTGTCAGCACCAGCTGAAGGGACGTGGCCCCCTGCCTAGGGCGGGGGGGAGGTGGGGGGGGCTGCAGGGGTCAAGGTCCCACATGAGGGCTCCGGGAGAGCAGCTGGGAGGGCGAGGGGCCTGGCATGGGGCAGTACCGGGGGAAGACGGGTCCAGCTGTGCCACCTCACACCTAGTGCCGGGGAGGAAAGAAGGGCAGGGGCAAGCACAGTATGAGGAGCTTGGGGGGGGGAAGCCCACGCCTGCCAGGGTCCCCCCAGCTTGAGGCACCCCCCCATGCTTCAGTTTCGCCAGCAGTGCCCAATGGGGGACCCAGACCCCTCTATTCAAATGCACTTGGAAGGGCTCTGAGCACCCCCATGTCTCCATCCCCATGGGGGGGGGAGGTAGAACCACCCCCCACCCCACGGGCTACACATAGGGCCATGCTGCTTGCAGGCCACAGTCACTCGTGGCAAGGTCAGGAGAAAGCTCACTGCTCAACCAATCAGAATTGGGTCCCCCATGGTGCACACAGTCCACCCGCTCAATCGGGGGGGGGGGGGGGGGTCGCGCTAAGGCCCATGGGCTGTGGTGTGAACGCCCCCTGCTGGACATGCCTGGAGAAGCAGCCCTGATGCCAGCGGGGCAGGGCAGGGGCTAGGGGCGTGCCACAGGGGCCCTCCTGGAGCGCTCCCCAGGGTCCCTTCCCTCCCCCCCGGATCAGGGGGTCAATGCCAAGGCCAGGGGGGCCGGGGAGGGTGCCTAGCCCACACCAGGCCCATTCGCTCCCATGCTCAGCACACAGCAAGGGGGGAGAGGCCCCCATGGCTGCACCAGAGCCCAGCAGCCTGGGGGCAGGGGGGCCACATCAGTCCCATGCCCTAGGGGCCAGGAGACAGGAGGCTTCGCAGGATAAAAATCAAGTCCATTAAAAAACAGGTTAAATAAACAAAACCAAAAGCACCCCCCCCACCTCCAATCTCTGGGGTCTCAGCTCTCGAACCACTTGCTGCGCTTGGGGGTGCTGCGGGGGCCCCCCAGGATCTTCCTTTTGTATTGTTCCACCAGCTTCTCGAAGTGGGCCTCGGCCTGGGCCCCCGCCGGCCGCCGCTGCTTCCGCGTTGCCTGTTGGGGGGGCACAGGGAGAAGGGTCTGGCTCAGTGCCACAGCATGTATGGGCCAGGAGGATGGGGGGGTCAGCACTGGGCACTGCAGCCCTGAGGAGTGAGGGTGGGCAGGCCACATAGGTCGGATACCAGGACTCCCTGCATGGTGCGCCTGCTTCTGGGGAGGGACACGCAGCACAGGCAGGTTGCGCTGCCCAGCCCTGCCTGTGGTGGGGGAGCAGCAGGAGGCTGCCTGAGCCATGTGGGGAGGTTTGGGAACCTCAGTGCCAGCTGGGTCCCATCCTGCCAGGGAGCAGGATGGCACAGGCCTGGCACTGGGCTGAGAGCATGCACATGACAGAGCCGGCAAGGCCATGCTGGGGTTGGGAAGGGCAGGGGAGCTGGGTAAGAGCATTCCCAGGGTCCTGGATGGTGACAGGCCCGGCCTGAGTCACTGCAAGAGCAAGGAGGGACCCAGGCTGGAGCCCCCTCCCCTGTCCCCTCACCTGCTTGGCAGCCACCACCTTGGGTTTCTCCGGGGGCCGTGGGCCAGCCTTGGCCTTGGGCTTCTTGGCAGGGGGTGGCTTGGTCTTGCCCTTGTCACGCTTCCTGGGGGGGAAACGAGGCATGAGCAACGTTTTGGGGGGAGTGAGGATGCACGAGCACCTCCAGGAGGGCCTCCCGATAGCCCCCCCGCCCCCCCCCCAAGGGTAGCTGCCCCCTCAGCCCCACCCTGCCCGAGACCTGCTGGTGCAGGGCTTGTGGGGGTGCAGCAAAAGACCCCACCCCTGACCACCATGAGACCCCCCCAGCCACAGAGAAGTGGGTGTCTCCTACCTGATCTTGGGCCCCCGGTGAGAAGGCAGTGCCAGCACCTTGCGACGCTTCCTGCCGTCGGGCAGCTCCACCTGCTCCACCTCTGCTTTGGTCTGGAAGCCCGACCATGAGGCCGTTGCCTCCAGCCCCCTGGTGCCCTTTTGCCCCCTGGGGCCTTTGGTGGGCTTCTTCTGCCCTGCGGGGGCTGGCTCCGTGGCTGTTGGCACCTCTGCCTGCCTCTTGCGGCCTTTGTGCCCCTGGGGGCTGTGCGGTGGGGCGGCTGGGCTGGCTGCCTTGGCTGCCTGCTGCTGCAACTTTTGCTGCATGAAAAAAGAGGTTGCTGGCTGCGGAGCCCGTTGGCACCTCCCGCAAGAGATGCGAGGCAAGCCCAGGACCCCCCTCCATGCGGGTCACCTGCAATGTTAGGAGCCACAGCCACATCTCAGGGCCCAGCTTGAGCACCCCTGCACTCCCCCAGAGGCAGGGCCTGAGTTCAGAGCTCAGTGCCATAGAGAGGGGCATGGCGTGAATCCACACAACACCCCCAGTGATGGGGCATGCGGTGCAGGTCAGAGAACAAAGGCTGGGCAGGGGAGCTTGGTGCTGCTGGCAGGGTCACGGGGATGTGGGCTCTGTCCAGAGGGACCACGGGACAGGGTCATACCAGGCTGCGCTGGGCACGCTGCTCTTTCAGCTTCAGCTTCCGGCGGTCTTCCAAGGAGAACTCCACGATGGGTCTCTGCAGGGGACAGGAGATCAGAGCTGCCCAAGCAAACCCCCGAGCTCCTCACCAGCTGAGGAGGGGTCAGGGAGGCGCCAGTCCCAGAAAGCAAGGGACCCCCCCAGCCCTGAAGAAAAGCAGGGAGGGGAGCAGGGCAGCTTGTAGTCTCACCCCCGGCGTGTGGAGCTTCTAGTTGCCCCCTCCCAGAGCCACGGGGAGGGGCACAGACATGCATACCAGCCTGGTCCCTGGAGCTCCCCACCCACCCCCTGGCACTTACCTTGTTGGGCCCGAAGAGCTGGGGGTTGTTGTTGGTGTGGCGCAAGGCGGCCAGCGCGTGCTCATGCTCTGTGAACTCAGCAAAGGCGTAGCCCAACGACGGTGCCCGGCCCTGGCCTGTCCGCGCCTTCAGGTCCCGCATCACCCGGCACTGCCAAGATAGTGCCGGTGGGGCCAGGCTGCCCAGACCTGACCTCAGCCATGCTGGGACGCGTGTGCCCAGCCCCCTGGAGCCCCCACGGCTCACACCCCAGATACCTGTGCTCAGTAGCCAGAGATCTCCCGGGCTGGAGCATGAACCCCACTGAGATACAGCCCACACTCCAGCTGTGGCACGGCCTCTGGGATCCCCCCACTGCAGTTCCCCAAGACACCGGATGCCCACCGGGATGCCAGTTCGAGCCCAAGCAGGGGCCGTCTCCTAGGGTGGTGGGAGTGGGGGGGCACTGACCTCCTTGAGGCGCACGCCTCGGCCCCCGCCAGCAGCTTGAAGCAGGAGGTGCCGCAGCTCCTGGTCGTCCAGGGCTTTGGGCAGGTTGTGCAGGCAGAGGCGGGTGGAGGACACAAAGATGTTCTGGTCTTTCAGCTTCTGGTACTTCAGCTCCGTGAACTGGGGAGCGGGACGGGCAAGGGGCTTGGTTGGGGCTGGGGGCTCCTGCTTTGGCAACAGCCAGTGCCACCCTCCAGAGCCAGAGGGCCCGTCCCGGCAGGGATCCAGTGCTAC
Source organism: Crocodylus siamensis (assembly GCF_052110815.1). Taxonomy (NCBI): domain Eukaryota; kingdom Metazoa; phylum Chordata; order Crocodylia; family Crocodylidae; genus Crocodylus; species Crocodylus siamensis. The sequence continues at coordinate 1,167,500 of NC_143398.1, read as the reverse complement.
CCCGTGTCACCCCCATCAGTGCGCCTCCCCCTGGGGAAAACCCCACTGTCTCCCCAGCGCCCCTTTGCCTGCTCACCCGTGCTCTCTTGGCCAGGTCGGTTTCACTCACGCCCTCAGCAGCCTTGGTGCCCGCACGGATCACTGTGGGGAATGGATACGGTATGAGGGCTCCCCCAGGGCTGAGCAGAGACACCAGGAGACAAAGGTCTGCCCCAGTTGCCCCTCAGTACTCACCCCCTGCCTGGTGCCAGCTACCCCAGCACTCAGGGCCCGTGATGGTGTGGGATCCCCCTCCCTGGTGTGGGATCTTAGCCTAAGCCCATGCTGTGGCCCAATAGGGAGGGCACTGACCTGCCCTGCCAGGCCCCAGAGGCTGAACCCCAGCACCGACCAGACTGTAAGGCCTGGACCTGTGGGATGTGGCTCCCTCCTTTACCGGGGCAGCACAGAAGCAGTGAGTGGGGGGCACAGAGCTGGTCCTGGAAGGGTTAATGCCCCCCAAGGCAAGCCAGGGGACAGTTCACACCTGAGGGAGATGCAAGGAGCCCATTGGGGCCACCCCCAGGGGCAGTGGGGAGACTCTAGGGACAAGCAAGGGGCTCGTAGGGCCCTGGCAGCCGGGGCAGGGGGCTGGGGAGTTCACTCACAGCCTTCACGGGCAAGGTACAGGTTGCGGGTCCCCGTCGGCTTCTTCACCTTCTGCTCCCGCAGCTTCTGCGCCTCCTCACGGGTTACGGCCAGGTCCACACGCAGCCGGCGTCCGTCCAGCCGCAGCCCCCCGGCCTGCAGGCAATGGGCGGCAATGAGATCCACCCCCGGGAACCTGGGCCCTTGCAGGGAGACACTACCCCTTCCCTTGGGGGCTCTGACAGGCTCAAACTGTCCCCCCCCAGAACCCTTGGAGCATTTGGGGGGCATCCCAGAAACACATTAGCCAAGGACTTCTGCCCACTTGGTGCCCCCCTCTACCTCCAGGACCTGCCCTAACCCCCAGCCCCCAGCCCCCCCCCCGGCTCACCTCACTCTCATCCTGAGCAGCCTGGAGGCACTTCTGGGCGGCCTCTTGCGTCACAAACTGGGCGAAGGCGCAGCCTAGATGCCAGGAGGGAGGTCCCCATCAGATCCCAGCCAGGGCTGGGGAGGGGGTCAGACACAAGCTCTGTGCCACCTCTGCCCGGCTCCAAGGACTGCCCGGGGGAGCAGAGGCCCTCAGGCCCCTCCAAGCCCCCAGCAGAGTCAGCCCCTGCCCAGACGGTGAGTGCTCCAGGGATCCAACTTCAGGCCTTCTTCCAAGGGAGAAGGTCCGCAGCCAAGAGCCTGGTGGTGGGGGCGGTGCCCCAACCCCCTGCCCAGGCCCTTGTGGGAGCCATGAGTAACGCCAATGTCAGAGGCACCTGGGTGGGGGCTTGGCCTACGGCAGGGGGAGCTCAGGGCAAGCCCCTTCCCCACCTCTTCCTCGGGCAGGGGGAGGGGGTCCGGACTCACCTTTGGAGTGCTCTGTGTCGGGGTGCAGCACCAGACGCACGTACTGCAGCTCCCCGAAAGGCTCCAGCAGTGCGCCCAGGTCCTCCTCCTCCGTGTCAAATGACAGGTTCCTGCCAGGGGCCGGGAGGCAGCGTTAGGGGCCCTGCAGCAGCTATCGCCCCACTTCAATCCACCCACCCCAGCCCCAGGACCCACCCGACCCCAGGTCGTGCCCGGGCCAGGGGATGAAGGGCAACAGCATGCTCCTGCCTGGGTGGGTGGGGCGCAGCCTTACAGGCACTGTCACAGCCTCCGTCCCTGGCAGAGGCCGGGACCAGCCCCAAGAGACCCACCCCTACCTCCTACTTTGCTCTCAGGGGCTGAGTAAAGAGAGGCAGGGGCAGAGATGTGGACCCCGCTCCCTCTTCCCAGGGACACCAGCCCCACACACAGCCTACCTGATAAAGACCGTCTTGCCCTCGGCCACATCTGACGGCGGCTTCCTGCTCTTCTTGCCCTTCCTGGGCACGGTGTCACCTGCAAGATGACCAGCAAGATCAGCAGGGCCTGGCCAACGGGTCAGTGGCTGCCGCCCCTCACCCTTGCTGGGAACCCAGAGCACGGAGGGCATGGGATAAACACCCAGGGCAGGGGGGACTCTCCAATACTGGGGTGCCAGGGAGTGGGTGGATGGGCACTGAGCGGGAAGATCTAGGTGCAGCGATGCTGTACATGTCCCAGGATGCTGGGCTGGGCTGTGCTGGTTCCCCTGCTGCTTTCCTCTCCATGTGTCAGGGGTTTTAAGCCTCCCCCAGATGCTGCTGCAGCCCAGGCTGGGGATGGGGCTGGGCTGCACCAGTGCTGCTGCTGGCACCAACCCCGCAGGGTCCTGGCTGGAGGGTCTTGCCCCTCAGCTCAGGCTCAGCCCCATGCTGCACTGGGGCAGGAAGGGATCTCCCTCTTGCTCAGACTGGTGCACACTGGGGGGTTTTGCCTTCCTCTGCAGCAGGGGCACAACTGGGCCTGGGCTCTCTGCAGTGCATGACCTCCCTGGCAGCAGCAGCACATTGGCAGCTGTGGCCCTTGCTTTCCTGGGGACAGGGTGGGGGCTACGCCTAGGGCTGTGTCAGGGCAACTGTGTCATGCAGCTCCAAGGTCAGGCATGGGGTTTGTCTGAGCTTGTGTGGACGGGGCTGATCCTGCCTCAGGCAGGGTTGCGACTGGATATCACCCCACAGCTCCCTGCCAGCCCCCTAGGACTGCAGGGTGCAGCGAACAGGGCCCCAGGCAGGGGACTGCAGGGCTGAGCTCCCTGCGGGGAGGGGAAGACCCAGCTCCTGGTCAGCACCTCAGGCAGTGGCCCCCCACAATCAGCGGAGCCCAGGGAAGGGGGCACCAGTGGAGGGCAAACATGGAGGCTTGGGGGTCTCTGGGACTTGGAGCCTGTAGCTCAGGGGGAGAAGAGCTGATGCCCCCCAGCCTTCCGCCCCCCACCCTCAGGAAGAGGTGGGGAAGGGACTCGCACTGGCCTGGACAATGCCAGGCCCAGCCCCCATCCACTGGCACCAGGGCTGCTCTAGGCCCCACGGCGCCCACCAGGGTCTCAGGCTGGCACCACTGGCGGGTCACAGCTGAGAGCAGCCCCCACATGGCCTGCTGCCCTGTGGGGCAGGGACCAGGCAGGCACCAGGGCCGGGGCTGCCCAGGTCCAGTTTGAGGCAGGCCAGGTTTCTCTGAGACCCTGCAGCCCCTGGCTTCCTCCCCCACCTGCAGTCAGGGCCATGGGGAGACGGAACTGACCTTCCTCATCCTCGCTGTCCTCTTCCTCCTCCTTCTCCTCCTCTTCAAGGGTGCTCCCGTCCGAGCCTTTGTCCTCATCCTCCTCGCTGCTGTCAGCCTGGGCAGGCCTGTAAGAGCAAGTCCCAGCCTGGAGTCCCCTGCCTGCTCCGTGACTGGGTCAAGCCCCAGGCAGGTGGGTCCCAGGTACCCTGCTCCAAGCCCCGCCCCATGTCCCTCCCCAGGGCAGCGCTGGGGGAGCCGGCCAGTCTAGACAGGCACAGTTGATGGGTCCCCATCACTAGAAGGGTGCAATAGGCTACAAGCTGACCTTGACAGGTTGCAACGGTGGGCGGATGAGAATAGGATGGGGTTTAACACTGATAAGTGCAAGGTGTTGCACATGGGGAGGAAGAACCGGCACCACACTTACAGGTTGGGGAACTCCCCTCTTGCCAGCACGGAGACGGAAAAGGATCTTGGAGTCGTCATTGACTCCACGACGAACATGGGCCGGCAGTGTGGGGAGGCAGTCAAGAAGGCCAACCGTACCCTGTCATGCATCCACAGATGCATCTCGAGCAGGGCCAGGGAGGTGATCCTCCCCCTCTATGCGGCACTGGTCAGGCCGCAGCTGGAGTACTGCGTCCAGTTCTGGGCGCCACACTTCAAGAGGGACGTGGACGATATGGAAAGAGTCCAGAGGAGGGCCACTCATATGATCAGGGGTCAGCAGGGCAGGCCTTATGAGGAGAGGCTACGGGACCTGAACCTGTTTAGCCTCCACAAGAGAAGGTTAAGGGGGGACCTTGTGGCCTGCTACAAACTGGTCAGGGGGGATCAGCGGGTATTGGGGGAGTCCCTGTTCCCCCGTGCGCTGCCAGGAGTGACCAGGAATAACGGACACAAGCTGGCGGAGGGTAAGTTTAGATTAGATATTAGGAGGCGCTACTTCACAGTCAGGGCAGCTAGGGCCTGGAACCGGCTTCCAGGGGAAGTGGTGCAAGCTCCTAGCCTGGGGATTTTTAAAAGGAAGTTAGATAAGCACCTTGCCGGGGTCATCTGACCCCGGTGCTCTTTCCTGCCAAGGCAGGGGGTCGGACTAGATGATCTACCTAGGTCCCTTCCGACTCTAGCTACTATGATACTATGATACTCACTGCGCCTGTGTGCTGGGTGACTGCTCTGTGCTCACAGCTTCATCCTCATCGTCCTCCTCCTCGCTGGCATCCTCTGAGTCTCCCTCCTGTCCCGGGGCCACACTGGCTTTCACCTCCAAGCTGCCTGGAACAGGGCAGGGTCCCTGGAGCTAAGCAGAGAGGGGAGGGGGCAGCCCCAGGCACAGCCCCAACCTCACCTTGTTCGCCCCAGGGGCCTGCCCCTGGTTCCACCACTAAGCCCCTCAGCTCAGAGCCACTCACCTGGCATCATGGTAGCAAGAAGGAACCCAGGTGTCCCAAGCCACCCCCAACCTTCCCCTTCCTGAAACCCAGTGCCTGAGCAGGCGTTCAGCTCCATCTGGCATCCCATCACCCTCTGCCCCCAGCCCAGGCAGGTCCTGGCACTGCAAGCTCCACCCCAGCCATGGCTGCCTCGTGGGGGCCATGGCCATATCACTGACAGTCACGGCTGAGCCCCCACCAGGCTGGAGTCTTACTCCCCACCCAGCAGCCCCAGCCACTCACCAGGGGGGGTTGCCACTGCCTGTGTAGCTCTGTACTTCTCCCTGCCCACGGCCCAGTCCACAGCCACTGGCCGCCCTGCAAGAGACCAGAAGGGCTGTGGGGACTTGAGGGAGTGGGCGGCACTGGGGACAGGCTAAGCCATCTGGGGAACTGGGGACGGTGACAGCCAGTGCCTGGGGGCCATGGCTGGACATGGCACAGGCCACACGGGGAGCCGGGCTTAGCAAGGGGAACAGTTGGATGGTTGCAGACATGGCCCCATCCTCCCTCATCCAAGGAAAGTTCCTGCCTGCCAGGGCTAATGAACAGAGCCCTGGCCTGGGGGGCAGAAGGGTTAACCGAAGGGCCTCCCAAGCAGGGAACGAAGCAGGAGCAAAGCCCTGCATTCCTGGCAGGGACATTCCCCAGCAGAGACCATGGCGGGCAAAGCAGCAGCTCCCAGTGGCTGCAGGTTGAAGCAGTGGGGGTCCCCAGGGCGCCGGGGAGGGAGAGGTAGGGAGCAGGGCAGAGCCCCACCTTTGATCTGTGTCATGTTGGTGGCCTTCAAGGCCTTGCCTGCCTCCAGCACGGTCCGGAACTGCACGAAGCCGAAGCCCCGCATCTTCCCATCTGCAAGGACAGCAAGTGACAGCTCAGAGCGTGCCAAGCGTCTCCCGGGCTGGGATTTCTGGCCCATCCCCAGGCCCCCCACCCTGCTGTCAGGTCCCAGCTCATCCCCCTCCCCACCCCCTAGCAGCAGAAACACCCTGGGGAGCAGGCGGGGAAGAGTCTGCACCATCTTTACAGGAGTCCTGAGACCTTCCCCCACCATCCCTAGCTCCTGGCTGGCATGGGGGAGGGAGGGGACACATGTGCAACCACCAGACTGCTCCCCCCAGGGTTGCCGCCCCTGCCCGGGGCCCTGTGTCCAGCCACAGATGCTTCAGAGAACAAATACTAGGACCAGGGCACATGTGGAGAGACCCAGCCCCTGTTACCAGCAACCCAAGGCACAGGGAAACCCTGGGCCCAAGGTCTTACCCCCTCAACCTGCCTGGATTGGCTTGTGCCCCGCAGCTCGTCTGGTCCTAGCTGGAGCCCAAGCACGGCCTGGAGTCCATGGCCCAGTGGCAGGGAGAACTGGTGGACTCACAGGGCATGAATCCAGCCAGGACAGCAGCTCCCATCCCAAGAGAGCCCAGCCCCCTCCACACCCCAAAGCCGGCACCCGCACCTGGCTTCCGGGGGATGTTCACCTCCAGGACAGTGCCAAAGGCAGAGAAGACGGTGCAGAGATCGTCTTCGGAGCACTGGGGAGAGGAGAGGCATGGGCTGAAGGACAAGCTGGGGTAGAAGCAGAGCTGCCTGCACCCTGCAGTGAGCTGCAGCCGCTCAGCTGGGGGTGGGCAGAAAGCAGGGAAACACCCCCCACCCCAACGCATGGGCACAGCCAGGGAGGGGGGTCCATGCCCACATGGTGCCAGGCTCCCTGCACACCCAACCCTGGCAGGGAAGGAACGAGGTCTGAAGGGCTGTGCGCCGAGAAGGCAGTGACCAAGTCTGGTCAAAGCCACAGGGATGGACCTGCATCCCCAGCAGGCTCCATGCTGCCCCTGCCCCAGACCCGCTTTCCCGGCATCGCCAACTCTCCGGGGCAGAGAAAAACAGAGCCCAGAGGCGACTGCAAGTCTCGGCTCATCCCCAAGCTCCTTCCTGCCCCCCACGAAAGCCACCAGTCACCAGGACTCCAGGGCAGGACTGGGCCCAGCCAGGTGGAGGGAGGGAGCCAGGCCCCCGCTCACCTTGAAGCTGAGGTTACGCACGATGAGCCGGGCTTTCTTGCCCTTGGCCTTGGGCTTCTTGACCTTCAACGGTTTCTCTTCCGGAGGCGCCTCGGCCGCATCTGGAGTGCAGAGCGGGAAGTGTCAGGCCCTCAAGGCCCAGCCAGCCTGGTTAGACCAGTGTATGCTTGGGGGGTTGGGGGGATGACAAAGCCCCTCAGCCACTCTGGAGAGGAGCTGCGGGGGACAACTCGATGCTTGCCCTTGCCCCAGCACCAAGCAAGTCGCTGCTGGTTGGGGCAAATCCAGGCGTGGCCCCGGGATGGCTACTGACTACGAGTTGCTGCTCCCAGCCCGCTCTCCCACCGGTTCAGCACAGAGCCCCCCAACCCCAGCCGGCATCACCCCCCCCCCCCCGGACCCTCCCCACCCACGCCAGTGCCAGCCCCAGCCCCTAACACAGCTCCCAGAGACCCCGGCACCGGGCTCTTCCCTCACTGCCAGGACTGGGGGCTGCAAGGGGTGCACAGCAGCCTCCAGGGATCCCGCTCTCCCCAGAGATCATTTCCACCCAGCGTCTGGTCATGCGGGCCGGGGACCATGCCTGGCACCCCCACACCCACCTGGCTCCTGCCCCTGCTCCTGAGGCTTCCTCTTCTTGCCCGGTGGCTTCTCCTTGGCCACAGAGATGCTAAGCCGGTGGCCCTCGAAGGTGCTGACCTCCCGCACCGCTCGCTGCGCATCCTCAGCCAGTGAGAAGGTGACGTACCCGAAACCACGGCAGGTCTCGCTGCCTGTGGGACCGGGAACTGCGTGAGCCCCTGGACCCCCCCCCCCCCCCCGCTGCACTGGGCCCAGCCCCCCCACCCATCAGCACCCCCCGGGAATTCCCCCCCACCCTCTCATCAACCCCCATTCCAGCCCCTCCCCCCACCAGTCAAGCCCGGGCCTACCGCCCACCGGCCCCGGCCCAGCCCCGGCCCTCAATCATCAGCCCCGGGCCTGGGCCTGGGCCCGGTCCCACCTCGGGCCGTGACCACGAAGCAGCGCTGCACCGGGCCGAGCTGGCCGAAGAGCTGCTCCAGGCCGGGCCCGCGGGCCGAGGGGGGCAGCCCCCGCACCAGCAGCGTCCGCCCGCTCATGGTCCCGATCCGGCCCAGCTCACGTGCGGGCCGCTGGGCGCCGCCATCTTGCCGCGTCCGTTGGCCAAGCAGGTCCGACTGGAAACGGCCCGTCGTCCGCGTCCGTTAGCCAAACGGGTCCGACCGGAAACGCCGCCATCTTTAGCGTCCTGTGTCTAAATAGGTTCGGCATAGGTTCGGAAACGCCGCCATCTTCCCCGCGTCCGTTGGCGAAACGCGTCCGGTCGGAAACGCGGCGTGGGCGCGAAGGTTCCTGCCCCCCCAATTGCCCCCGGGTCTTAGGGCCCTTCAGGTGCCCCTTGCCCTGGGCACCGTCCACCCGCCACAGCGGAGTTGCGGGGTCACATCCAGTCCAGGATCAGCCCCGTCCAAAGCAGCCCAGACAAACCCCATGTGCGACTGTGTTGCCGCACCCTGACACAGCCCCAGGCATCGCCCCCGCCCTCGCCCCTGGGATATAGTGGGGTTGTCCTGCGGCCCTAAAGAGCGCGAACATGGTGTCCAGAGACCTTAGGCCAAAGCCATGCCCCAGCTACAGAGGAAGGCAAGGACCTTCCTGTGAGCTACTTGATTCCTGTTAATCTCTCCACCCCACAGGTGTTAACTATCTTTCCTTTTTTGATGGTGTTGATGCTCCACTATTGAAATGATCCTTTCTTCGGCGACGTGACTGTCCGTTTGCCACCGCAGGCCACTGTCTCTTCTTCATCTTGACCCTGCTGACTCTTTCTGGCTCTGGCGCGGTCATGTGAAGGCAGGCATGTAAACGACAACGCAGTATTGGAAGCGCTGCCAAGGCGCTCAAGAAATGGAGGGTTTGATTTATGAACACCAATAAGAGATGTCTGTTTAACGGTAAAGACCACAGGCCGACTGACAAAGGGATGTCCCTTTTTCCTAGTTTCCTGTGGGGTTTTGAGCTGGATCATTGATTTAGCAATACTGTGGACATCCCAATGAAGCTCCATTTGCTTTTGCTTCGATTCTAAGCTGACACAACTCCCCCACCCTGTAGCATATTGGGAAAGTTTCTAGTTTCTCTTTAGCTGGAGACAAATGTGTCTCATGTTTTGTGTGATGATGCCACACCGTCTGCCCCCTGCTTTTCAACACCCTAGCCCCCCTGCCTGTGGCTGGTGGGGTTCAGGGACCACTGCAGTCCCAGCCAGGGCTGGTGTGCCTGGCCAGAGGGGGTGGCAGGTAGGGCCCTTTCCAGGGCAGGGGGTTGTGGCTGGCTGGGAGCGGGCATCTGGGAATGAGCCATGTGGGAGTGGGTCACCAGGTTGGCTCCTGCCATGGTTCTTCACCCCAATGCATCTGGAGGCGAGGGGGCACCTGTCTGGGGGTACCAGGGATCCAGCAAGCTCAGCTCCTTGTATGACGCCATTCCAGGCCCAGCCAGGAGGATTCCACCCCCAACCTGGCCAAACCCAGTCCCAGCACGCCTGCATGAGCTGGGAAACATGCTCTGCCCTCCCACACCCCCGCTCCTCTGCTTCAGGCTGGGCCTTTCTGAACCGACACACCTCCCTGGGCTCCTCTTACCCAGCTCAGCTGCACATTATATCCTCCTGCTCCCAGTTGTCTTATGTGGACTTCTTGACTGCCTTGGAGAGCAGGATTAACCTCCAGCCATTAATGTATGGACATGCTATAAAGAACCACCCTGTAACGCCCATTTGTAAAAACACTTTTTCATCTGGAAAGGTTTCGGTTAGGACTTTGCACTCACTGGAGATCCCTTGTGGTTCCCCAGCCATGTGCTGCTGCTGAGCCTCTGCCTGTAACAGCTGCCTCCTGGTGCAGGGAAGGGGGTGGTGCCACCCGGATGGAGTTGCTGGCTGGGATGGGGAAAGGCCATAGCAGGGCCTCTACCAAGACAGGAAGAGCAGGGGCAGTGGGAGTGAGGCGGGAGGGGGGGGAGTAGGATGTGGGGGTGCAGTCACAGGTGTCAGGGTGTGGGGTGAGTAGAGGAGCCCAGGGTTGGGGGCCTGCAGGGTGTACAACCAGTGCTGCATGCACACAGGGCTGCTGGCCCCAGAGGGTTTTTTTTTTACCGATGTCAGTAAAAGCATTTCTCTGTCAGTAAAAGAAAGTGAAGATCGTCAGTAAAAATAAAACCAAGGGTTTTTGCTGGCAGCTGTAGGAGGGAGGTGGATGTTGGAGAGGGAGAGTCGGGGGGCTGATCTGGGGCTGCTGTGTTAGCTCTGGGGCTGTTGTGTTGGCTCTGGGTGTGTGTGTGAGCTGGGGGTTGCAAAGTGAAGGTGTGTGTGTATATTTGTGTGTGAGTGAGGGTAATCTCTGCCTGTGTGTGTGTGGGTGTCATCTGGCTGTGTGTGTATGAATACACCTATGTGCCAGATCTGAGCTTGCATGTGTTTGTGTGTACAGAAAGCTGCCAGGACTCCCTCTCTAGCCCCCCAGCCTTCACTCCCCTGCTAGAGCAAGGCGAGAACCCTGGCATCTGGGTTTCCTGCCCAGGACCCCACATTCATCCATCTGCCCCACACCCTGTTCTCAGTACAATGCACTTTATTTTAGCATCTCCCCCCCACCCCACCACAAACTAAGTGCCCCTGTTATTGTCCAGATCTCCGCGTAACTGACCCCCCGGCACAAAGCCCCCTGCTAACCTGCCCCAGCCTGCAAGATCCCAGCCCTGGGAGCTCGGGGGTGGGGCACAAGGACGGCCTGAGCCCAGCACGGCTACTGCCCAGTGCCCCCAACTGGCCCCCTACTCCCCTCCTTGTGCCCCCCCTGCTTTCCCATCCAGCCTCTCCCCACTGTCCTCAGCCTCTTGCTGCCCCTTGTCCCCCAAAGCTGGGCAGGCGGCCTGGTGGGCAGCAATGGCGGCCATGCCTCCCAGCACCACGCCGGCCCCGGCCACGGCCCCGGGGGCCACGGGCTCAAGCAGCAGGTAGCGCTGCAAGACCAAGGTCACTGCCACCTCGGTGTGCAGAGCTGCGCACACCAGGGCCGGGGGTGCCGCAGTCACAGCGTAGCCGGTACTCATCGAGGAGGCCAAGGCCAGGCAGGCCACGCCAGCAGTGCACACCCATGCCAGCGGCGCCCGTGGCACCACGGGCTCCTGCAGCCACAGTAGCGCGGGGGCGCAGAGTGTGGTGCCCACGGCTCCAAAGGCAAAGGCAGTGGTGGTCAGCCGGGCCGGGCAGTCCAGTGCTGGCAGCGCCACCAGCGCTAGGGCCAGAGCCAAGCCACCCAGCCCTGCCAGCCCATAGCCGAAGGCTTCACGGAGCCCGGCGCCCGGCAGCTCGGGCAGCGCCGTGACCAGCAGTCCCACAGCGCTGGCACCCAGGCCCAGCCAGTCGTCGCCCGTCAGCGGGCGGGCACCCACGCACAGCGCCAGCACGGCGGCACCCAGGGTGCAGGAGCCCTTGCGCACGGTGGCAGCGTGGGCCGTGGGCAGAGCCAGGTAGGAGCTGTATGCGCAGGCCACAGAGAGCACGTGGGCCAGAGCGTGGCACAGCAGCCGGCGCCGGGCGGGTGGGGGGCCGAGCAGTGGGGCGCCGAGGCGGTGCAGGTGCCAGGCGAAGCCCAGCGGCAGCAGGCAGCGGAAGAGCAGCAGCTCCAGCGACGGCATCCCCGAGGCGTCATGTGCTAGGCGGGCGAAGGGGGCCACGAAGCCGGCCGGCAGTGCCCCCCCCAGCAGTGCCGCCAGCAGCCCCTTGGCGCTGCCCGAGAGGCGGCAGCAGGACCGGGACGGGGGGGTGGGCGGGGGGCTGTTGGGGGTGGCGCCGAGGGTGGTCATGGGGGGTGGGGATTCTCACTGCTGCGGCCTGTGGGGGGGGGGAACAAAGTGGGGGATGGAGCTGGGGGGAACCCAGGTGTCCCGACTCCCGGCCACCCCCAGCGTGTGGGTGGCGACCTGCCCCCCTGCCCCTTTATAGGGTCCCCCTGATGGACCCCCCTACCTCTGTGCCCCCCGAGCTCACATCCCCCTGGGTTGCCAGGCGAGGTCCCACAATTGTGACCTCACTGCCTGCAGGGCTGTGACCTCACTGCTGCAGCCAGTGATGTCATGGGAGCCTGGGCTGAGAATCCCTGGTGCAGACACTGCGGTGGCTGGGTGGTGCAGGCTCCGGGGCAACCCTGGCAGTGGGGGAGCGAGCCCCAGGGCAACTGGCCCTGTGCCCCGCACTGGGTTCACTGCACTGCACACCCCCCATCACTGCAGTGTGCACAGCCCCCCTTCTCGAGGTCACTGCAGTGCACTCATCCGTGTCACCTGCCAAGCCCCTGTGAGTCCCCCCGCAGCCCCGGGGTATCTCACCCAGTCCAGGCCTGGGGCTATCATACCTGCGTGGGGCCCTCCCGGATCCCAGCAGCTCCCTGCCCCCCAACAAGAGGCCTAACTGGGAGACAGGGGGCTGTGGCAGCCAACGTCCTGCTGCTGCTGGGGGGGTCATGGGCGCTGCAAAGAGCCCAAGCTGAGGCTGTGATCCCGCTGCAGAGGAAGGCAAACCCCCCAGTCTGCACCAGTGTGAGCAGAGGGGAAATCCCTTCCTGCCCCAGTGCAGCATTGAACCCTGCCAGCAGCAGCAGGGCACTGCCAGCCCTTGACCCCCAGCAGCAACCTTCAAGAGTAAATTGGATGCTTATCTTGCTGGGATCCTATGACCCCAGCTGGCTTCCTGCCCTTTGGGCAGGGGGTTGGACTCGATGATCTCCCGAGGTCCCTTCCTGCCCTGATGTCTATGAAAATCACCTGGGGCAGGGCTGGGGGCTCTTGGTGTCCATGGGCAATGGTCCTTATCACTGGGCACAGAGCTGGGGGGTGGACCAGGTGGGACCCAGACGTGTCTGGGGTGGTTTGGATGGGGACGACCCTGTCCCAGGCAGGAGGTCGCATTAGATGACGTTGTGAGATCCCCTCCAGCCCGACTCTCCTGTGATCCTGAGTCATAAGAAAACAGGAAAACGCAGCCCGCCACAGCCCTCCAGGCCACGCACTGTGGTTTAATGGTTGGGTTTATAAAACTCTCTCGAATTTCCCGGGGGGGGAGCAGAAGGGGGCACGCGCTTCTCTGTGGGGTACTTTGCAAAGCCCAGATCAGTCGTTGATCTTCTCGCAGATGCAGCGGTACTTCAGGCTGCATTCCTTTATCTGGAAGATCGAGCCGAGGAATAAGCCGCAGCCCGTTTTGTAGGTCTTGCCTTTTTCTGAATACCTGCCGGAGACGTGGCAGGGGGCCCGTCAGCTGAGACGATGCCACCCGGCGCTGCCTCCCACACCTGGGCTGGCATTAACCAGCCTTTCCACCTGCACGGACAGCTGATCTGCGTGGCCCCGCTTTGCCCCGAAGGTGCCTTCACTGGGGCACCGCCAACTCCACACTCAGCAGCCCGAGTGTGGGCTTTACCGTATTTACTCGTGTATAATATCCCCACCTTCACATTCAGCTTTGCTAGCCTTTCTTCTGCAACAGTGCTGTCTGTTAGCCAGTCCTGGTAATCTCTCTCTTCTATGCCACAGCCTTGCAGGCTCTTTTTAGTTTTAACTAAAAAGCCTTCTCTCATCCTTAATGGCTCCTGTCTTATCTCAGCTGTGGCCATATACACAGATTCATAGATGTTAGGGGCTGGAAGGGACCTTGCAGATCATCAGGGTGAGCCCCCTGCTCTAGGCTGAAACTCTCTCATCCTGCAAGGGAAAACCCATGGTTTCCCATGCTTTTCTCCTTTAAAGGAAAATCCGTTTTTAAAGTTTGTTTGTGACCCTTTCATATATTCTTGCAACCTACTTTTGAGTCACAACCCATGGGTTGAGAAACGCTGTCTTAGAGCACTGTCCTTCTCTCTTCCTTCTGCATGTCTGAGCTTAGCTACATGCAATCTCCTAACAATTTTTACAACTGCAGGGATTTTTTACCATTTGGGGGTGTCATGCAATCTGCAGTATGGGAGGCAGGATGACTCCTAGATGAACGCTGAGCCTGTCTCAGCCTGGCAATTCCTATATTCCCCTATTTATTGCCATGGAAATCAGCCTTTTCAAATGAGTGCTAATAAACTATCCCGTTCCACTTCACACTTGATCATATCGTTTGTGTTTGTGTGTCTATGAAGCTCATTTTTCTGTTTTGAGGTACTAAGATAACGATGTTTTTAGCGTTTAGATGATGGTTTGTCTGGGCTGGTTTGGACAGGGTTGATCCTGCCTTAGGCAAGGCTTGGATTAGATGTGACCCTGCAGCTCCCTACCAGCCCCACGGCTCTGTGAGTCTGTGAAAGTCGGGCTGACAGGGCTCTTGAAGCAGGATCCACTTCATCTGAACCAACCCAGACACATCCTGGTTTACCTTGTGAAAAGGTCCATTGCACTGGGAGACCCCAAGCCCTGCCCCAGGCAATGCCAGGGGACAAGGGTGGCAGTGCCCTGCTGCTTCCAGGGTGGTTCAATGCACTAGAGAGAGCCCAGGCAGAGGCCATGCAGAGGAAGGCAAACTCTCCCAGTCTGTGCGGATTTGACAACTAATTAGCATGGGGCAGGCTTATTCAGCCCTGGCATGCAGCAGTGCTAACGACTCTGCCCAGAGCGCTCCTTGGATGCAGCTACTCTACCTCCAATGGAGGAGCACATCCCTCTGGAGGGGTATGATGTGCCCGAAGGGGCTTGCTGGCTTGGGGCTATCAGCCTGGATTCCTGCAGGGGCCAGGGAGCAGGACACTTACACCAACTGCTCGAAATCAGACCCGTCAATCCAGATCCACTTGTGGAGGAGAGTGTTGAAGGCCAAGCCAACCCAGTAACGGAAATACTTGATGCGGTATCCGTCAACGATCTCGAACTTGGAACGTATTTGCATTCGAAAGAACATCTGCAGGAGGAGGAAGGCGTGAGCCAGAGAACGAGGCTCCCTGGGGGGAAAGCCAAACCCAGGCAGAAGGCAAGCCAAAGGCAACTCCCTATTCAGGTCGGTCTACAGGTAGGTCCCCAGGGGTCCCCCAGGTGTGGTCCAACCTGAACGGGAGGTTCAGCTGCACCATGACACTCCCCTCATGGTCTGTCCCTGCCCTGCAGCATCCACCAAAAAGGATCTCGAGGCAGCCCTGGGTGCCTGGCTGGGAATCACTGGTCTCAATGCTGTGGTAGATCTGGCCCAAAGCTTCCCAGGTCATCCCAGCTATGCTCAGCCTGAATGCAGCCCGTGGCTCATTGGGGACAAGAGGACAGCCTGGCTCCTACCATGGCCCAGGTAGCAGTACTGCCCCTGGGAAGAGGCCCAGGGCAACTGATGGCTGCAGGAAGAGGTGTCATGGTAGGTTGGTGCCTTGGGGTGGAAGGTGAAAATGTTGGTTCCCCCTCTAAGATCGTGCCCCCTCTCTGCTTGTTTGTACTATATGGATTGGAGATGGTCTGGGCTGACTCCTACCTTTCCAGGAGTCTGCCCATTAGCTCTTTGCTCCCTGTCTCTGACCCTATCCTGTTACACTGGGCTTTTCTAACCCAACCCTGTTCTCCTGCCAGGGACCCTCATGGCCAGTCCTGCCAGGGACCAGCAATGGCCTGTTTGCCGTGTCGCAAATGCTTGGGAAACATGGATGGATGATCCAGGCTAGATAGACAGACAAACACCAGCCTAAAGAGGTTAAGACAGGGATGATCTGGCTTGGAGAGGGGATGGGTTGTGATGTGACCTAAGGGCTTTGCTAGCTTCCACCCTTTAGGGTGAAGTGACACATTACACTCGGACCATACTAAATCCGTGGCGTGTTAAGCGGTGTTAAAATTAGAATGTGCTGTGAGTTGTAGCACATAAAGAGTTAATGCCATTTCTTGCCTGCAGGGAGGGGTGCAGTTAGGAGTCAGGACACCTGGTTACTATTCCTGCTGGGAGAAGGGGCTGGGAGTGGTGCATCCTGGGATGCTGGAGGACTACAAATGACTCATTTTATTTCCACGGAGCAGCCTGAAGTTACCCTAATGCGAGCTGCAGACATGTGGCCAGACAGAAAGCCCCAAAACCTGTTTCTGTGTGACCATAGCCTGAACCTTTTCAGATGCGACAACTAGCTTGCTCAACAAAGTGAAGGAAGCCATCAGCACATCTAACCACCCCAATAATGAGTCACAGTTAAACAGAGAACAAGGCCTGAAAGGAGATATTATAAAGGGAAGACCATACTTTAAATAATCCAAACATACTGGGTGTATCTACATGTGCATTTACGTCACATTAAATTTACCAGAAAATAGGCCAGGTGTCTACACATGCAGGCATTAAAGTTCATTAACACCGTGTGGATGAAAGTTAGTCCCAAGTCAGTCCATACACATGGTTAACCCTCACCTGAAGTGGCCTCAGAAGGCACTTAGCACGAGTTAATGAGCTTTACTTAAGGTGTGGATGATTGCGTCTTAAGAGCCCTTAGTGCAGTGTGTGTGTAATGCACAACTTCACCCCATGGCTCCGTGACACTCCGCAGATGGGCAAGCAGATGGACAAAGAGGCCATTTCCCACTCCCATGGACCAACTAACCCCTCAGCCCAGCATATGAAAGGCTGCAAATCCATGCTAGCCCCAGGCCCCTGGCTAAAGAAGAAAAGAGACTGAACATCTGGTTTTACCACTTTGGCCTGGGTCTCCACCTTTGCAAGCCTGCCTCCTTTTTTCTTGCAAATGAAGATACAGTTGGCCCAGGTTGCCAGCTCATCAGACATGAAGTAGCAGGTATCACCTCGCTGGATCCAGTCGTCCAGGCACGGCTCGCACTGGCTGCCTTGGGGAGACAAACTACAGTTGGCTGTACCCCTTGTTCCCAGTCGAATACACATGAAACAGTACACTGCATGGCGGGTGGGCCTGAATTGCCAGCAAAGCTCATCCCAAGCTGCCTAGCTCCATGCAGGGCTAGTCAGCTCCTCCTGCAGTGTTTGTATCCCCATTGCTCCTGCTTTGGGGGTTATAGGTTGCAGGCCCACTCCGCCACTCACCTCTGCCAGCTGCCAGCTGCTTCACTGCTAGCTTGAGTTTCTCATTCTGGTCTTGGTGGCTTTCCATCTTTTTGTTCATCAAGATGGAAATGTTGGCATCTGAAATGGATGAAAATGGGCCGTTAATGCCACGGCCCAGGGCAGGTGCTCAGATGGGGCAGAACCTTTGTTCTTGGCTCTTTCCCCACTGCCAGGCTGGCCATGCTTTTGTATGGGTCTTCTTCTAGTCAACTTTTCCTGGCCCTGCTGCTTGGACGGCATAGGAAGGGAGGAATGTTTTCCAGATGGGTCAGCAAAACCATGAAGAGAGGCTGATTATGATGTTATACGGATCAGCAGAGGGGGCAGGGGTGGGCAATGGCTTTCATGGCATAGCCCCTTCCTTGCAGGACCCTGAGCAGGACTCTGATAATCTAGGAAGGTACTGGGTGGGCAAGATGGATATGGAGTGGTCCTCCATGCATCAGCCCTATAGGATTCCCCTGGGTAATACAAAGACTGCATTACTGCTCCGTGGCCAGGGAGCCCCTTTCAAATAGGGGGTGAGAGGCTACCATGACCTCTGGTACCAGAGCCGGCATGGGATGCCCTGGGTGAAACGAGGCTTCCCTGGTGGTACTTACAGTTGCCGAGCACGCCCACAACCCCAATGAACAAGATGAGGCAGCCGATCCCCAGGATGAAGGACACCAGCCGCCACTTACTAGGCAGAACAAAATCCTCTACAGGAGAAGCAGAAGAGGAGATGAGGGGTGAGTTTCTCTCATGAGGCCACACATCTAATTCTCAAGGCAGTACCAGGCTCTCCCAGCCCAACCCAACCCAACCCAACCCAACCGACATGGGCTGGACAAGCATGGAAAACTAAGCCACATTGGTTTGACCTGGTTTGTGGGCCTATGTATCTTGAGGCTGAACAAGGACATCATGAGGGTGGGGACTATTGCCAGCCTTGGCCTTGGCCAAGCTGCAGTCATGTGGCCAGGCAGAAAGCCCCAAAGCCTGTTTCCGTGTGACCATAGCCTGAACCTTTTCAGATGTGACAACCAACTTGGTCAACAAAGTGAAGGAAGCCATCAGCATGTCTAACCAACCCAGTAATGAGTTGCAATTAAACAGAGAATAAGGCCTGAAAGGAGATATTATAAAGGGAAGACCATACATTAAATAATCCAAACACACTTGGCTGGACTATCACCTTGCTGGGGTTGTCTGACCCCAGTACTCTTTCCTGCCATGGCAGGGGGTCGGACTTGATGATCTGCTCAGGTCCCTTCTGACCCGACCAACTGTGAAACTAATCTACATGTGCTTTTTTACTTGGGTTTTAAATACCTCCAAGGATGGAGATTCCAGCACCAAATGCTTGTCTTTTGAACAGCAAGCAGATAAAAGGTCATGCTGGAGACCTGTTTCTGCCTCTTCTATCACTAGCCAACCTGCAGGGAACTGTGATATGGGTAATGGGATGCTCCAAGAGCCAAGGGGGGGTGGACTCTCCATCCTTGGAGGTGTTGAAGACCTGGGTAGACAAAGCCTTGGCTGGGATGATGGAGTTGGGCTGGTCCTGCTTGGAGCAGGGGTTGGACTAGATGTGATCCCCTGAGGTCCCTTCCAACCCTCATTGCCCGCAATTTTGTGATGCTAGGAGCCAGGTTAGCCACGGCTACCATATCTGCCCACACATGAACTTCTTCCTCTGCCCAAGGGACGTTCCCCACCCACCCCCAGGCCTAATGCATAGGGAACATGGACATGGGAACACAGGGCCGGCAGGGTCTGGGTCACTGAGACCAGTCCCTACCGCAGCCACCATGTTGCATCACTCTCGTCATAAACTGATCCAGCTCCATCTGCAAAGCAGTTAGATTTATCACCCCTGTTACTCTGATTAGGAAGTGACCTCTGAGCCTTTGTGTTATATCTTCTCATCTTAACCCTCCTTTGCATCTGTCTGAGATTGAATTCATCCTTCTTGAACAGAGGTGATCAGGGCTGAGGGCAGTATTCCAGGTGAGGTCTCCACCAGGTCTTGGACCCAGCATTAATACCACCCTATTTCTGCTGGAAACACCTCTCCAGATATAACCTTAGATGTCATTAGCCTTTTTCAGAGCTGTGTCCCATTGGCAGCTCACACCCATTCTCTGATCGGCCAGTTCTCCCGGATCCTTCTTCTCTTCCATTATTTCCAAGCAAAGAATCCAAGTTTATAGCTGGGATGAAACCTATCTGCTTCCCTCGACACGAAGGGCCTCAAGCTACTTGAGTCTCAAGCTGTGGTCATTTCCCAGACCCCCCACTCCCTTTAGCACCCAGGACCCAAAGGACGCAGCTCCATCTTCAAGCTTGGGCTCCTCAGTCTACGTAGCTAATGAGTTTCCCCAGGTGATCAATGCTCAGCTGTTGGCAATGGAGAAGAGTAGCTACAGTGCTGCTTTTGTTCATTCTCCTATTTAATGTCAACCCAATCAACTCAAGATCGCTCTCTAGTTTCCAGTGACCAGTTCACGTGTTATCTCTTCATTATTAACTATATCTAAAATAGCACGGGCTCCTGTGTGGGGAGGGCAGGGCTGGCTGGGGACCGCAGTCCTGCCCCGACCCAGCAGACGTGCAGAGATGACCTGGCCGCAGCCTCTCTCCATGCAGGGGGGGGAATTTGCACAGCCCAGGCATGGCCCCCAACACTGGGGCCGACGGCTTCCAAGGGCCCTCCGGTCTCAGCCCCGGGGTCTCCTCCTTGCGTACTTACGGCCGTACATCACGATGCGCTTTCTGGGGGGATCCTTCAAGGTGTTAATTTTCCTGGGGGGCTTTTCCCTGCCTTCCTCCTTGGGTGGGGGCGCGGCGTCGGCCACCTCCTCGTCAGACTCTGGGCTTGGCTGGACTTTGACCATTTTCGACGTTATTTGGTCCCTGCTTGGCAGCAGCTGAAACCAGAGCAATGCATGGGGGGAAGAGGGGTGGTCTCGGCGAGGGGCTCGAGGCCTCTGCACCCCCAAAATACCCAATGAGGGTCTCACACTGCCCCTCCGAGCCGGGCTCTGGAGAGCAGGGCACGCCCCAGCTCCCCCAACCCCATGGGCGCAGGCCCCCCTCGCCCCAGCGGGCCTGGGGCAGCACTGCCCCCACCCCATGCATGCCCACGGGAGACCCCCATGCACCCACCGGCACGGTCCCGATGCTGGAGCGGTCCCGAGGCCGGTCTGGCGTGGCGCGGTTCTTCCGGTTGCCATGGCGCCGGCCCGGAGCTCTGGCCCCTGGCAGCCCCCATGCCTCCCAGCAGGAAAAGCGGGGCTCGGGACCCCGGGATAAGCATCCTCTTCGAAGCCAGGGAGGTGGGCGAGCGACTGAGCACCCAAGGTGCGTGGGGTGCCGCTCGCGGGGCAGGCAGGGCACCCCGACGCCCCATCCCTGCCTCTGCTCTGCTCCCCTCCCCCCTGCCACCCCCCCAGCCCCGCACTGTGCAGCAACGGCAGGCAGGAGCCAGCGGAAGAGGGGGTCCCAGCTGCAAAAGGGGGGGTCCAGGAGAAGAAGGGGCGCAGGGTGGCATCCAAAGTCTCCCCCCACTTGTCTCTGCTCTCCAAGGTGCCACAACCGGCGGTGGGTGGCGGGGTCTGGGGTGCGCAACAGGCATGGGGTAGGTGCGGGGCACCAGGGTGGGTGTCAGGCCTCAACGGTGCCCCGGGGGGGGATTGCACCAGGATTTCACCCCTGCCCCATGGCCGGGCCCCGGGGCGGCCACCCGGTCTCATCCATGGGGCAGCCCCGAGCCGGACTCCACACGGGATCCCTTGGAGACCCAGCCCGGACCTCAGGGCACTGCTCCCGGGGCTGGAGGCTGCGCTGGCATGGGGAGGGCAGCGGGGAATGAGCCCCCTTATTTTCTATCCTCGGAGCTGAGAGATATCAAGACTAAATCCCAGGTGCGGTCAACAGCACCTGGCACGGGGGCCGGTGGGGGGCTTCACCCCACGAGCTGCCTGACCCCGGCCCCGCCGGCTCGCGCGGCCCTGGAGCTGAGCGGTGCAGGGCAGCCGGGCACCTGGCCCCGGGAGCAGCCCCGTCAGGGTCCGGAGGCTGCGGGGAGCCGCGGCGCATCCCCACTTTGTGGGCCATCCCATCTGGGGTGGCTCCAGCAGGATCGGGCCCCTCTCAACCCGCCGTCCCCAGGGCCCGGTGGGCGGGAGTGAGGGTCCCGTTGCGGGTGGGACGTGCAGGATGGATTCTGTGCTCACGGTCTCCCCTTTCTCCCCTTTAGCCGCGTCCCCCGGGGTGTCCATATGGCGACCCATTGCCATGGTTTTGGGGTTCCTCTTCCTGATCCTGTTGGGTGTGCTGATCTTCACGGCTTACTGGGGTGAGTAGGGGCAGGGAGAGCCCGTGTTCATGGCCGTGGGCTCATAGCACCGGGCGGGTCTTCCCCGAACTAGCTCCTGCTCGAAGTAAAGCAGATCTGCTAGAAAACCAGCCCGCCTGGGCTTCGTGACCCCCAGGGATGGGTCTGCCCCGTGCTCCTGGGATGTTGTCCCTGGGTTTCATTTGAAGCCGGAGGCCTGTAGGGCTTGGAGACCATCTAGACTACCATCTCCAGCTGGGCTGCCCATGCCTCTGGACTGAGCTATGCCAAAGGGATGGGAAGCCAGGGGAAGGAAAGGAACGGAGCAACCCAACAACCTCCCTCGGGCTGCCGGAGAGATCCCGTGCGGCTGCAGCAAGAAGTGGGGTCACATTTGCGCTGTCACCGCTGCACAACGTGGGGCTAGAGAGGAGGACGGCAGAAGGACACAATGCAAATGCTGGGTAACCCCTGATCCTGCGGCTCCTGAGTCTGCACCTGAGGGGGCTTTTGAAATCTCCCGCCCCCTCCCCAGGCCTCCTGTTCCAGTGCCCCCACACCTTGTGCTCAAAAAGCTTCCAAAGCATCCAACCTCAGTGTTCCTTGCTGCAAACTGGGCCAGTTACTTCTTGTCCTCCCCTCAGGGAGCAGGATCAACACCCTCCTTACAATAGGTTCAGATCAGTGTTGCAGTGGGAGCAGGAAGGGACTTCCCTCTTGCTCAGACTGGTCTGGACTGGGGGGTTTTGCCTCTGTAGCAGGTGCACGGCCTCGGTCTGGGCTCTCCAGACCATCCACAACCCCCCTGGCAATAGCCTGCTACACACAGGAGGACTGTTATCAAGTTGCCCCTTCATCTTCTCTTCTCCTGGCTACACAAACCCAGGCATCCTTTCAGGCTCCCCCACTGCCTGCTGGGGCGACCACGCAGAGTTCGTGCTTTGCAAACTCTTGTCACGCTGGTGCATCTCCTCCAGGCTCTCTCTCGGGGTCCGCAGCTCTTGTAAGAGTAAGGGGCTCTGCTCAACCAGGACTGGCTACTTCAGCTGAGACTGCACCAAAGCTGAGCTGAGCTATGTCCGCCAACGCCTTCCATATGACGCTCGCGCTCATCCAGCCCAGAGGACACCCTGCCTGTTTTGGAGCAACCAGCGACACCCATTCAGCATGGGTGAATCCCACACCGAATCCCCGAGATCATCCTGAACTCCCATTTTTGCTTTCCACCATGATCCTACCTCTTCTGCCACCTTGAGAAGCCAGTTCCTTATTCCAGCATCCAGCTCACTAATGAAAATTGTGAATAGCGCCGAACTCAGGGCACATCTGTGCCACATGCATGTGAAAAGTGCACCCGTTTCAAGGTTGCTCGGTACAGGCTGGGCACGTCTACACGTGCGCATTTACTGCGCAATAACTGAAATCACGGTGCAGTATGGGGGTGCATCTACATGTGCATGCCCATACTGTGCAGTTAATATGGTGACGTCTGCTGTCTCGAGTGTAAATCTGATACCTGCATCAGGGC
Organism: Crocodylus siamensis; assembly: GCF_052110815.1. Taxonomy (NCBI): domain Eukaryota; kingdom Metazoa; phylum Chordata; order Crocodylia; family Crocodylidae; genus Crocodylus; species Crocodylus siamensis. The sequence continues at coordinate 1,144,846 of NC_143398.1, read as the reverse complement.
CCTGAGGTATGTGGGGGATCAAGTGACCTGGGGGAAGCAGAAGCAGGAGGGGGCAGCAGCCCTCTCATTCTTCCTGAGAAAGTACGACAATCGGCTACACAAAGGCATGGCGCCTGGGAAAAAAAGCAGGAGGAACTGGAAGTCCTTGCATAGCCCCGGGGCTATGGCAGGATTGCAATAACAGAGATATGGTGGGAGGTCGCATGACTGGAGGACGGTCACAGATGGGTACAAACTGCAGGAAGGACAGGCAGGAGAGAGGAGGAGGAGGAGGAGTTGCACTTTATGTAAAAGAGCAGTAGGACTGCACTGTTCTCAGCGGGGGCAGATGGCAGGACAGGGAGCAATGGGCTCACGATGCAGCAAGGGAAGTTGGGGTTAGATATTAGGAAAAACTTTCTCACAAGCAGGGTGATGAAGCACTGGCTCCCTCCAACCCTTTATAATGCTATGGTTTTGAGGCCGATTCCAGCCCCTCTGCGAGCAAGGCCTCTGGGTGACGGCGGTTCTGGGAAACACTGGCTGAGCCCCAGTGAGGCAAAGCTTTGGCCTCTGATCTCCGGGCTGGCAGTGGCCTTAGCTTTGCTGGGCCCCTCCACAGCAGGGTGCGGAGCCAAGCAGGTCTTGATGCTCCTTCACTGCATGACCTAAATGTCTGCAGTGGTTTCTGCACGGCCGACTGTGGAAGCACCCCCCACGCCACCGCTGCCTGGGATTGCAGGGGCTGGGGCAAGTCCCATCTCAGACCTGCCTTGCAAGGAACCAGGGCAGAAGGACGGTGCCGAGGCCCACGAAGGCCACAGGGCAAAGCCGGAGGGACCCAGAGGAGGGTCAGGTTGGGTGCTCCCCTGCTTACAGCCTGGCCCCCGGCGTGGAGGCGTCCCACCCTGCCGCAGGCTGGTGGCTGAGTTGTCTCGTGCCTTTGAAGTGTACAGGTTGTCCGAGCAGTCCGAAAAAAGGCTGGAAGCCATTGACCTGGAGAACATCCACCTCGTGGACATGTTGCAGCAGCTGGTAAGCGGACTAGGTAAGGGAGCCTGGCCGGAGCTCTGGGGCGGACGCGGGGGAGAAGGGGCAGCCTCCATCCCTCCACCTCCTCCCTGCTGAGGCCGCAGCCACCCTCTCTCCTCTCACTGTATCTGTCTCCCTGGATGCCCATCCACCCATCCCTCCAGCCTTAGCTCTGCCCTAGCTCTTCCTGTGATTCTCGGTCTCAGAAGAGGGCCTGGTCCTCACCCCCTGACCCACCTCCATCACTGTGCGGAGAAGACGGGGTACCCCATGCCGGGCTCCCTACCAGCGGCTTGGGTGGCTCAAGGCAGCCCGGGGTAGCAGCAGACTTTTGGGGCTCCAAAAGCGGCGTGTGGGGAGCCCGGCGGTGAGGAGCTGCGGTGCCCACCTCCCCTTGGCTGCAAGGAGGGACCGGGCCTGGCTGTTTCTTGCAGGGTACAACTGCAGCACGTGCGAGCTCGCCTGGAACCAGTGGTCCAGGGACTGCTACTTCCAGTCCGAAAGGCAGATGACGTGGCAGCAGGGTTTGAAGTTCTGCCTCAGCAAGGATGCCAGCCTGCTGAAGGTGTCCAGCATGCAGGAGCTGGTAGGGTCCCCTCCCGTCCCTTGCACCTCCCTGGACGGCAGAGCTCAGCTGCCTTCTGGCCCCCGGGCTTTCTCTCCCCAGCTTTTGGACGAGGGCTTGGAGGGGCTCTCGGTCAGAGCTGGCCCCTACCTTCGTGGTTACCACGATCTGCAGGGACTTGATCGGATCCAGCCCCCAGAGGTGGAGGGGGCAGCTGTCCTAACCACGACTATGTGGAGGAGGAAATCCTTTGTGCTACCTGGTGGGGCGATGCCGTGGAGCAGTGATTCTCAACCAGGCAGGGGCGGATCTAGGATTCAGGGAGACACTGTGATGATGGAGTTGGCCCAGATGGTTTTATTGTACTTAGCAGGGCAGATCCCCTTCTTCTCAGTCTTAAATGACTTGATGTAGCTAGAGGGTGAAGGCCTGCCCCTTGCACTGTGGGCAGGCAGACCCCTGTGAGAGTCTACCAGAGCCTCCCAAATGCCTCCGGAACTGGTGGCGATGGGGGATTGCTCTTGGCCTTTCCCTCAAACTCACTCCTTTGGCCTTTTGGCTCAGGGCAGGTGAGACTAGGTGGCATCTGAATCATAAGGCGTCCGGGCATGGGGTCTGCATGTAAAGGCTGCCTGCCATGGATTTGGGTGCATCTGAGACCCAAGACTGATGAGTCTGGGAGGGAGGATGCTTGCTGGCGGCACTGCTGCACAGACCAGAATGACTGAGCTCTGCTCAGTGGATGGAGTTCAGACCTGATCTAGCTAATTTGGCCCAAGACATGATGTATATATACATATATATGCGTATGTATGTGTATGTGTGTGTGTGTGTATATATGTATGTATAAGTGTGCATATATGCATACATATACACACACACACATATTTATAGATATACACACATACGCACATGTGTGTGAATTTCATGTCTTGGGCCAAATTAGCAGGTTGTGTGTGTGTGTGTTGTGCACAACCTGGGGGCTTGTGGCAGGCACCCACAGTCCCACCTCTCCCAGATGCTGGGGGCAGTGGGGCAGTTGTGGATGGAGGCAGGGGAAATCCCAGGTCTCACCCCAGTCCTGGGCTTTTTGTGGCAGAAATTTGTGCAAAGAATGATTACCACCAGCTCCAAAATTTTCTCTGGGAAGCGTGTCTTCGTGAACTACTGGATCGGCCTGATGTATCACCAGGACGTCAAGGGCTGGGTGTGGACCGACGGCACCACCTTCTCCTCCAACATGTACGTCTCTGATGGCTCTGCACGCACACTGCCCCCCTGTCCTGGCTCCGCTCCTACGCAGGGTCTCTGCCTCCGGGAACGGAGCCAGCACCGAGAGCTTTCCAGCGTGAGCAGCAGGACATGCCCTTTCGTATGGAGAACTCCCATTTTTGTCTATGCAGCCCAGACACTAGATAGCTCCTCTTGGCAGTAAAATGCCAAGGCTGTGCCAGCCTCTCTCTCTGTGGGCAGAGCCCACTACAGCCTGTCACCGTGTACAAGCTCCCTACGGCAGCAATGCCTGTCTTTCATGGGCGCAGCTACATCCAGGCCAGGTGGAGAGGGAGGGTGCAATCATTTAGCAGGGCAGAAAGTCACGACAGACAGGCTCTGACCTTCCCATGTCAGGTACCATGTTCCTAGCAGAGCAGGTGATGCCTGCTAGCTTTGCCCAGCACCCACCCCGAGCGCCCTGGCAGCAAGGGCCAGCTCCCCCGGGGCTCCCAGCCCATCCCTGTTCATCCAAGCCCGGTGTGAGCAAGCTTGGAAGGCAATTTCAGCCCCAGGAGTGAGCAGGGCATTAATGCCCCAGGCTGTGACTGCCCCCGCCTGCCCCCTAAGCTGGTGACAAGACAGGCTCTGTGTGTTGCAGTTTCCAGCTCCAGGCCACCGAGGGCTGCGTGTACTTCAAGAAGGACACGATCAATGTGCAGAGCTGCACCAGGTGGAACTCTGTCATCTGCAAGAAGACATCCAGGTTCGGGCTGAACTGAGCCAGGCTGAGTCCAGCCTCTCCAGACACCCCCAGCCTGGTGGGGTACGGCACTGGCACCTGCCCAGAAAGACAGGGGAGCCCCCCTGCCCTCCGCTGCAGCATTTGTGTGGCCCAGGTCCTGCCAGGCCCATTGTTTTGGGGTCAGCATGTGGAGCTATGAATAAAGCACTGGTTATCAAAGCCCCAGTGTGCCTGGAGGCTCATGGTGGGTGGCACAGCTGGGCTGCATGCCAGGCACAGGGCTTCTCAATGCCACCAACGGGCACGGTCTGCAGCATGAAGCCCCCAACCTCACCCACAACCGCCTGTGGCAGGCAGGGCTGGCACCCCAGACCCTCAAGCAAGGGGGGCAACAGGGGAAGGGAAGGTTGCAAGGGGGTCTGGGCGTTGGCAGGGACCCACGCTGGAGCTCTTCACAGGCTGAAAGCAGAGATACGGTCCGTCCCCTGCACCACCGGGAAAGGACTTTAAGTCACTTTATCCCTCTGCAGGTGGGTTCCTCGCCCAAGAACCAGCTCCTTTTAGTCCGGTCAGCCCTAAATTAGCCCCCCCGAAGGGTTTCCTGGCCGACTACCTTATTTCTCCACGTATAACACACACCTTTCTCCCCAAAAATGGAAATTTTGCGGGTATGAAAGTAGGAAACTGATTCCGATGAGTTGGGTTAGAAGGAAAATCTTGATATCTATCCCCCAACACTTCATTGTGCTTTCCCAAAGCAAGGTGCAGGTCTCTTATGCGGGGGGCGTGTGGTACATGAAGACATATGGGATGGTCGTTTCAATGGCATGTGCGGGTGTTCTCCAGCCCCGCTCCGGTTGTGCTTGGCATTGGCACACACACGGCAGCAGCGTGCACCAGGCTTTTCTGTATCCGGGACCCAGGGCATCTTGCCGAAGGCCTCTTTTCCCTGCAGTGGCACAGCTTGCAAAGGTGGCAGGCTAAGGGGGGCTATGCTGGGGCTACAGAATCGCTAGGAGCAGGATCTAGGTCAGCAGCTGCTTTTGGTGCAAGCGGTTCTGCTTTTCGATATACTCCTCTCCAGCTCCGTCTCCCTCTCCTGCCCCTGGTGCATGGAGAACCCTTCCCATACAGGCCCATCCTTGGCTTGAGGTCTCCTTGGTCCTACAGCCCCTGCAGACCTGGACTGTGTTGTCAAAGCCTCACTTTGTTTCACCGGGTAGCCCCTGTCCTAGCGCAGGATCTGTCAAGCCACCAATTACCATATTCTCTCACACACAATGCACACCTTGCACGCCCTGTCCAAAAAAATAAACAAACCCAGCTGATGGAAATGGGGGTGCATATTATACGCAAGAAATACAGATCCCCATGGCCAGGCTTTATTATGCCAGTGGCCAGGGTTGGTTCACAGGCTGCATCAAATGCACCGGGCTGGCAGCAAGCGCAGGAGCAGGAGTAACTGCGACTCAGTGACTTACCCAAAGTAAAATCTTTTTTCCTTTGTGTTTCCTGTTCCAAAACAGAGTGTATTATATTCTAGGGTGTGTTATATACAAGGAAATATGCCATTTGGTCACTGGCTGCTCCTCAGAAAACAGGGGGCTCTGAAGAGAGCCATGCCCTGCAAGAGCCCAGGTTTGAAAACAACATCTCCCCCCAAAAAAGTCTCTGTCATATGCCTCTGTAGTTACCATTGACATCTCAGGAACTAAAGCAGGCATTGAGGCACCACAACCAACAAGTCCTCTCCCAGCAAATGTCCCCCCGCTCTTGACCCCCGCCCAGTTTTGGAACGGGGCCTCGTTAGCAGACATGCTGCATTTGTAGTGCTGGACAAGCAGTGCGGCCTCCTGCGCCCCACTCTCCTCCCCTGATATAATTGCATCCTTCATTTCATTCATTGCCAAAAAAGTTGGGGTTGTGGCAGTCATGGGGTTCAGTCAGCGCCCTTGGTTCGGTGGCACAGCGAGGCTGGGGGCAGTTTGCCCTGTAGGAAGAGCAGCCAGGCACAGACGCTTGAGTGCGATCCTCATTGGGACATTATGGGACACGACTGAACCATCCCAATGGACAATGGGGGCTGATCTGGGGCAGGCTATGCCTATCCCCACCGATTGCTCCTTTCTAGGACCCCCGTCTGTCGTCTCTCCAAGGACACGGGCGAGGCTTCCTGGCTCCCATGATTTGGCACTGGCCTTGTCCTGGAGAGCACGGCGAGGGAAGGAGCTGAGCGTCCGGCCGTGAGGATGCGGGCAGACTGCTCCAGGATGCCGGAGGGGAGCAGCACGGATGAAGAGGAGGAAACGGCTTGGGATGTTTGTGCGAGCGGCGCTTCGGAGCGAGTTAAGACTTGTGTGTCGTCCCCACAGATGTCAGCAGAGGGAGTCAAATACCAGTTGACCCCCTTTCATTAACTGTAGCTGCTAGGATAACTCCTACAGCATCAGCGTGGCTGGTGTTTGTTGCTACCCATATCAAATAGCCCCCCCCCCCATTTTTTGGACTACATTTCCCAGCATGCCATGTTTCCAATGGGGGCCCCCATTGCAACCCTCCCGTTCCCGCCCAGGTGCACCCTCATCTGTCTGCGTGGTGCCGCCTCCGGCTTCTGGAGGTGTGTTGGGACTTGTTTTATCAATGCTTTTGCAATGTTTTTCAAAATGCGGCTTGCTGTTCGGCTTGGTCCTCCCTGCTCCCGCCTAGAGCTATGATAGTTATCCTTCTCACCCACGTGTGTGTGTGTGTGTGTGTGTGTGTGTGTGTGTGTGTGTGTGTGTGTGTGTGTGTGTGTGTGTGTGTGCGTGCGGTGGGGAGGGTGTCATTCACATGCCCTAAACTACTCACAGTCTGGAAGCTGCAAACCCCCAGCCCACCCCGGTTTTCTTCCTACTCAAAACCTTTGCCGCTTTAGGGGAAACAGGCCGTGCTTCTGTAATAACATCATTTTGCACAAGCACGCAGGTAGGTCTCGATTATTGCAACACTCCTGGCCATTGAGCAGCCCTCCCAAAGTGCAGTGGCCTTATTTTACCCCATCACCAAGTCTTTTGGTGATGCAGGTCGCTTTCAATAGCTGAGGATTTGCTTTAATTGTTTTTTTATTTAGTGGCAGGCACGGACCCGTTCCTGGAGCGAGTACTCATAAGTTTGGGGCAGTACGAGCGGTGCCGCAGCGTGGCGGGGTCTGTTTCCGCGCCTGCTGGCATTTTGTGCACTGCATGGTGGGGTTGGGGATGTGAACTTTCCTCCTCTTGCAGGGAAGCCAACCATTGCTTTTTTCTTTGTTTATCGGCCACCGAGACCGGCGCCCCGCTCGCGCTTCAGCCAAGCCCTGCCAAGGTTTTCACAGCAAGTGGAGACGCTTGAGGTTTTGGCAGAGCCCTCAGCAGCCGGAGCACAAAGCGAAGCTACCTGGCGGGATGAACGCCGTGAGTCCCGGCGTGAGGACCGTGCCGTCCTCGAGGATGTGCGAGACACTGTGCAGGAGTTCAGAGACACAGTCGACAAGTCCAGTGCTGACATCCATAGTTCAAATGATTTTTTTTTTCAAGGAAGCCTTGCAGAAATACGTAAAAAATTAACAGGTATGACACCCGAAAGGGAAACCTCGGTCTGCTCGTCTTGCCTCTGTGCAAGATGGGCCCGTTCCCCCTAACTCTGTGGGGTCACAGCAGGGCTGTACGACTACCGGGCCAGGGCCAGGGCTCTACCCTCTCTGGGGTCCTAAACCTGAGGGCTCGGGCGCCTCAGGACAAGGGCGTCTCCCACTGGGGTCCCTGGCTGTGCTCCACGGGTGTCCAGCTTGGGGGGGGGGCACATGCAATGAGTTGTCGGGTCTCAGCGTACCCCTTAGGGGAATAAACGGTATAGAAAAGGAAAGGCCCTCTCACCTTCTCCTGCCCCAGGAGGACAAGGAGGGAGCTCAGCCAGAGAAGGTGCTAATGTACTTGCCCTCTTTCAAATGTAAAACTTCCTTTGTGGAAGCCCAGATCTGGACTTGGCCAGAGTCTTGCTATGGGCGGGGGACGTCCAGCAGGGCGTGCTCCCGAGGGTAATTGTCTCTGATATGTCCTCCATAGGAGGTCTATATTGAGCAGATTCTTTTTGGTATTGGGTGGTGGAACCAGAGCGTGCTCCATCCACTCCGTGCATTGACCTGGTATTGCAGTGCTTCCAGGACCGGTGCAAAAAAACAGAAAAAAAAAAAAAAAAGGTTCTTTGAGTAGATGTGATCTCTTATCTCAAACGCAGCAAACTTTCCTTGTGCAAAGGCCAGCACAGAAAGGAAAAAAACCCCCCAAGGCTACAGGGATGCCTTAAGCTCCTGGGGTGCCTGGGGCTGGGGTGGGGGCGTTAGGGAGACCCCAGGGAAGTGCCCGGGATCCCCTGTGTGCCATGGCAGGGGGGGCCGGGGTCCGTTCAGCCGGGCATGTGGCGCTGCTCAGTGCAGGAGGGAAACTGAGGCAGGGCAGCCCCCTGACATCCTGGTGGGGCGGGGAGGCACGGACCAGACGTGCTGCGGGTTCTTTAAGACACATTTAATCCCACTCAAAAAAGGAGCCCGGAGGGGGGTCCCTGCCTGCCCCCCGCATGTGGCTGCGCCTACAGGGACACGTCCAGCATCCCTACCCCCTGCCCAGGCAGGACGCTCACATCTGACCCAGCCCTGGCCTGCCTGGGACCCCCAGCCACCTCTGTGTGTACCCCCAGGGACAGGCACCGCTGTATACGATCCAGCCAGGTCTCTTGGCGCTGGAGCTGCCCGGGAGCTGGGGTTGGGGTAGCTTCCAGGGCCCTGACAGCCCCGGGGGCACCTAGACCCACAGCCCCAGCCCCCCCCGGCACCGATGGAGGGGAGACCCCAACCCTTCAGAGGCAGCAGAGGCGTACAAATGCCTCCGGGCTGCTGGTGTCATGGCAGCTCGCTCCCAGCTGAGCCATACTGGTGGGTCACTGGGAGAGCTGGGGGTGGGCTGTGAAGAAGCAATGGGCCCATTAAAAAAAAAAAACTTTAAAAACAATATAGTAACCCCCAAAGGGGGGCAGCGAGGAGGTTCCCAAGGGGGCCGGCACCCTGAGGGGGTCCATGGGCGCCTGGCCGGGGTGGGCCGTGGGATGTGACCCCCCTGGGGTGCCTGGTGGGGTTAGAGCCCGTCCACCGCTGGGGGGGCTAGCACTCGATGGAGTCCTCCAGCAGCCGTGCAAAGGGAGCGGGCATGTGGGGCTTGCCCAGGGGCGGGGGCGCGGGGGGCCAGGGGCCACGGGGTGTGGGGGGCCGAGCTGCCTCCTCCTCCAGGCTCTCCTCGTTGACCTCTGGCAGCGCCGGCAGCGCCGGCAGCTTGGCCGCGGTCTCGGGGTCCCGGCCTGGTGTGTCCGTGTCCCCGGGGCCCCGCTCGGCCGCCCCAGGGGGCAGCTCCGGCGCCTGCGCCCCGGGCTCGGCTGGGCTCTCCGAGGCCTCCGCCTTGCTCGGGGCAGGTCTGCCAGGCCCTGGCTCCGGGCTCCCGGCAGCTCCTGATTCCTCGGTGGGCTCCGGCCCTGGCTCCGGCTCCGGCTCCACGCCATCCTTGTGCCCTGTCTGCTCCAGCGTCGTCCCGTTGGCCAGGGCGCCCTGGGCACATCCCTCCTTGCTGGGCACAGTGGCGCTGGGCACCGGCTGCCCACCCCCGGCACTGCCCGTGCCACTCTGCTTGCCCGGCTCGGCCGGCTCGCTCCTGCCCCCCGGGTGAGCATGGGGGGCCGGCTCCCCAGAGCCCCCCGGGGCTTCATCCCCCAGATCGCTGTAGCCCTCATTCTCGAAGAACAGGCTGCCGGATCCCGGGGCCGTCTTGGTCGGGGTCACCTGCAGGAGATGGGGGCAGAGGGGTCAGCCCCCCCAAGCTGGGGGGCTGGGGTCCAAACTTGTTGGGAGCTGGGGTGCCCTAGGCTGGTCCTGCCCCCTCCTCTGTCCCGGGGGGCCTGTGAGCCAGGACTCCTGGGTTTTTTTCCCGTCCTATCCAAGAGAGAGTCACCCCGGGGACACCGCCAGAACCAGCAGCCTTGGAGTTGGGGGCAAAACTGGGGGTGATTTAACCCCCCACCCACCCACAGGACCCTGGGCACATGGCACTGATAGCGCTGGGGGGCGGGGAGGAGAAGCTGCCGACACGTATGAACACGGGACACGCAGCACATGCCACAGGCCCATGGGAGCAGGCGGCACGTGCTGCCTGGCCCGGCTCCTGGGGTGACTGCCGGCCCCCGTGGGCAGGTGCCCTGCAAGGGGCTGGGGCAGGATCGACCCCCCCAAGGACGGGCAGGAGCCACGGGGATGGAGGCAGAGGAGGGGCAGGGGGCGCGATGCTTGGCGGGCAGAGACCCTGCGAAGCAGGTCTTATGGCACGGCACGGCACGGCACGGCACGGCCCGGTCCCGGGACACTCACCGTCTTGAACCACTTTAGGCTCTGGCAGGCAGCAGGGCCGAGGGCAGAGAGCGAGAGAGAGGCGAGAGGCGTGAGACCGCAGCCGAGGGCCGCGTGGGGCAGGGGCACCGGGGGGCAGTGCCAGGCCTCGGGGACACCCCGGGGCAGCTGACAAGGGAAGGGAAGTGGGGGGAGGGAGGAGAGGCACTGGCTGCGCTCCCGGCTGGGGAAACTGAGGCACGGAGCCGCGAAGGGACACGGCCAAGTAGCGGAGCAATAACCACTAGGTGCTGCAGCCTTCCCAGAGCTGGGTGCGTGCACCCTGGAGTCCGGGCTCCCAGCCCCACCGGTGCTACCCACTAGATCCCTCCCTTCTCTGGGGTTGGCAGCCAGGACCCCCGGCTCCCAACCCCCCCACTTGCTTTAACCATTACAACCCCCCTTGAGGAGGGAACCCTGGCGTCCCGGCTCCCAGCTCAACCCCCCGGAGAAGAGGAGGGAACCCAGGTGTCCCCCACTGCTCCGGCCTTCTGCCCCCTGCAGTGCTGCCCCCGTGTGCCAGGACCCGGGGCCACCCCCAGCCCCGCCACAGGCACTGGTCTCTGCCTGCTGGGCTCTGAGTTGGCAGGGGAGGGGCTGGGGGAAGTAGCGTTCCCCCTCCCCTCCAGGGTTTAAGGGGTTAACATTGCCCCCATGCACCCCATCAGAAGCCCTGGCACCCAGCACTTCCCCAGTGCCCCAGTCCTGTCCCCACCCCAGGTGCCAGGGTTTTGGGGGGGCACCTGGCCCTCCCCAGAGCACCCAGCAGCATCTCTCCAGCCAGAGTGGGGGTGGGGGTGTGACACAACATGGCACAGGAGGCTTAGGCTGGCAGGGGCTGACCCCTCCATGCCCTGAGGACACAGGCCGCAAATGCCCCATGGGGTAGGAGGGCACATGGACAGATACATGGATGCACACGTGCACATATACGCATGTAACCTATACATATGCACACACTTGCATGCAAATATGAACACACATGCACATACACACCAATGTGTGTGCATGCATGCTGTGTCAGAAGGCCACCTCTGTTTCTTCCCAAAATCTCTGTGCTGTGACAATTTGGTTAGGATGGGCCCAGCAGAGGAGACGTACCCTTACTGTCTCTCTTCAGGGAACCGGAGCTGGCTGCAGTCCTGAGAGAGGGGGGAAACCTGCTCCCTCTGCCCACGGGACTGGGATCAGCCACCTGGGTGAGGGGCTCGGGCTCCCTGGTGGGCCAGAGACTGCTAGTCCGCCCAGCAACCAGTGATGCATTTCAGATTGGTTGGCTGACAGCCAACAGGTGCTGGCCTCCTTTGGACCAGGTAAACGAGGTCATAAGGACTGCCCAGGAGGAGGGGGCAGCAGCCATGAGGAAAACTCAGGGAGAGAGAATAGCTGGACCATCTGAAACTTGCTCGCTCTCGAAACTCATGATCAAGGAACGGCCTGCCTCCAGAGGGAATCTCCCCCGTCTCTGGATGATACTCGTGAGTAAGCTTCCTGAGATCTAACTACATGTGTAGCTTCCAGTTACTCAGATGTGCGATCAAAGGCTACCCAGCCACCCTGTTTGCTCTATGGGATTTCTCTGATACCACTCAGCTCTGTCCCCTATTCCAGCTCTACTCCTTGTAACCAATAAAGTTCTCCTTTGTACCTAGCGTGGGGGACTTATTGGGAGTGGGTCTAGATTATGCCTTGGGGTCCCTTTGGTTTGGCTGACTAAGGGAGACCGCTATTTGTGCTTCTGACTGAGGGAAACATCCCAAGTTCTTGAAGTGAGTCAAGTACCCTCGAGGGCTACTAGGCCTGTTTCCCGGGGGCACAGAGCCAGAATCAAGCCTGTCCCTGGGTGGCGGCAGCTGTACCCCCAGGCTAGCAGGCGTGCTCCAGAAAGGGGTCGGCCATACATGAGGCGCCCCCAGGGAGGCGCTCGGAGCCTGGAAGGTGGTCGGGCGCAGTGAAGTGGGTGGCTTAGCACAGGTGCACCCCGTACTGGCTCGCCACACATGCACAAGCACCTACACACACATAAATGGATACATGCATATGCATGCACTGGCACGTGCACGCACATACACCTACATGCATGCATGCACCTGCATGTATGGCCATGTGCATGCACACATGTACATGCAAATGCATGCAATTATGAATGCACACAGTCTTGGATACACCTGTATGTGTATGTGCACACCTGCACATACACATGGATACACACATATATGCATGCCCTTGCATGTGTGCATCCACCTGCATGTGCACATGAATGCATACATGTATGCACACACACAAGCATGCAAATATGAATGTACACATACAGTTGCATACGCACATCTATACACATGTATGTGTATGCACATACACACATATACATAAATATACACATGTGCATGCCTTTGCATGTGTGTAGCTGCCTGTATATGCACATGTATGCACCTATGCACACACATGCATACTAATGTGTGCACATTTGCGTATGCACACATAAACACATAGGTGCATGCAAGCCCATCCACACCCACGCCCATACACATATGCCTGTTTCCTTACACATGCATGCATGCACACATGTGTACACATATACACACGTGTAGGCTGAAGCTGCAGCCGTGTTCAGCAGGAGCTCTGCCAGCCCATGTGGCCCAGGCAGTGCCCACCCCACCTTGCCATCTCCTTGTCCCGGTGGCCCCCCTCATCCCTGGGCGCTGTGCCTTACCACGTTGGGGTGCTTCTCCACGGTCAGGGATGTCCGGTCCAGGGACTCGTCCTCGTCTGGGCACCTGCGCACAGCGCATATGACGAGGCCCAGCAGCAGGCCCAGCAGCAGAAGCAGCCCCCCTAGCGTGCCCACGATGACTGCCACATCTGGTGGGCTCTGCTCCTGCCCCGCCTCCACCGGGTCCTGGGGGGCTGCGGGGAGCAGGAGCCTGTCAGTGGGCGGCAGGCTGGGGGTGGCCCCAGGGCCACCTCCCCTGTTCCCTCCACCCATGCCCATGTACACATCTACCAGTACACACACACACGTGCCTGTGCATGGGGTGCACAAGGGAAGCCCCGTGGTGTCTCCAGCTAGTTCCTACCTGCCTGGCCAGGCCTCAGGACCTCGATGTCCACCGTGGCATTGGTCACCTCCCCCGACTCCTCGTCCCGCGCGATGACCTGGGGGCAGAAGCAGCTGTGACCCCATTCCCACGGGCACCAGTGGACACCTAAGGCCATGGCGCCAATGCCAGGCACCCTCACGGAGGTGCCGGGGCAAAGCAGGGGGCTTATACCTCTAGCCGGAAAGGTGGCCAGGCCTGTGCCCAGACCGCAGTGGGCAGGGGTGGTTGGGGGGCTTGCCGCCCCAAGCTCTCACCTGCAGGAGGAAGTGCTGCGCGGCTTGCAGCTGGTCTGCACGGGCCACCAGCAGCCCATTGGGCATGAGCTGGAAGAGCTCAGAGGCATTGGCAGGCAGTGCCAGGCGGTACCGGATCCAGGGGTTGAAGCCCTGGAGGGGGTGGCACTGGGTGAGACCCCCCCTTGCCTGGGGCTGGTCCCTACTGCCCCCTCCCCAGGACTTAGAAGCAGCTCCCAAGATGCCACGGAGCCAGTACCATGAGACACGGCTGCTTGGGGGGGACAGACCCCAAGCTGGATGTCCAAAGCAGGGGTGGCAGGGAAGCCAGGCCAGGGGGGTCCGGGATGACTCACGTCAGGAAAGTCGCGGTCAGCAGCGTGCAGGGCCAGCACATGGCCACCATAGGTGGCAGCCAGTGTAGCGGCCTGGGGCCCCTGGCGCACGAATGCTGGGTAGTGCGGGCGGGCGAAGCGTGGTGGGTGCCGGTTGGGGGCCAGGACTCGCACCTGTGCCTCAGCCACCGCAAACTTTGTGGCGTCGTTCACCTGCGCGGCCTGTGTCGACCAGGGCCGGGTCAAGTGGGCATCCCCGAGGGCACCCCCAGTCCCGGCCCTCAGAGCCCCCAGCCCAGTGTGCACACCCCCTGCAGACCCCAATCCAGCCCTCAGACCCCCTCACCCCAGCCTCCATGCGCCGTGTCCCAGCCCCTGCCACCCCAGACCCACCATGACTTGCAGGGTGACGGCAGGTGGGAGGCCAGGGCCATCCAGGGGCCGCAGCAAGGTGACAGCGCCCGTCGCATTGTTCACGTGGAACCAGCCGCTGTAGGGGCCTGGGGGCAGAGCAGGCACCTGGGGTGGGACACGGACCCCAATGCAGCAAGGGCACGGAGCACGGGGTGCAATGCTGGGAAGCCTTGGCCAGACTACAGGCTGGGGAGCCATGACTGCCAGTACGTGCCAGGCGACTTCCCATCAGCTGGGAGCGCTACGGGCCCAATGACACACGGCACTAAGGGCTGAGCTGGCATTTGTGACACCCTGCACCCAACACCCTGCACCCCGATTAACCCTTGGCCTGCTGGAGGGTGCCGGGGTTAGGGTGTCCCAGCGTTTAAACCGCTGATGTGCCAGGTGCTGAGTGAAGCTTCCCGTTGGCTGCTCCTGGTCATGAAGCTCCTATTTCACAGCTTGCCTGGGGGCTTTCCACTCATCTCAATGATGTGACATTTGTTTTTGTTTGTATCTGAGATGGAATAATCCCACCCCAGGTCCCTCGTGGACAAGTGCCGGCTTCACTGGAGAAAACAACGTGTTGTTTTATAGGGGAGAAGCACCACACCATCTGCACCCCCATTCCCTAAATGGTGTGAGGGCATCACTGGATGTCATGTCCCCCTGGTTCCTGCTAATCTCTCCCCTCTCCAGAGGGATTAACACCCCGCCCTGCTCTCCAAAGGTCTTGATTTTCCACTGGTTAAGCTAGTCTGGCTTCTGCCGTGCTGCCTTCCTAGTAACATCGCTCTCCCATGTCTCAGCCCTGCTGGCTGCTTTTTGCATGAGCCAAAAACCTTTGCCAATGCCCTGCTGCGGCCAGGCAGGTCTTGAACGCTGCAGGGAGCCCAGGCCGAAGTCGTGTCCCCACTGCGGAGGAAGGCAAAATCCCCCAGACTAGGGCTGGAGGGTGGCGGTGGGAGGAGGGGAAGAGGGAACAGGGGTGAAAGCTCCTGGGCTCTGGTCTCTGTGACCCATCTAGGGTGTCAGACCTGCCCTGGCACAGCCCAAGGGGCCCTGACTCCAGTTGTGTCCCTTGAAATGCCCACAGCTGTGCTGAGTTGCACGTGATAGGCTGCACATGCCTGCCCAAATGCGTGCCGCTGCATGGGTGTGCATGCCTACGTGCACATGTGGATGTGTGCCTCCAGAAAATTGCCTGTGTGTGGCTGTGCACATGCAGGTGTGAGCCTGTGGACCCCTGATCCAAGTGTCTGCATCCACAACTGGGTTCACATGCGTATGCGAGCACACACAGCAACACGTGTTTTGAGCACACGTGGGCCTGTGTGCATGACTGCTTGTGTGGGTCTGTGCATGCACAGATGGCCGCACATGTGTGCACATGGATGCATGTGCCTGGGTCCCTTTGGCCCCCAGGCCAGGCCAGGCATGGTGCCCCCGCCACTCGCTTGGTACCTGGGAGGAGGGAGTAGGTGATGGCAGCTTTCAGGCTGTGGTCCCCGTCCTCGGCATGGATGGCACCAGGGAGGAAGTGCAAAGGCCTCACCTGGAAGACAGGTGGACAGCTGGGTCCTCCTGCCTGGCCCCAGCCCCACAGGTTGCACGGGGAGGGGGTGAGAGATGTTGCCCTGACCCCTGCGCTCACCTGGGCCCGGCCGGCGGTGATGTTGGCAGTGTAGATGGGGCTGAGGCACACGCTGGCTGCAGCGGGGTGCAGGGCACGGCAGGGCAGGAACTGGGGGTACTGGTCATCCCCGTCCAGCACACTGACGTGGATGTGGGCTGAGGCCTTGTAGCGCTCCTTGGTGTTCATCTCCTTGCAGCGGCACGAGGCGTCAGTGCCAGGGAGCCGCCCCCGGCCCCGCGGGCCAGGCTGGGCTCCCTGCTGCACCACAGAGCTGCTGGCAGCTGGGGGCCAAGCCTGTGCCAGCCACGACCCCCGTGACGCAGCTGGTGCTGGCAGCCTATGGGGCCTGGAGAGCCCTGGGCTGGCTTGCTGAGCTGGGCACTGCTGGGGCCACCCACACATCTACCCTTCCTAGCCAGCCCCATTTACACCCATCCAGCCATCCATTCCTATGCACACCCATCCATACACGCTCAACTTTCCATCCATCCATCTCTGTCCATCCGTTTGTCCATCCGTCCATCCCCATACACACCCATCCACCCATCTCCACACACCCATCCATACACACCCATCCATCCATCCATCCATCCATCTGTCCGTCCGTTTGTCCATCTGTCCATCCCCATACACACCCATCCATACACACCCATCCATACACACTTATCTTTCCATCCATCCATACATTCATCCCAATACACACCTATCAATACACCCATCCATCCATCCATCTGTCCGTCCATTTGTCCATCCGTCCATTCCCCCATCACACACTCCATCCACCCATCCATCCATCTCCACACACCCATCCATACACACCCATCTTTCCATCCATCCATACATTCATCCCAATACACACCTATCAATACACCCATCCATCCATCCATCTGTCCGTCCGTTTGTCCATCTGTCCATTCCCACACACACATCCACCCATCCATCTCCACACACCCATCCATACACACCCATCTTTCCATCCATCCATACATTCATCCCAATACACACCTATCAATACACCCATCCAGCCATCCATCCATCCAACTGTCCGTCCATTTGTCCATCTGTCCATCCCCATACACACCCATCCATACACACTTATCTTTCCATCCATCCATCCATTCATCCCAATACACACCTATGAATACACTCATCCATCCATCCATCCATCTGTCCGTCCGTTTGTCCATCCGTCCATTCCCACACACACTCATCCACCCATCCATCCATCTCCACACACCCATCCATACACACCCATCCATACACACCCATCCATACACACTTATCTTTCCATCCATCCATACATTCATCCCAATACACACCTATCAATACACCCATCCATCAGTCCATCCATCTATCCCCATCCATCCATCCATCCATCCAGCCAGCCATTCCTTCCTCCCTGTACATCATGGGAAAATGTGGCTTGCTCAAACTCTGTCTCCTGGGGATGCTGAGATCCTCCAGCGCCAGGCCAATCCAGCCTGACTGCTGTGGAGGACAGCTCTCCTCTTGACTGGGGCACCGAGCCCCTGTGCCCACCGTGCCAACACAGGTGAACCAGGCCCAAGGGTGAATCACTCCAGCAACATCAGTTTGCAGCAGACGTTCGACTGCAGTGGGCCACTGCCCCAGTGGGACTCCCTGCCTCTGCTCTTGGACCCGGGGCCTGGCTACACATCCCCTGGCTCTGGAGGGCACACGCAGAGAGCCAGGGCCCAACCTGGCTGTATCCAGTCCCCCCGGGAGCCTTGCTGTGCTCCCCCAAGCTCCCAAGGCAAGCAAGGGGCTGAGGACAAGCTCTACTAGCTCTAAAGCCTGGAAGTGACCGGGTACAGCCTACTCAATTCATTAACAAAGATCGCGGCTGGCGCTGCCTTCAGTTCATTAGTTAATTGGTCTGAGCTGCACGATGCATTGGGATAAGCTGGGGTTTTGTGACAGATCTAGCGCCTTTGAGGAAGCTCTAGTGAGCAAGTCAAAGCCATTTGGAGACATAATGTGGGGCATTTCCGGTGCCAACGTCCGTCTTAGAGAGCGGAAAAAACCTGTGTCGTTGTTAGCATTGTCTTACGAATAAGAAAAGTATTGCTGGTGACTTCCAAACCAGAGGAAGAGCGTGCCAGGGTCCAGCATTTGAATAAATCTCACATAAATTTGAATGAAGCCTAAACAATGGCAGGGCTTGGAGAGACGGGCACATGCTGGGCACCTCTGGGCTCAGAACAAGAAGTTTCCAAAGCAGTGAGAGGGCCAAATCACCGCGTCTCAGTGGTTGCAGACCACGTGCACCTGCACACGCACATATACACACGCGTGCATGAACCTGAGACAGCCCATGGGAGCGGGGAGGGGATGGTGCATGGTCACCCACACACACATGCATGCACACACATATCCACACATGGACATGCACTCTCTCTCTCTCTCTCTCTTTCTCACACACACAAACACATACACCTGGAAAGTCTCTCTTTCTCTCTCTTTCACACATACATATATACACACACACACACACACCCACACCCACCCCCTCCATCCATCCATGCACCCACCTGGGACCCACTCACACGCACACACCCCTGCATACATACACTTACCTGGGACCCACTGACCTCCCCCCCACACACACACACATACACATGCACACACACACATACACATCCATGTGCCTGCCTGTGACCTGCTGACCCCCCTCCCTCCCCACCCACACACACCCTAGGCCAAGGGAGCGTCTGACATGTGCAGGGGCAAGGGAAGGGGATGGTGAGAGTGGGGGTCACCAGCCCTGCATGCCTCCCCCCCACCCCGCAGACACAGCAAAGGAGGGTGGGGGGCTGGGGGCACCTGGAGGGATCCCGATGCCCTGCGGAGCTGGGAGCTGGGGGCACGAGCGGGGAGTGGGGGTAGGTACCGTGTCAGCAGCCCCCTCCCCACTCAGCTGGTGGGGCCCATTAGGGAGATTAAACCCCAGGACGGAGCTCATTAGCACGGAGCAGACGGGCGCTGACGAGATCACGTCACCCCCAATTAGCTGCCTGGGGCCCGAGGGCCTGGGAACAAGCCGGCTGGAGCCGGCTGAAGGGAGGGTGCGGGGGATGGGGCATGCACACATGCATGCACTCACACACATGCACACACACACCTGGGACCCACTCACACACATGTGCCCATTCGGACCCACACAAACAAGTATCCACCTAGGACCCGTGTACATATACACACACCCACACATGTGCACACACACGTTTGCATATGCACATGCCCAATTGCACTCCCACACGTGCACACACACACGGATCTCTCACGTGCATCCCTCGAACAGGGACCCGTCTCGCCCCGTGTCCTTTCTGCTGCTGGGGGGACAACACGAGACCCTGTTTTCCCTAAGCTCAGGGGGCCACGCGTGGGCAGCCTGCGTGGCTGGACTCCTGGCCCTGGGCTGCCCGGTGGGGCACAGGCCACGGTGGCTGCCGGGACCTTGGGAGGGCACGGGGGGCACGGCTCACCACGGCGTGGACCACGAAGTCAAGCTCGCGCCGGGTCTCGAAGTCCAGCGCCTTGGCCAGGACGATCCTCCCGCTGTTGGGCAGGTCGATGCGGAAATGCTTGGCGTCCGCCTGGGGGGCACAGAGCGGGCACGGGGGTGGCACCAAGCTCCCCCCAGTGCTCAGCCCAGACCCGGGGGCAGGGGCTCACCGAGGCA
The DNA here is from genome assembly GCF_052110815.1 of Crocodylus siamensis. Lineage (NCBI taxonomy): Eukaryota > Metazoa > Chordata > Crocodylia > Crocodylidae > Crocodylus > Crocodylus siamensis. The sequence goes on along the minus strand of NC_143398.1, from coordinate 1,125,470 downwards.
CCATCGATCACGTAGACGAGGGTGTCGCCGTCGCCATCCTCGGCCTGCGCCGTGAAGACCACGGAGTTCACGGCCGCTAGCTGGACGAGGGGGAATGGGGTAAGAGCCAGCCCTGTGCCCCCAGTTTCCCCCAGGGGCAATGTCACCCCCGGAGCCCAGCCAGGACAGGGACCTCAAGCCGGGCCCCTCACTGCAGCCTCTGGGCTCCCACCCCTCTGCCCCCCCATCAGGCCGGTGCCACATGTGGGCACAGCACCCCCGGCCCCCCAGCTCGGGGGTCACCTCGCTGACGTTGTGGGTGAGCTCGGGGCCGGGCTGGAAGCGAGGCCGGTTGTCGTTCTCATTCAGCACCTGCACCACGAGGCGGTACTCCACCTGGGGGGGCGGGCAGCATCAGCACCCCCCCACGCACCCCCGGGTGGCCAGGGGGGTGGCATCCAAAGCCCCTGCAGGAGGGGAGAAGCTTACCGGGGAGAAGCCGTCCTCGGAGCAGGTGAGGGCCACCATCAGCACCGGGGATTCCAGCGCCTGCCGGCCCCGAGCACAGGCGTGAGGACCCCCCCCCCCGGACCCTGACCCCATCACCCCCCGGGGGCACGGGCAGCTCCAGGCCCAGCCCCTGGTGTGACGCGGTGCCCCTGGGCAGGCACATCTGTGCCATGGCCCAGCTTTGGGATGTCCCCTGGGTGCCCCCTTTCCCTGTGGGGGGGAGCACAGAGCACAGCACCCCATGCTGGCCCTGGCCCTGCATGCATGTGCATGCACATGCCTGTGTGCTCATGTCTGTGTTCTGTGTGCGTGTGCGCGTGCATGCATGTGGCCATGCACCTGTGCAGGTCTGAGTGCGTTTGTGAGTCTCTGTGATCTGTGTGTGTGTGTGCAGCCATGCACATCTGTGGGTGTTTGTGAGTCTCTGTGTCCTGTGTGTTGTCTGCATGCAGGCTTGCCTCTGTGTGTTTAAGTGTGCATGCAGGCGTGGGATTGCACATCTGTGTGTTTGTGAATCTGTCTTGTAAGTGTGTGTGGGTGCATGCCTGCCTGCCTGCCTGTGTGCATGTGTGTAGCCATGTGCCTGTGCATGTGTTTGTGAGTCTCTGCACATGTGTGCACATGTGTTTGTTGTGTGTGTGCGCATGTGTCCAGGCATGCATGTGGGTAAGGGCATGCACACCTGTGTGCGTTAGTGAGTCTCTGTGTCCTGTGCATGTGTGTGCATGCCTGCCCGTGAGCATGCCTGTATGTGTCTGCGTGCGTTTGTGAGTGGCGTGTTCTGTCCGTGTGCGCGCGTGCTTGTGTGCACGCTTGCCTGCCTGCGTATGTGCATGTAGTTGCACGTCTGCTCATCTCTGCATGTGTTTGTGTGTGTCTGTGTGCTCTGTGCGTGTGCATGCAACCCTCTGGGATGCTGGGGGGGCATCTGGAGGCCTGGGGGCAGCCTGCACCAGCTGGCACCTCTGGGAACATGGGGTCAAGGGCTGGGGGCGTGCGCCTCATACCTCGCGGTCCAGCGGGGCGCCCGGTGCTGCCTGCAGCCGCACGGTCCGGCCGTCCAGGTAGAACCAGGTGGCGTCGGCGCCGCTGAGACACAGCTTGACGCTGCCGGCAGCGGGCAGCGCCAGTGTGGCCACGGCCGTGCCATTGGCGCTGTTTTCGGGCAGCTCCGTGAAGACGTTGCTGCCTTTGCTGCACTGGTCTGGGGCGGCTGGGCACAGAGCGCGGCAGCTGTGGCAGCTGGCACTGCTTCCTGCCCCAGTGCCACCCCGGGGGGCCCAGGACTAATCCTGCCCCCCTAGGACCAGCTGCAGGGGGTCTGGACCCCGTTTCCCCCCCCTTGGGTGCCTCTTACCTGGGGACAGGTGGAAGGAGAGGCTGAGGGCCAGGAGCAGGGCACTGCCGGCGCCGCCAGGCATGGTGCGCGGTGCTGCGGGGCCGCAGCCTGGAAGAAGGAGGTGGGGAGGGGGCTGAGCTGGATAAAGACCCTGGGCACCTGGGTCCGGCCAGGGCCCTGCAGTGCGGCACTGGGCTGTGGTGCCACATGTGCACATGGACACGCATGCACGGATGCATGTGCTTGAATATGGGCGCGCCCATGCACAACCACTCGGACATGTAGGTGCGCGTGCACAGACACCACACAGGGACACACACGCATGTATACGCATACCCATGGACACGCCCATCAACACAAATGAACACGGCCAAGCACACACACCTATGCACACAAAGCTATACACACACAAACATGAACATGGACATGCGCAAACACCCCCCCATGTACACCCATGGACATACACACACGCACGGGTGTCACATGCACACACAAATAGGGACATGCACACATACATACACACACGCACGGGTGTGCTCCCTAGCGGAGTCCCTGGAAAGCAGGGTGCGGGAGCTCGAGGAGGAGACTGCATTGGCGGCTACTGCCAGACCCTACTCCAGAAAAAAGAAGGAGAGAAGAAGAAGGTGGAGGAGAAGGAGGCCACAGAGAAGACCTGCCACAAAGATCCACCCAGAGCTGCCCGGAAGACGGCCGTCTCAGGCTCCAGAGCATGCAGGGCGAGGGCTACTCCTCCCCTGCCGCAACAGGACCCCCCGGCCCGAGACAGCTGCGGGTCCCGCACCCGGGGTGGTGCGGAGAGGACCCCTCGGCTTGTCCGCCCCACCGATCACTACCCCGTGCTCCTCATCCACGTGGGCACGGCTGACCCGGCCAGGAGTAACCCAGACCGGGGCGTGAGTGACTACAGGGCTCCGGGAGCTGGGCTCAAGGGGTTAGGAGCACAAACACCCTTTCCTCTGTGCCCCCGGTTGCAGGACACGGACCCAGAAGGGAAGGACGTGTCGAAGCGGGAAGCCGACGCCTCGGGCGGTGGTGGCACTGGGAAGGCTTCGGTTTCTTCGAGCACTTCAGGGAGGGACGACTCCTGGGAAGGGACGGCATCCACCTCACGTACGTCCCTGTTTGCAGCCAGGATGGCCGATCTTCTAGACAGGGCTTTAAACGAAGTTTGCCAGGGGACGGGGAAACTCAGGAAAGCTCCGGTGTTGGGGACGCTAGGACAGCCACCTTTGAAAGAGCGAAGGGTATGGTTCGCCCACAGCGTATCGGGAAATCGAGGGTCTCAGCAGGAGGACTCAGGTGCCTGTGCGCCAATGCCGGGAGCATGGGGAACACGCAGGACCTGGCCCTCCTGCTCTCCAGTGGGCAACACGGCCTAGTAGGGATCACAGAAACCAGGTGGGACTCCTCGCACGACTGGAGTGTGGCCATCGAGGGCTAGAGCCTGCACCGAAGGGACCAAGTAGGGAAAAAAGGCGGAGGCTGTGAAGGAGCATTACACCTTGGAGGCCAACACTGGCTCCGAAGTCATCACGGGTGACTTCAAGGACCCGGACATCGCTTGGGAGGACCACTTGGCCAGGTCGGATCGGTCACGTAGCTGCTTGACCTGTATCGAAGACCTCTACCTGGCCCACCGTGTGCAAGGGCCAACCGGGGCAGCGCTCTCCTAGACTTGGTCTTGGCCAAAGGAGATGATTTGGTGAGCAACCTGAATATAGAGGATAGCCTGGGCGACAGCGACCGTGAGATCAAGTTCACTGTCCGTCCCAAGGCAGGCAAATCAACCAGTCCTGGACTTCAAAAAAGCAAATTTCAACAGGCTCAGGGCCATTGTAGGGGAAGCGATGAGGGACCAGGGATGGAAAGTGAATGGGGCGCATGGAGGGTGGTCGTTCCTCACGGACATGGTCCTCGAAGCACAAAGGCAGACCAGTCCCATGTGGAGGAAAGGTAGCAGAAGGGCTGCCAAGCTCTCTTGACTCAATAGGGATATCATGGTCCTCTTGAAAAAGAAGGAAGAGGTGTATGGACAATGGAAATTTGGGACAGTCCCCAAGGAGGACTATACAACAACGGTCCACACATGTTGGGAGAGGATTAGAAAAGCTAAGGCGGAGACTGAATTTAAGTTAGCAACAGGAATCAAAAGGACAATCAGAAGTCCTGCTTTAGGTATGTAGGGAGCAGGAGGAAAACAAATGGGAGTGTGGGGCCCCTGCTCAACACCTCGGGACAGCTGGCAACCGACACTCAGGACAAACTGAACTCCTGAATGCCCGCTTTGCCTCAGTATTTCACCAGATCGAAAGGAAAATCATGCAAAAAAAGGATCAGACGGTGGGAATGACTGCCTTCCTATGGTGGACGGTGAGCTCAGTTAGAAGAGTTGGACAGTTATAAGTCAGCAGAACCGGATGAACTTCACCCAAGAGTGCTGAGGGAGCTGGCCAAGGTCATTGCGGGACCTCTCGTGAAATTTCCACAACCCGTGGTGCTCAGGGGAGATCCCTGCGGACTGGAAGAGGGTCAATGTTGTGCTCGTCTTCAAGAAGGGGAAGAGGGAGGACCTGGGCAACTATAGGCCAATCAGCCTAACTTCTACCCAGGGAAAGTCCTAGAAAAACTCATCAAGGAGTCTATATGCCACACGCTCGTAGGGGGTAAGGGACAGCCAGCACGGCTTCGTCGCAGGCAGGTCTTGCCTTACCAATCTCATCTTCTACGACCGGGTCTCTGGCCACCTGGACAAGGGAGAGGAGGTTGATGTTATGTACCTAGACTTCCAAAAGGCCTTTGATTTAGTCTCCCATGACATCCTCATGGGAAAATTGGAGGATTGCAGGCTTAACTGCTCGACGGTTCAGTGGGTGAGAAGCTGGCTGCGGGGCAGGGCCCAGAGAGTCCTAATGAGCAGATCTGTGTCGCCCTGGGGAGAAGTGGGCAGCGGTGCCCCTCAGGGGTCCGTGCTTGGTCCAGCGCTTTTCCACAACTTCATCAATGATTTGGGTGTGGGGTGAAGAGCTCACTAGCCAACTCCAGGGACAACATCAAGTTATGGGGCAGCGTGGTCACGCTGGACTATAGGCCACAGATAGAGGCGGACCTGGAGAGGCTGCAGAGCTGGGCGGACAGGAGCGAGATGAAGTTCAACGTCAAGAAATGTAAAGGGCTCCACCACGGGACGAGCAACCCCCAACACACCTACAGGCTCGGGGGAGCTCATTTGACCAGCGCCATGAATGAAAGGGACCTGGGGGTAATAACAGACCACATTATGAATATGAGCCAGCAATGCGATGCTGCAGCCAGGAGGGCAAATAATACTCTGGGGTGCGTCAATCGATGCATCTCCAGCAAAGCCAAGGAGGTGACTTCCTCTCTACTCAGCACTGGTGAGACTGCAGCTGGAGTCCTGCGTCCGGGTCTGGGCACCGCGCTCCAACAAGGACGTGGGCAAGCTTGAGCACCCGCACGATCAGGGTCGTACACGGCAAGCCATCCGAGGCCAGGCCGAGGGATCGGGGACTCTTCAGCCTGAGGAAAAGGTGGCTGAGAGGGGCCCTGGTAGCAGCTTACCGCTGTGCTAGGGGAGCACATCAAGGGCTTGGTGAGCAGCTGTTCACCAGAGCACCCGAGGGGAAAACCAGGCGTCATGGCCACAAACTCCTGGAAGACCAACGCAGGCTCAACTCTAGGAAAAACTTCTTCACGACGGGGGAGTCCGGACTGTGGAATAAGCTCCCTCCAGACGTGGTGCAATCGCCGACCCTGCAAATCTTCAAGAGGAGGCTGGAGGGCCACCTCGCCGGTCCCCTGACCCCACTTGTCTTTCCTGCCTGGGGCGGGGGCTGGACCCCACGATCTTGCGAGCTCCCTTCCGGCCTGTGACAACCTGTGAAACACGCACACGCATCAACTTGAACGCGGACATGCGGAAAAACACACAGACACCCACACAACCACAAACAGCCTTGAACATGGACATGCATACACACACACATACACCAACACACACATACACACAGGCACATACAGACACAAACTTGAACATGGACACGCAGAAACACACACACGTATACACGGACACACGTGTATGTGCACCCACGGACACACACACAACATACATGCACACAGACTTGAACATGGACATGCACGCTCAGACACACCTATGTGCACACCCATGGACACACATACATGAATGCACCTGTGCGCGCCCACACACACACACATATACACACTCTCACAAACAAATGAACACATACAGATGGACACACGTATACACATAAACACATACAGAAGTACATGCGTGCGCGTGCACACACACACCACCAGAGACATCCACACACAGATGCACATATACACACCCCCATAGACATGGACACAAACACACATGCACACAAACACACACATGAACATGGACATGTAAACACACATACCTGGAAACACAAACATACAAGCACGTACACACATAGACCTGAACATGGACATGCACAAACACACAAACACAGACATAAATATATGCACACCCATGGACATATGCACAACACATGCACACAGACTTGAACATGGAAATGCACACACACAAACACATACTCACACCCATGGACACACACAAGTGCATATGTGCGCACATAGACACACAGACACATCTACACACACCCAGAAACACACATGAACCCACACATAAGCACACCCATGGACACATACAAAAGTGCATGTGCACACACACGCTTTAACATGGACATGCATATATATGAACAAACACGTGTGCCCCCACACACCTCCTTAGGTACACACACAGACCCACACCCATGCACACAGACGCTCATAACCCCCTGCTCCCTCGGCGTAAAGACATGGACACTGAGGCAGGCACACATGTATGTGAACACATGCATACAGGAACAGGTGCTTGCAAACATGCACACATGGGCATGCACAAATGCACATCCACCTGGACACACACCCGCAGGCATGCCCAAACACACACACACACCTCTGCCCACCAAGGTGCCCGTTCATTTGCTCCCTGGAAACTGAGGCACAGTGGGACCAGCAGGGCAGAGTCTCTCCTGGTCCTAAGCACCCACAACATGGGGCAGGTGGCACAGCTGGCACCAGGCAGAACCCAGATGTGCAGCCCCCTGTGCCCGCAGCGCCTGGCCCTCGGGCAAGGCCAGGCCCTGCCACTGCCCCCCTTGTGTCCCCTTGGTCTCTTCCCTCGACCCTGCCCATGACATGCAGGGGAGAGAGCTCCGTCCACATGGGTGCATGGGAGAGGGGCCCGTGCATGGGACATGCACACCTGTGCACACATACACATACACATGTCTGTATGCATGGCAAGCTGGCTCTTCCTCATACACATGTGAGTCCCTTTGCCCTATTTGCACACCCCCCTGCCCTCCCACACGTGTCAGCCTCGCAAATGTACTGATCTCTCTCTCTCTCTCTTTCTCTCTCTCTCTCTCTCTCTCTCACACACACACACACACACACACACACACATAGACACACGCACACACACACGTACCGATCTGCCTTGCTGTCTCACATGGGTCTTTCTGGTCACACATGCACAGGGCACTGCTGTCATGCACACACCACACAGGCTGGTTCCTCGTGTTCACACACAGACAGGGGTGTCACATAAACATGTGGGTGCACCTAACACACACACACACACACACACACGTGTACACATACCCTGATTGCTCACATACATGCACTAGCTTCTGCATTTCACCTACACATGCAAACACGTGCCCATGCATGAATGTGTGTACCTACATGCACACCTCTACACACATGTAGGTGCAACTCCTACACCTGCATAAACACACACACATACATGAACTGGCCTGTTTCTGCTATGTACACGCACATGCACACACAGCCCTCCATATGCACACCTGCACACACACACATACACACACACAGATGCACCTCACACATGCGCGCACACACACACCTGCTTCTCCCCTACACATGCACACACACACAGACACCCCCCCCTACACGCACACCCCCATACCTGCACATGCGCACACAACCCCTTATATGCACACAGGTGCACACACACACATGCAGGTGCACGTCACACATGTGCACCCCCCCATGGATTGCTCACACACACCCCACTCCCCTGTTCCTCACATATGCTCACACACGCAAGCACACATGCCCCTACCCCTCCATGCACACCCCCACACTTGCACCCACACACACACGTGCATGCACACCTCTGCACGTGCACTGAGCTGCCTGGCCCCTCGTCCAACCTGCCCCACGTCACACCTTCCTCACCCCCAGTCCCCGTGCTGGGGGGGACCCCATTGTCTCCTCCCAGCTCCCGGGCAGACGCCCCCGGCCCCTTCCCCCCTCTGTCCCTCGCCCCAGGTCACTGCCCTGCTGCCAGTTGCAGCCCTGGCCTGGCCTGTGGGGACCCCACTGTGCCCCCTGCCCCCAGCCTAAACCAGGCCCCACGACTCTCCCAACCCAGCACGACCTCTGACCCCCAACCCCTGACCCCCAACCCTGCCAGCAAGTACATAGGATCAGGGCACAGCTTGCCCCCTCCACAGCAATGAACCCAGGGGTCGGCCCCCCCAGCCCTGCTGCTGTAACCAGAAGAGACCAGGAGTCCTGATCTTGCCGGGGCTAACCTGCAGGCTCCCCCCCCGCAGGGTCCGGGGAAGGAACCAAGGAGTCCTGCTCCCCCCAACCCCTCTGCCCCTCCCTGGGGGCTGTGCCAGCCCCCATCATCCACACCATACAGCCAAGACCTCCCCCCACCCCCACAAGCAACCCCCAGCTTTGCCCCTCCAGCTGGGGAACCCGGGTGTCCTCACGGCAGGTCCTTCCCAAGCCCCCCCGAAGGCCCCGAGAGACTCCCCCAGCCCACCCAGCAGGGTCAGCCCCCTGCAGCCCCCCCCACCCACTGCAACCCAGCCCTCGGCCACCCAAGGTCACCCAGTGACCCCGGCTGGGAGACAGCCCAGGCGCCAGGCCCTGGCCCCCGGCCCAGCCACGGGGCGGGTGGGTGGTAGAGGGCACTTAACCCCCCCATTATTCAGAGACACCCCCTCCCCACCCTCATCCCCCGGGTTTACCTTGCAGGGGTCCGGCTGTGCTCCGGTGCCCGTGCGGCTCAGGTGCGCCCGGTGCCTGCCGCGGCTTGTGGCCCGTGGCTGGATCGTGTGGCCGGGGGTTCATGGCCGTGGCTCCACTCGGACCCGGAGGTGGCAGCTGCCACGGCCACGGGCTCAGCGTTAACCCTGCGAGGCCCAGGCAGGTGGGCGGCTGCCTAAAGCCCTTCCCGGGCCTGTAATTGGATTGACCTGGCTGACAGCTGGGGGCGGGGGACGTGGGGGCTGCCCCCCCCAAGTGGGGGGCAGCATCCTGGGGTGGAGAGGTAGTGTTGGGTGGTGGTGAGAGCGGAGGGGTCTCTTGTGGGGAGCAGGATGCCTGGGCTGTTTCCTGGGGAGCTGATGCGGGGCTTGAGAGGGGAAGGGCTCCTGGGGCCTGGGGGCCTGGCGGGGGACAGGAGGGGACAAGCCAGGATGTCTAGGTTCTGGGCGAAGCCACTTCACCTGCTGCCTGCCTCAGTTTCCCCCTCTGCAAAACGGGGCGATGGAAAGGAGTGATGTCTCTGCCCTACCCCCGCAGCCTCCCCGCCTTCGGGCACTGCACCCCCAGCATGCACTGCTTGGGGGGGGCAGAACTCCCAGCATGCGCTACCTGGGGGGGAAAGGGGCTCGCTGGTTGCTGGTAAACTGAGGCACGGCTGCAGGGCACTAGAGAGGGCAGAGGGGTTATCGCTGGCGTGGGAGCGAGGGGGCTGCAGCAGGATTCGGGCGGAGGAGGAAGAGCTGGGGGAAGGGGGGGGTCTCTCCTCATGAACACCCCGGCTTCAGTATGCATCACTGAGGGGGGATGCTCCCAGCATGCACTGCCCGGGGGGGGACATAGCTCCCAGCATGCGTCACTGAGGTGGGAAGAGCTCCCATCATGCACTGTTCTAGGGGGGGCACAGCTCCCAGCATGCAGTACTGTGGGGGGCTGAGCTCCCAGCTTGCACTGCTCTCAGTAGCGGGGATGACTGCCCCCCCCCGGGGCGCCCCGAGCCGGGCTGCGGATAACGGGGGGAGCAAGGGTGCTAGCACCACCCCCCCGCCCAGGCCTGGCGCTGGCTAATAGGCTTTGCTGCCAAAGCGGCTTAGCCCGGGCTGCAGGGAGGGGGGGCATGGGGCTGGGGGCGGGGCAGACCCTGTGGGGTGCGGGGGGGTGCCATGAATTGGGGTGCAGGGACCAGGTCTCAGCGCCTGCCCGCTGCAGGGGCCCAGGCAGCACCAGGCTCCATGTACCGCTTTGGGGGGGCACAGCTCCCAGCATGCACTGCCCTGGGGGGCTGAGTGCCCAGTGCCCCCCCCGCTTCTCCAGGCCCCTTTGCCCCCAGCTCGAGCAGCCCCTGCCCATGGGGGCAGGACAGGGTCTAGGACACGGGCCTCGCAGGCCCTTGGAGCCCAGATACCCCTGGGGGCGGCTCTGCTGGGCTGGGGGGGCCGTGCCTGGGTCTCCCTGGGGGCTTGGCACAGGGGCCTCAGGATTGGGGCCCAGCCTTGCAGGCCCTGATTATAGGCAACTCTCCATTGGCAGTACGGGGCTCATGACACACGGCAGGGCAGAGCCGACTCTCCTCTGCGGTGGGGGGGGGCAGTATGGGGTTCCTGCCCCCCGGCTGAGTCCCTGGCATCCCTTCCCCTGACGCGGGACCCCAGACGCCTGGATTTTCTCCCCAGCTGGGGCTGCCCAAGGGGGCTGGCAGGGGGCTGGACGCGGATGTGCGGTTCTCTCCCCACCCAAGGGGGCTGGACCTGGGGGGGACCCAGACACCCGGGGTCCCTGTGAGCCCCGCCAGCCCCCACCTCCAGCCTCACTAGGGCGGGTCAGGGGCTGGACCGGCTTCGGCCCCCGCCCCCCGGCCGAGACCCCTCCCCAGCCCGCCCCGTCCGGGCTGTGCTGCTGAGCCCTGGCCCCGGTCCTGCCACCCGGTGCCCCCAGCCCCTGCTGAGCCCCGACCCACGGCCCCGACCCGGCTGCCCCCGCTCCCCTCGACAGCTCTGATCCTGCCCCATTTGGGCCCGATCCTGCCTTGACGGCCCCGATCCTGCCCCCCCAGTGCCATGCGGGGCCCCCCAGCTCTGGCTCTGGCTCTGGCTTGTCTCTGCCTCCAGACCCTGGCGCAGCCCCTGCCCGACGCCACGGCGGAGCCCCCGGGCCCCTACGACGGGGACAGCGGTGAGTCGGGGGCTGGGGGTAGGGAGTGGGGGGCACCGGCAGGGCCTGGGGATAGGGGTTGCAGGTTGGGAGTGAGGGGCACTGGCAGGGCAGGGGGGCTGCGGGGTGGGAATGAGGGGCACTGGCAGGGCTGGGGGCAGGGGGGCTGTGGGTAGGGAGTGCAGGGCATCGCCAGGGCAGGGGGCTGCAGGTCAGGAGTGGGGGGCACCAGCAGAGGCGGGGGGGCACGGGGTTTTGCTGACCCCATGGGGCTTTCGGCTCTGGCCCTGGCCCCTGTTCCCCCTCAGGGGCCCTGATGGCTCCAGACCAGAGCAGCATTGTTCCTGCTGTCCCCACAGCCACAGGACCCGGGAGAGGCGACAAGGCACTGCCAGCTGGCCGGGGGCATGCAGCCCCAGGGTGGGGTGCAAGGGGGGGGTGCAGGGCAGAGCACCCTGGGGGTACCTGGTACCTCCCAGGACCCGGCCATGAGCCCATGGTGCCCACTCTCCTCAGTGCCAGGGGGCCAGGCTGAGCCCTGGAGCTGGCAGTGCTGCTGCAGGGAGCCCCAGGGGTTTGCATATATTTGCTCGTTTGCATATATTTGCATAGACAGCCAACATTTGCATAGGTGTGCACACCAGCATGTGTTGGCAAACAGCTGCATAACAGTGCATGCTGCATATATTTGCGTGCCCATGCATATACTTGAATATATTTACATGCCTTGCTTGCGGCTGCAGGGATTTGCATGTTGTGCCACCTGCCAGCCGTACCCACGTGCAGCCCTGTGCAATCATTTACATGCAAGTGAATATATTTGCATATATTGCCAACCCACCGCTGGGCATGCTTACATTTATTTCTGTGAACTTACATGCATTGACATGCATCTGCATACTTTACTGTGTGTGCCTGCGCTCATTTGTATACATTTTGTTCATTTGCATATATTTGCATATGTTGCTGACTGGCCTAGCGTGCTTACTCACAGGCCATTACATGCCATTGTGTGTATTTGCCTGCATTGCCAACCCTCCCACCATGCTTGCATGCTTGTTTTACATCAGTTTGCATAAATGGCATTGATTTGCATGCATGGTTGACCTGCCCGCCATGCTCACCTGTGGCCATTTGCACATATTTGCGTATATCTGCGTGTTTCTGCATACATTGTTGGCTGTGCCTGCCTGCCCCCATACGCATGGAGTTGCATGTGAGTGCCCACAGCCAAGTGCCCCCATGCCCAACTCCGTGCCGTGCTCACTTGTAGCTGTCGACCTGCTGGAGGCACTGACCGCATCACGTGCCATCCCTGGCGTCTCGCCGGCCCCAGGCCCCACGCCGGGCACCCCGGCCTGGCGCTTCGGGCGCCGCACACCGCACTTGACACTGCCACGGGCCTACGCCGTGTTCATCCTGGCCAGCGCCCCCCGCGCCCTGGGCTTCCACGCCGTGGCCCGCCAAAGCCCACGCTCCCAGGGCACGCTGCTGGCACTGCTCTCGCCCACGACCCACAGCCCACTGCTGCACCTGGCCTCCAGTGCCCGGGGCGATGAGCTGCGCTTTGACTACCGTGCCGCACCCAGCGGCCACCCTGCCTCGCTGGTCTTCCCTGGCGGCAGCCCCTTCGCCGGTGGGCGCTGGGTCCGGCTAGCGCTCAGCCTGGCGCCGCACCGCCTGGTGCTCTACGTCGACTGCCAGCCTGCCGTGGTGCTAGGCCAGGCTAGGCACCAGTCCCGGCTCAGCCTCCACCTGCCCCTTGACCTGCAGATCGCTTTCGCCAGCCTACCCGGGGACGCCAACTCTAAGTTCCTGGTGAGCCCCGTGCCTGCCCTCTGCCTCGGTGCCAGCTGCATTGCCAGGGCCCTTCCCTGGGCCCTGGGCCTGGCACTGGAGTGGGGGGGGGCTTCTGCCTGGACCCCCATACACCTCCCTCCCAAGCCTCCCCAACCACTGGGGCTTCCAGCAATACCTGTGCCCCCAAATTGCTCCCCCTGCCATTCTGGCTCCCTTATTTGCAACTGGTGGCTGCTCAGGTGTGTTTGGTGCTGGGAGGCAACTGTCCACCCCATGTCCCCCCCATGTCCCCAACCTCCCCCACGCTGACCGGCCGTGCTCTGGCCACAGGGCACCTGGCAGACAGCCGAGATCTCCACCACCGGCTTCTCACGCCGGCCCTGGCACTGCAACCACCTGGAAGGTACGACCCCCCACCCCAGTTGGGCAGGGGCAGGAGACCCCCTGCAACTCCCCCCCCAGCTGCACCCAGGGGTGATGCGAGGAGAATGTGCATGTATCTGCATAGATTTGCATAGATTACCCCCCCGGGCACAAAGTGTGCTGGAGTGAAAGCATCTGGTCCAGATGTGGGGGGAGCTGGGGGCTTGGGGGTACCCAGCTGGTGGGGGTTGCAAATGGGGCAGGGGGCAGCTGGGGGCACGCAGGGCTGGGATCTTGGAGGCCTGGGTTCCTCCCTGTGGTGCAGGGCCGGACGTGCAGCTTAACGGTTGCAGCCGGAGCCAGGGGACCCCCTCTACCTTCCCCGTGGTCACCCCCCAGGTTGGAGAGAGAGCCCAGGGGTCCGGGCCCCCATCTTCCCCGTGGCCTCAATTTGCATTCTGTCCCTGGCAGGCGCAGCAGACCACCGCCCCCGTGGCCCTTTCAGCCGCTAATGAGTTTGGATGCTAATTGCTGGGGCCCCTCTGTCCGCCTGGCTGCCCCCATTGAGAAGCAGCCCTAGCCTCTGGGGCAGGGGCGGGGTCCAGGTCATGCGTGCATGGCTGTGCACGTGTGCAGGAGGGGCATCCCATGTGGGTGCACACGTACATGTGTGTGTTGGCAGGCTGCCTACACATATATGTTGGCCTGTGCAGGGCAGAGGTAGGGGTGTGCATGGAGGAGAGGTGGGTCTGTTTGCACGTGTGTGTGTGTATGTCTGTGTGGTTGCGTTTGCAGGGAGCATCCGTATGTGTGTGAACGGGGAGAATCAGTGTGTCTCTGTGTGCGCACATGTGGGTCCACGTGCATACATACACATAAGCAAGCAGCGTCTCTTTGATGTCTGCCCCCCCCCATGACCCTAACAGATGCTCACGCCCGGGGCACACAGGGTCCTGCCCCACAGCTCTCCATCAGCCCTGCTTGGGACTCCCTCCAGCTCACAGCAGTACAGGGGCCAGGACACATGGCCGGGCAGAGCCAAGCACTTGCAGAAGGACAGACCTGACAAACTCATCTCACTCCTTCCTCAGGGGCTGGGACTCAAACCCACGCCTGGCTGTCACGTTCACCCCACCTCTTGCCTCGTAGGCCCCATCCTGCTGCCGTGGGAGCCGGAGCCAGAGCCGGGAGCACCGGGGCCCATGCCCCTGTCCGAGCCACCCCCGCCGGGCCCGAGTGACGTGCGCAGCGACCAGCAGGCGCCCGAGGAGCTGGCGGGGAGGGTGCGGCGCCTCGAGGGGCTGCTGCAGGAGCTGGGCTCCAGGCTCAGCGCGCTCCAGCTGCAGGCATGGGCCCCGCCCCACCCCGCCACTGCCTCCCCTATGAGGGTACCAGGGTGAAGGGGAAACTGAGGCATGGGCCCTCCCTCCCTCCCCTGCCAGAGCCCCAGGGTGCAGTATGGGAGAAACTGAGGCATGGGCATGGGCATGGACCCACCTCCCTCATCAGCCCCAGAGCATGGGGGAAACTGAGGAACTTCCCCCCCTGCAGCCTAGACCCCTCCTCTGTGGGGGAGCATGGGGGAAACTGAGGCACTGCTCCCCCCCACCCCCTTTCAGCCCCACGGTGGGGGGGGAAACAGGCACCGTGGTGGGGCGGGGGCTGGCGGGACTTGCTGGAAGCCCCCAGGCAGGGCCCACAGAGGGACCCAGGCGCCCGGGCTCACGGGCCGCCCCACCCGCAGAACTCGGAGCTGCTGGCCCGCGTGCGGGAGCTGGAGGCCTGCGCCTGCCTCGGTGAGTCGGGAGCCGGGGTGGGGGGGAGGGCCTGGGGCGCACGGGGGAACTGAGGCAGTGGGGTTGGGCGGCGGGGCAGGCACCCAGGTATCCGGGCTCCCAGCTCCCCACCCTCCAACCACCCCTCGGGGCACTGAGCCAGGGCGCCTGGGTTCCCGCTCCACCAGCCAGCCTCGCCCCTGCCGCCCCGTGCCTCAGTTTTCCCAGGCGGTGACTCCCCCTGCCCTGCTAACTGCCCGCGCCCCCGGCCAGGCTGCCGCTGCGAGGGGCAGCACCGCGGGCATGGCGACCCCGGGGCCAAGGACGCCTGCGCCGCCTGCCCCTGCCCGGTGAGTGCCCCCCTGCCCCAGCCGGATCCTGCCTCGGTTTCCCCATGTGCCAGCAGGTCTCTGGGGCGGTTCCTGGGGAGCGGGGCGCGGAGCTGGAGTATCTCACCCAGGCCTGACCAAGGGCTGCTTGTCCTTAGCGCCCCCCCTCCCCACAGCCCCCTCAGGCTGGGACCCTGCTCTGTGCCCCCGGGGCCTGTGCCCGGCTGGACTGCGCTGCCCAGGAGGGGACGCCCGGAGTCTGCTGCCCCCAAAGCCAGGGTGAGATGTGAGCAACGCAGGGGGAGCAAGGATCAGGGGTGGGGGCTTGTACCCCAATACCTCCCAGCCCTGCCGGTGCCCCTGACTCCCGACCCGCAGCCCCCGGTGACGGTGCCCCCCAACTCAGGCTGCCAGGACGGTGCCACCCGGCGGGAGCACGGGGAGGAGTGGGCGCCGCTCGCCGACCCCTGCCAGATTTGCCGCTGCACGGTGAGGGGGTGGGCTTGGGGGTGGGGGGGCAGCCCAGACACCCTCTCCTTGTCCCCCCGGTGCCCTAAGCTGCCCCCACCCCCATTTCCAGCGGACAACCCAGTTTTTCTGGATGGGGGTGCAGCTCTGGGGGGCAGCGCTAATTCCACCCCCCCGCGCAGGAGGGTCGTGTGCTGTGTGTGCAGAGGCAGTGTGCCCGCCTGTGCCCGCACCCCGCCGGCCCTCGCCCCGGCACCTGCTGCCCCGTCTGCGATGGTGAGTCCTGGGGGGCCTCTGCCAGGCTGAGACCTAGCGCGCTCACCGCTCTGCCCTGGGGGGCCCTCACCACGCTGCCTGCTGCCCCCTCCCCACAGGATGCTCCTTTGAGGGCCGTGACTATGCCAGCGGGGAGCCGGTGCCCAGCGCTGAGCCCTGCGCCCAGTGTGTCTGCACCGTGAGTGTCGTGGGGGGCAGGGGGGAGAATGCCCCTCCTGGCATCCTGGGGGCCCTGCCAGCATCCCAGAAGCCTTTGCACCTGGGTGCGCGCCTGCAATGACTCCGCCTGGCCACTAGGGGGCGTCCTGCTCTTGGGCCCTCCAGCATCCCAGAAGCCTTTGCATTGGGGAGGGGCCTGGCAATGCCCCCCTTGGCCCTCCAGGGTGTGCCTGGTGCTGGGGGGGCTTCAGAATCTCCCGCCAGTATCCCAGAAGCCTTTGCACCTTGGTCTGAGCTGCCCCCCAAGGAGGGAATGGGGTTGTGGGGGGGAGTGTGCAGGGTGCCCCTCACTCCTGACCCGCAGTCCCCCAGGCTCAGGGCTGGGGGCCCGCGGAGGCCCCCAGCTGACCCCGGGTGGTGCCCACAGGCCGGGGAGGTGTCGTGCCAGCGCCTGGAGCCCAGCTGCCCGCCTGCGCCCTGCAGCCACCCTGCCCACACCCCTGCCCAGTGCTGCCCAACATGCCATGGTGAGCCCGGGACCCTTAGAGGGGGCACAGTGAGAGCTGAGGGTCCCGAGCCTGCCCCGGCACCTCCTAGCTGAACCCCTGGCATGTGGGGGGGGCCCCGGGAGTGACCCCAGATGGTTGGGGGTGCCCTGGGGCAGGGTGGGGGCTGCCAGCCTCACCCTGTGATGTCCCCTCCGTCCAGGCTGCGAGTTCGAGGGCAGCGTGTACCAGGACGGGGAGAGGTTCATCCCACGGGGTGCCGGGCGCTGCCTGCACTGCACCTGCTCTGTGAGTGGTGGGGGGCCATGGCGGGGGAGGTCTGTGCACCCTGCGGGGGGTTGCCCCAATATCAAATGCCCGGAGGGGAAACTGAGGCACGGGCAGAGCCAGCCGGGGGTGGTCTCTCTGCAGGCTGCAGCACTGACCCCCTCTGGCCTGCACACCAGGCCGGCTCAGTGCAGTGCTTACCCTCCCCGTGCCCCCCTGTGCCCTGCCTGCACCCCCAGACCTTGCCGGGCCACTGCTGCCCCATGTGCCCAGGTGAGTTCCCCCCGCCCCCGCTCGGGGCTCCCCCAAACAGCAGGGCTTTCCCGTGTAGTGTGACCTGGCATACACGTGTGGCTGTTTGCACATGGGTTGGGGGTGGGGTCTCGGGAGAACTGAGGTGTAGGGATGGGGGCAGCATGGGCTGGGGGTTGGGAGTGAGGGGCACCTGCTGGGCTGGGGGGCAGGGGGTGGACACTCGTTCCCAACCTGCAACCCCTGCCCCCCCCAGCCTGGCTGGCACCCCTCATTCCCAACCCGTGCTGCCTGTGCCCCCCCACCCCCACGGACCCCCATGTGCAGGGGAGCAGTTGTGCCATGAGCACCCTGTGCCTGCCCCCAGCCTCGGGACCGGGGGGTGGGGGGGCAGGTAGGGGGGTGCCCATGGGAGTGTATATTGGTGGGAGTGTGCAAGCCTCTGCGTCCATGGGTGTGCATGGGTGGGTGCCCGCGTCTGCATGGGCACATGGAAGCTTGTCCACAGGCACGAGCCTGTCCGGGTGGGCACGTGGGTGCATGTCCGCGTGTGCGTGAGCCTGCCCGCCTGCTCAGCTGCATGTGTGCGAGTGTGTCCATGTGGCTGTGCCCATGTGTGTCTCTGTATGCGAGGTTGTCCACATGGGCGTGTGCATGTGCAACCATGCCCCTGCACGTGGGCCTGTGTCCATCTGTGCAAACGTACAAGCCCACGTGGGTGGGCCTGCACGTGTGTGCCCGTGTCCCAAGGTGTGGGCTCAGGCACACGGGCAGGCCCACCACGTGCCCGTGTGGCTGGCTGTGCCTGCGCGTGTGCCTGCACCTTGTCCTTGTGTGGGGTATGGGGGCCCCAGCTGAGGGGGGTGCTCATGCCCCTCCGCCTTGACGGGGACTAGTTCCAGGGCCTGCCCGAGCCATTCACAAAAGTGGCTTGGTGACACGTATGGCTTCGCGTGGCCTGGGACTATTTCCAGGCCTACCACTATGTGTGTGTGGGGGGGGATGGTGATGCATGTGTCCTTCCGCCCCGAGTGGGAGTATTTTCTTCCCCCTGGCATATGTGTAGGTGCCCCCAAATGGGGGGCCGAAGGGGGGAGTGGGGGCTGGTTATAGCCCTCGCTCAGCCTGGGACTATTTTCTTACCCACTGCCCCTGTGGGGAACGAGGGTCCTCTAGCAGGGAGTGGAGACCTACTTGTATCCTTCTGCCCCAATGGGCTACTTCTTTGTCCAAGGGCATGGGGAACCTGCAGATGGAGTTGCGGGGGATGGCATGTATCCTTCCACTTGGCCTGGGACTATTTTTAGTGTGCCCCCCTGTAAGGAAGGGGGTGGGGTCTCTAGCAGGTAGTGCTCCACCCCCCCCCCCCCGTGGGGAACATTTCTTTGCCCAAGGGCATGGGGAACCCCATGTGGAGGAGTCCTGGCATGTATCCCTCCACCCCACCTAGGATTATATCTTCCCATGGGCAAGGGGGCCCAGGCAGGGAGTGCCCCCCCCTTGCGCCTGTATCCCTGCGCCCCCAGGGGGACTATTTCCTGCGGGGCACGGCCGTGCGGTGCCCACGCCCTCCCTGTGTCCCCCAGGCTGCTCCTACCACGGCGTGACGGCCACCCACGGACAGAGCTTTGCCGATCCGGAGGACACCCAGTGCTCCCAGTGCACCTGCCAGGTGAGTGCGGGGGGGGGGGTGCCCCATGCCTACCCTGTGCCTCAGTTTCCCAGTCACCTGATGTTAACTCTGAAACCTAATGATGGTTGTGGGGTTGGAACGGTCATTCTGCATAACCAGCCCCCACCCCCTCACGCACACCTCTCAGGCCGGGGGGTAATTGCCTACTGGGGAGGTGGGCAGTGGTTGAGCTGGACCAGAAGGGGGTGGGGGCACGCCTGGGTCCTTGCATGGATGCCCCCCGCTTGCCCTCCAGGCTGGGTCAGTGCAGTGCCAGAGGAAGCCATGCCCGCCGGCCTCCTGCCCCCACCCTGCCCCAGGGGCCTGCAATTGCCCCCTGTGCCAAGGTGAGACTAGAGCGGGGCAGAAAGGGGGAAGGGGCTGAGGGACCCCCCTGGGTTGGGTGGGGGCGCGGTTCTCTTCTTCTCTGACCCCACTTCTCGCCCCCCCTCCCCCCCAGGCTGCCACTTCCAGGGCCAGGACCTTGCAGACGGGGAGAACTTCGCAGCCCCCCAGGACCCGTGTGAGCAGTGCCAGTGTCAGGTGTGTGTGGGGGGCAGGGCATGGGGGTCCCTGGCACTGCTGGGGAGGGCGCTGCAGAAGGCGGCTGGCTCTGGGGAGGGCCACGGCTACACACAGCACTGGGGGCAATCTCTCGTGGGCATGCCAGGGGTTCAGGATCGGGGCCCTGAGCCGGGGGGGGCTCGTTAACACTGCTCTCCGGGCAGGAGGGGGCCGTGCTGTGCGCCCGGGTCCCATGCCCCCCACTGACCTGCACCCACCCAGTGATGGAGCCCGGTGCCTGCTGCCCCCGCTGCCAAGGTACTGTGGACCCCCACCCAGCCCCTCTCCAAGCTGGGGCCATCATGATGCCAGGCTGTGAGAGCGCCCCCCCCCGGCCCCTCACCCATGGCCTCTCACACTTGGCAGAGCCCCCGAGGAACTGCACGGCCAGCCTGGTGGGCAGCGAGCTGCAGCCTCCCACAGACCCCTGCTACAGCTGTCGATGCCAGGTGGGTGCCCGTGTCCCCCCCAGGGCATCCGAAATGCAGCCATTTCTGGGGTGGGATATTGCATGCAGCTGACTCCTTGCAGGGGGGGACTAAGAGGACACCCAGGGTGAGTAGATGCCCCCTGCCCCTCAGCCATGGGGGCATCAGGGGGCTTACACCCTTTACTCCCTCAACCGCGCTGTTGCCCCCGCAGGACCTGAGGTGGGTGTGCGTGCACCAGGACTGCCCCCTGCCCAGTTGCCCCCCCACCGAGCGCTTCACACCCCACGGCGCCTGCTGCCCCGTCTGCCACGGTGACGTATCCCCCCTTCCCCCCCCTTTATGGCCCCTGCATCTGTCTGCACAGCCTGCTCTGACAGGAGCTTCGTTATGGCTGTTAACGCTGAAACCTAATGATGACCACATAGCCAGAAGAGTATCGTTTCTGGCATAACCCACCCCTGCCACTTACACCCCCCCGGAGGATGGGGGGCAGCAGCCTGACCTCCCCCCTCTGCCCTCCCCCCATTGCAGGGTGCGTACTAGAGGCTGATGGGCGCCGCGTGCCCGACGGAGAGACCTGGACGGACGGTGCGGATGCCTGTGTCACCTGCACCTGCAGTGTACGGCGGGGGGCAGACCAGCTGGGGTCACCCCCAGGTTCCCCTCCCACAAACCCCCAGCAGTGAAGGGGCCTCATGGGCTGGAGGCAGACAGCCCCCTCCCAGGATGACCCCCCCATCTGTGCCCACAGCTGGGCCGCGTGCAGTGCCACGTGGAGGAGTGCATGGACCTCACCTGCCCCGATGGCCTGGAGCGGGTGCAGGTGCCCGGCACCTGCTGTGGCCAGTGCCAAGGTAGTAGCAGGCCTGGGAGTGGGGGGGCAGGGAGAGCCCCCTTGGGTGCAAGGGGCTGTGCCCAGCGAGCTCAGCCTGCCAACCCGCGAGGGTCCCCATGCCCAGCAGGGAAACTGAGGCATGGACAGGACCAGCACCCAGACATGCTAGCTCCCAGGGGCTGCTGTCTTGGCCGAGGGGGCATATCGGGTTCCCCCTGACCGCAGCTGTGTCACCAGTGCCAGGCAGCGCCTGCTCCTACCAGGGTCGCCGGTTCGAGTCTCGTGAGCGCTGGCAGGTGGATGCGTGTACGGCCTGCTCCTGCGTCGCTGGGGAGGTGCACTGCCGCAGCCAGCGCTGCCCCCCACCCGCCTGCGGCCCCGTGAGTCCAAGGAGCGTGGGGGGTTGCAGGTCCCTGCCCCCTGTTAGGGGTGGGGGGCAGTTTGGAGACCCTGTGGCTGCATGCCACAGACTAGTGGAGGTTGGGGTACCAGCCCCCCCATGACAGTCTGTAACCCCCAGGATGAGGCACCGGCCCTGACGCCAGGACGGTGCTGCCCCCACTGCCACCCACGCCCAGCCACATGCCAGGCCTTCGGGGACCCGCACTACCGCACCTTCGACGGGCTCCTGCTGCACTTTCAGGGCACCTGCACCTACGTGCTGGCCCGTGACTGCCACGCCAAGGACTTCAGGTCAGGTCAGACCCCCTCGGTGCCACTGGTGCCCAGACACCTGGGATGCATCTTCCACTCTCATGGGCAAAGGGGTCTGGGGGGAACCAGGGCTCCTGGGTCCCACTGTGGCCCCCCCCCTTGTGTTCGCAGCGTCCACGTGAGCAACGATGCCCGGGGCCACGCGGGCGTATCGTGGACCCAGGAGGTGGTGGTGCAGGTCGGGGGCACCCAGGTGCAGCTGCTGCAGGGCGGGGAGGTCATGGTAAGACCCCCGTGCCCCCACCCGGCTGTGGGGCTCAGGCGTGGCCCCCCGGAAGGGGACGTGGCGCCCTGAGCCTTGCCCTGCCCATGCCAGGTGGACGGCGAGGCGGTGACGCTGCCCTTCCTGAAGGAGCCGGCGGTGTACGTGGAGCGCCGGAGCGGCACTGTCCTACTCAACACCCACGTCGGCCTCCAGGTGTGCGGGGCCCCCGCACGCCCAGCAGCACCCCAACACCACGGGGGTGGGACCAGAGATACTGATGCCCTCCCCCCCCCGCCGGTAACAATGGCAATGGGGCTCAGCGCCCGGGTGCCCGCTGACCCCCGTGCCCCCCAGGTGCAGTGGGACGGGCGCTCGCACCTGGAGCTGAGCGTGCCGGGCACCTACCGCGGCCGGACCTGCGGCTTGTGCGGCAACTTCAACGGCTTCGCCCAGGACGACCTGCGCGGCCCTGGCGGCGACCTGCTGCCCTCCCATGCCGCCGTGGGCAACAGCTGGCAGGTGGGGGGGGTCTGACCCGCGGGGTGGGGGGGCAGGGGTCTGCACTCGGGGCACCGGGGCCGTGAGGGTCCCCAGCCCAGCGCGCCGTGCCGTGCCGCCCGCAGGTAGCGGCGCCGGGGCAGGACGGGGGCTGCGGGCCGGCCCGCGACGTGGAGCCGTGCCAGGAGGCCGGGTACCGGGCGCGGCGGGAGGCGAACGCGCGGTGCGGGGCGCTGAAGGCGCCGCCCTTCACGCGCTGCCACGGGCTGGTGCCGCCCGAGGGCTTCTTCGCCGCCTGCGTGTACGACGCCTGCGCCTGCCGCGCCAACGCCAGCGCCTGCCTCTGCGACGCCCTCGACGCCTACGCCGCCGCGTGCCGCCGCGCCGGACTGGTGCTGCACTGGCGCGCGCCCACCCTCTGCGGTCAGCTGGGCACGGGCCGGGGGTGTCTGTGCCAGGGTGGAAGGGACTGGGGGGGCAGAGAGGGGCGGGGGGGATGCTGGGGCCAGGCCCTGCAGGGCCACACTGACCCCTCTGTCTCTCGCAGCCGTGGGGTGCCCCCGGGACCGGGGCTACGTGTTCGCCGAGTGCGGCCCCCCCTGCCCGCGCACCTGCTTCAGCGCTGGGGCGGCGCGGGGCGCCCGCTGCGTTGCGCCCTGCGTGCCCGGCTGCCAGTGCCCGGCCGGGCGCCTGGAGCACGAGGGTCGCTGCGTGCCCCCCCGCGCCTGCCCCCGGGTGCGGCACCGCAGCGCCTGAGCCCGCGCGCCTGGGTCCCCTGCTCACACGTGTACGGCGGGCGCTGCCCGCGCAATAAACCAGGGGTGACGTGGGCACCGGCTGTGCGGCTCCTTTTTCTGGGGGGTCTGGGGCAGCTGCTCCCCACCCCGCCCGCCCGCGGGGCATTCCCCCTTGGCTCTTCAGGTGGGGAAACTGAGGCACAGGTTGGGGGGCAGGCCAGGGTTGGGACCCGGGTGTCCTAGCCCCACCCAGCCAGCTCTAGCCACAAGGAGGGGGCTGGGAGAGGGGAGGGTGGGCATCTCTGGGGGGAGTGAGGGGCCTGCCTCAGTTTCCCCAAGGGTTTCGGACACTGGGAAGGGGGCGGGGGGGGCAGCCTCCGGGAGGGGGAGGGTCTTGGGGGCTGGGAGCAGGGAAAGGGAGGGGGTGCAGCACTGAAAACCCAGGAGTCCGGGCCTCGCCTCCCCCCCCCCCCCCCCCCCCCCCCCCCCGGTCCGCGGGGCTCAGGTGTCGGAACCGGACACCGGCGGCTCCTGCGTCATCGCCCGGAGCCGAGGGATGGAGGCGGCTCCGCAGCAGGTGAGACCCCCCCCCCCGCCACGGTGCTGCACACTCCTGACCTGCAGTTCCCCCCACTGACGTCCCAGTCCCAATCTGCAGCCCCCCCCACAATTGGTGCCCCCCATTCCTGACCCACGGCCCCCCCCACTGCAGGCCCCCTGGGGGACAGCCAGCCCTGCCTGCCCCCCCCAGGCCCAGGGCCACCCCAGGATGCTGCTGCAGGAGCTGGTGGAGGCCGGATGGCGAAGCCACCTCTGGGAGCAGGTAAGTGGGGAGGGGGAGGCTTGGGGGGTTTCCCTGGGCTGCCACTACCCTGGGGGCTTGGGGCGGTGATATGGGGCAGGACTCTCCCTGGGTGGCCCCCAAAGGGTTAATGGTTCCCTGCTGCTGGGGAGTGAGGGAGGGGTGCGTGTGTCAGCTGCATGTATGTGCACGTGTGTATATGCTTGTGCGCATGTGCATGTGTGTGCCTGCCTGGGTCTGTGTTTGTGTGTGTGTGTACTGGCAGGATTGTACACAGATCTGTGCATGTGCATGTCTTCGTGGACCTGTACAAGTCCATGTATACGTGTGCGTGCGTGTGCGCATGGTCAGGCCTGTGTAAGTCTGTGTGCACGTGGGTGTGTGCATGAGCATGTGTGACTCTGTATGTATACAGACACGCGTGTGCCTGCAGGAGTGTGCTTGCACCTGTGCAAGCCTGGGAACACGGCCGTGTTTGTGCACATATGCGCGTGCCTGTGCTTGTGCATATCTGTGCATGCACCTGTGTGTGCATATAAATGAATGTGCACTTGTGCAAGTCCATGATTGCGTGCATATGTAAGCACATGTACAGGAGCATGCATGTACCTGTGCAAGTCCACGTGCGTGTGTGCACGTATGTGTAGGCATGTTGGACTGGTCTTTCTCCCCCTTTTGCCCCCCCCCCCCCCAGCTGTTTTGGGACTTCCAGCTGCTGGACACGGATGGGGACGGGCGTGTGAGCCCATGGGACGCAGGGCTGCTGCTGCGGGGCGTGCGGGGGGCCAGGGCTGCGGGCACCGCCTGGCACCGCTTCCTGGGGCAGCACCGCCACGGCCTGGCCTGGGCCGACATCCAGGTACCCCCGGGGCCGGGACGGGGAGCCAGGTTCCTGGGAGGACAGAGGGACCTAGTGGCTAGATCATGAGGGGTGGGTGCTGGGAGCCCGGATGCCTACAGCACCTAACTGGGGGGGTCATGAGGCGTCGCGTGCCCAAAGCTCCCAGTGGGGGTGGCCCAGGGGGGTCGCGGGGCTGCCTGGCGCTGACCTTCCCCCTGTGCTGCTGTCCCCAGGCCTGGCTGTCTAGAGACCCCCGGGCTCCCCCAGACCCCTCGACAGGATGTCGAGCTGAGCCAGACACTGATTGCTCCACGGAGAGGGTAATGGGGGTCGGGCACATTCCCTGACCTCTGACCTAGTGCTTCCTGGGGGGGGCTGGCCTGGAAGACCCCCCCCCACCTCGCTGCCCTGCACCTCTACCCCTGCAGGATGCCAGCCCCAGACAAAGCAGCTCCTTGCCCCGAGGGGGGGCAAAGCTTCAGCTCCAGCAGCTCCTGGACTGGTAGGTGCCTAAACCCAATAGACAAGGGGGCTCCTGGACCCCCCCCAACCCTAGGGTGCCCCCTAGTGCCTAGGGTTGGCAGCTCTGCTGGGCTTGAGGACCTAGCACCAGCCCTTTCCTCATCCAGGTCCTGGGACCCGAAGCTAAAGCCCATCCCCGTGGCATCGGGCCGGGCACAGCCAGCCGTGGGGCAGCAGATGGAGCTGAGCTGGAGACCCACACAGGTAGGAGCTGGGGAGCAGGGGGGGTCCTGGCTGGGGCCCCTGGACCCAGGCCCCCCCCAGCCTGGCCTGCCCCTTTGCACCCAGCAGGATGGGTTGGGCTGGTGGCTGCGCCAACTGGAGCAGGACCAGGACTGGCCCTGGTGGGGCCGCCCGCTGCCCCCCCGGGACCCGGAGCCAGCAGGTAGACGTGGGCCACATGTGGCCTGGGGTGCGTGCCCCGGGCTGCAACTGCCCACGGGCTGGGGCATGGAGATCCCTGCCCATGCCTGACCCTGTGTGCAGGGGGCATGCCGGGAGGTGTGTGTGCATGTGTGCAACCTGGGGTGAACTAGTGTGGGCAGATGCATATGAGTGAGAATGTGTGTGTGTGAGTGTGTGCAAGGTTGTGTGAAGGAGCATGGGTCAGGAGTATGTGCAGACCTGCAGGAGAGAGAGACAGAGGAAGTGTGGGTGTGCGTGTACGTGTGTGTTTACATGTGTAAGCTGGTGTGAAGGCATGTGTGGAAACCTCTTGGAAAGAGTGTGAATGTGTGTGTGTGTGTGAATATGGAGATGTGTGTGTGCATGTGCACATGTGCAAGCTGGTGTGACAGAGTGTCTGGAGACCTGTCGGGGAGAAAGAGAGAGAGTGTGATTGTGTGTGTCTATGCACATTTGTGTTTGCATGTGTGTGTGTGCATATGCAAGCTGTTGTGAAGGAGGGTGTGGAGACCGCTAGGAGAGAGAGACAGTGTGTGTGTGTGTGTGTCTGCACGTGCGTGCATGTGTGCAAGGTGGTGTGAAGGAGTACATGGAAACCTGTATGAGAGAGAGAGAGTGTGTGTATACAGGCCAGTAATGGTATATGTGTGTATAGGGGTGTGCGCGCATTTGTATGCATGTGTGTTGGTATACAGGGCAGTATGTATGTCTGTGCGTGTGTGCAGTACAGTAGTGGTATATATGTGTATGCGTGCGCATCGGGTGGGTGCATGCATGTGCCTGGGCCCCTTCTGCATGGGCACCTTTGAGCACACCAGCATGTGTGTGCATGCATGTACGTGCATGTCAGCCAGTGTGACTGCCTGTGCCAGCCGGTGCACCCTGATCCCGTGGCCAGGTGTGGCACTGAGCGTGGGGCGGAGAGGCGCACAGATACCCGGGCAATGGGCACGGCCAGCCCCTGCCCCAACTGAAACCAGCTCCTCTCTTGCAGGCACCTGGGGGCAGCTGCGCACTGCCCTGTGGGAAGGCTGTGCCCGGCGGCTGGCACGGGGGTCGGAGGAGGCCGTGTGCATGGACCATGCCACGGCCACGCACCAGCACGTCTGGCACACGCGGGAGCCGGAGCTGCAGGGCATGGTGAGCAGAGCCCCCGGTGTCCGTCCCAGCAGGCTCACGGTGGCAGGGGGTCCTGGCAGGGACATCCCTGCACCCGTTACCCCTGGGACTCCCTGGCTCCTCTCCCTTCTCCACCCCAGGTGCCCGGGCACAGACCCCTGGGCAGCTCCAGGGTGCCAGCAGGGAGCTGGGACCCCCCTGGACAGCACGGGCAGCCCGCAGCAGCGCTCCTAGAGCAGGTGAGCTCCCACCAGGCAGCACCGGCACCGAACCCCCCAGCTGCTGAGACCCCCAGTCTGATGCCCCTGAGTGCTGGCAGGCCCCCCGCCAGCTTCAGAGCTGGGAATAACCTCTGACCCCTGACCCTATGGGCCCTCCTGACCTCTGCACCCACCTGCTCCCCTGCTAGGATAGACCACAGAACCCAGGTGTCCCGGCGGTGCCCAGGGGTTGCCCAAGGCATCCTCCAAGGAGGCACAGCCCAGCAGCAGGGACCCTGGGTGGCGCAGGGGTGGGCATGTTGGCTCAGGGGGGTCCCTGCCCTGTTGCTCTCTGCCCCCCCAGGACTCCATGCCCCATGTCCCAGAGCTGCAGCCGGTCGAGGTTGCAATGCCAGGAGCTACGGGCACCCAGACCCAGGGCGTGCAGGGCATCCGGGCGCTGAGCCCCGCACCCCAGGCCGGGCCCCAAAGGCTGCTGCAGGGAGGACCGGTGGCTTCGGGGCTGCTGCAAACCGGGGAGATGCCGGCACCGCAGAGCCGGGGATCCCCCGTGATGGAGCGGGCGGGCGGCAAGCTGCAGCAAGAGGGGGTAGCAGGCCCCAGTGAGGCCCCCCCAGAAGGTCCTGGAGCCCAGGGCATGGAGCACCTAGCGTCGCTGGCCAGAGACACGGAGCCGCATGCCCAGAGCACGCGTGGACCAGCAGAGGCTTGCCAGGCTCTGGAGGTGCTGCCCAGGCCCCCGGTGCCCCCCCAGGCTGGGATCCTGGAGCTGAGCGAGCCCCACGGAGCAGCACAGAGCCAGCCAGAGCCACAGCCCCCCGTACCCCGGTACCCATCACCGCGGTGGCTGGAGCCTCGTCTGGCCCAGGGTGAAGGGGGGCAGCACGTGGCCCCGGCGCTGGAGGCTCTGCGGGCTCAGGGGATGCTGCAGCGGCAGCTCCCGGCTCTGCAGCCCCGGGGGGTGTCAGAGCCATGTCGGAGCCGGAGGCCACACCTGGAGCCCCGTCTGGGGCAGACTCAGGGCTCCGGCGCCCAGCCAGCGCCCCTGCAAGAAGCCCCCGGCACCCCTCAGAGGGGGCTGGAGCTGCAGACCCCCACTGCCCCGGTGGCTGGAGCCCCAGACCCCGGCGCTGGAGACCCTGAGAGCCCAGGGGATGCTGCAGCGCCAGCTCCCAGCCCTGCAGCTCCGGGGCCCCGTGCCCGGCCCGCCAGAGGTGCCCCGGGCCCCGGAGCTGGAGGGGGGCATGGCCCCCCAGTCCCAGGCGCCTTCGCCACCGGGGGCCGAGGCGAGGCCGGGGAGCCACGACCAGCGTCCACGGCCGGAGCCCAGTAGGGTGAGTGGGGGACAGAGAAAGGGTGCGGGGCCGGACTGGGAGTGCAGGCTCAGCCCCGGCACTTCCTGGACACGGGGCGTGGGGGTGGGAATGTGACCCACGGGAGAGATGGGGGGCAATTATAACCCCCAGAAGCTGAGTGGTGGGGTGGAGGTACGAGGGGTGGGCACCAGGTCCCCAGTGTCCACATAGGGGTGGCACACTGGAGGGTAGTGAGCATGCTACCTCCCAGCCCCCTGTGCTCAGACTGGTTCCAGCTCAGCTTTTGGGGTCCCCCCCCACAAAGCCCTTGCACTGATGCCACCCCTCGACGCAGCCCTGGCCGTGCCCCCTGCGCCGGGAGAAGGCGTTTGCGCTGCCCTCGCGGGCGGAGCAGCGGGCGGCCGTGCGGGAGCTGGTGGCGCTGCAGCAGCGGGCGCGGAGCCGGTGCCAGCAGGACCGCGAGCGTCAGCTTCTGCGGGTGAGTCGGCGGGGGGGGGGCAGTGCTAGGGCACGGCCCAGCTCCCAGCCCCAGAGCGATAACCAGGCCCAGTGCCTGCTCGGTGCTGTTCCACTTGGTCGGGCCCCACCCCAGAGCTGGGTGCACCCTAAGTCAACATGCCCGTGTCTGTCCCAGGTGCAGGAGCGGCTGTGCATCGCCAGGGACAGGAAAGCAGAGGACAACTGTGTGGGCACACGGCCAGGGGACCTGGCCCAGCTGGGGCACCAGGCAAGGCCCTGCCCTGGTGCCAGCTCAGCACCGCAGGTATGGCGGAGCGGGGCACAGGGGTCCAGCACGTGCCTCCAGCACAGGAGGGCACCAATGCCCATCACTGCTGTTCCCCACCTTAGTGCCCTGTTGCTGCCAGGTGGGGCGCTCCCCACCCCGTCGGCAAGGCCAGGGCCGGGCTGAGACCACGGCTGCAGGCTGGGTTGGAGGTCTGGGGGGTCTCAGACTGGCTGTGCCCCCAGGAGCAGCAGCGCACAGCGGTGAGGGAGCAGCTGGAGCGGGTGCGACGGGAGCGAACCTGCGTCATGCGGTGCCGGCGCCAGAGGCATGTGGCTGTTTGCAGGGGGGGCATGGGGCTGCCCCAGCACCCATGGGCACACGTGTGCTCACACGTCCCCCCCCCCGCAGGAACACGCGGAGCTTCCAGGAGCTCCTGGACCCCCTGATGCCAGCACCTGGCGAACAGGAGCCACGTGGTGCCCAGTTGCCCCCCCGGACCCCAGCGCCCCCCTAAACCTGCACCTGGGCCCCCCAGACCTGGGAGGGTGATGAAGAGACACAAGGACCCTGGTGTTTGGCCAGCACCTGTGTTAGCAAACCTGGGGGTGGGGGTCTCACAGAGCCACATCACGGGGGTCCAGCAGGGCGAAGGCACCGTTGCGGCGGAAGAAGCTGTCGATGCGGCACTTGGGCACAGGGTGCACAGAGATCTGGGTTGGCCCTGCACCACACGGGGGGGAAAGGGGGGTCAGGGTATGGGGCACCCAGACCCCCCTCACCTGGGCACCTCCTGGCACCTTGTGGGGGGCAGAAATGGGCAATAAAGACCGGATCTGCAGAGCTGGCAGTGCCTGTGCCTTCCTGCCACCCCCGCTCCCCCCCAGCACAGCTGGATGTGCCTGACCCCAGCCCCCGCCTCACCCAGATGCCAGCCATAGTCGAAGCTGGAGGTGACAGGCTCATCATACTTGTCCTCGGGGCTGAGGTCGGCACGTGCCCGCAGGTAGCGCCACCGCCCCTGCCCGTCGTGTGAGATGCCCTGGTACAGCAGCGCCTGCACGTCGGGGGGCACCGGCTTCATCTCTTTGATGCGGGGGCCCAGCGGGGGTGGCTCTGGGGGCGCAGGGGGCTTGGGTGCTGGGGGTGGTGCTGGGGGTGCAGCTGGCAGCGTGGGCAGTTGGAGGCGATGAGGGGTCGGGGGGCGGCGTGGGGGCTGGCGGGCGAGGAGCGGCTCACAGTAGCGGCCGTACCAGCGCAGCCACAGCTGCCCCTCGCGCCGGAACTGCTCCTTCAGGAAGTCCTGCTTCTGCGTGTCCGTGATCATGTCCCGCGCCATGGCCCTGGTGCCCGTGCGGCTCCTGCCTCCCCGTCCACGCCTGGGCCTCGTGCTGCGGCCGCATGTTGCCCAGACGACCGTGCTACACGGCTGTGAGCTCACAGAGCCCGGGTGGGGCGGGCACGGGACATGGGCAGGGGTCCGTGGCTGAGGCACCAGCAAACCAGGCCCACCCTGGACTAGTGTTGTGGGGGCCCCATGCCAGCAGCAGGGACACGCAGGCACCACTGAGCCTGGCTGCCGCAGGGGCAGGCTGGGGATCAGGGTGCTCCCCCTTCCCCTGCTCTGTGCTGACACCAGCTCTATGCTGATGCCAGGCTTGGTGGTAGGCACTGCAACACAGCCAGGCAGTGGCTGGGGGCACCACAGACCGGCTCTCACCCCCGATCTGCAGGATGGCCTGGCCCCAGGGCTAGGGGATCTCATCCCTGCCAGCCCTGATGCTCCCTAGTCTCTGCCCAGCCAGCCCTGGCTCCTCTGGCGTGGCCTGTGCAGACCCAGAACCGGCTGGAGCCGCTTGGTTCAGGGCAGGGAAGCTGGGCAGGACTGGGGAAGGGCAGGGCAAGGACAAAGGCCTCCTGCCAGCTGAGGCCCAGCTTCAGGGCAGGGCGGGCGGCAGAGCCAGAGCCAGGGAGCTGCGCTGCAGGGCTGGGGGGGTCCGAGCCCAGCCCCAGGCAGGGGAAGCAGCAGCTGCTCCGGCCCCTGGGCACTTCCCCTTTCGGGGCCATGGAATGAGCCATGGGCACGAGCACCGGGCTGCCGGTGAGTCACAGGGCAGGGGGGCCCGCACCCCCTCAGGGGCACCCAGGAGCTGGGTGCAGACCAGGCCCCCCCGCCCAGACCCCCCAGCAAGGACATGGCCAGGACATTCGGGAACTTATTTAATGATAGGGCAGTGCACTCACAGACACAAAAGACTGGGGTGAGCACCGGGTGCTACGAAACAGCATGGTGGGGGAGACAGCCTCAAGCCAGACCTACCTGCAGCCCCCCCAGCTAGCCCTCCCCAGACAAGGGCATCGTGCAGGGCCAATACAAGGATCCTGCACCCCCGTGTCCCAGTCCCTAGAGCTGGCCTGGGGACTCCGGGGAAGGCGCAGGGCCCTGAACTGGGTTGTACCGGTGAGATGGGGAAAAGAGGTCACAGCATACACGACGGAGGGGCGCTGGCCTTGGGGGTGCACACGCATGGGGGGGGCAGGGCACCGCCCTGCGCCTATCGGAGGTCCTCTGCCGTGAACATGCCCTTGGCGCGGCGCAGGATGGAGTCCTTGGCGGCGTCGTAGGGGTGCTCCTTGGAGGGGATCTCCAGCACGGCCGGCAGCGAGCGCGTGTGCGCGTCGATCGCGTGCCGGATCAGCTCCGCGATGAACTGGTTGATCAGGATGATGCCGATGTCATCGCGGCTCAGGAAGCTCCTGGGGGGATATACCAGCTGTCCCCCAGCCTGCCCCAGCCCCTCTCTTTCTACACCCACTCCCAAATCCCCCTTTCTACCCCATCCCACTCCCAAATCCTCCTTCCTACCCCCCATCCTGCCCCAGCCCCACTCTTTCTGCCCCCAAATCCTCCCAACCTGCCCCAAATCCCCCTTCCTACCCCCCACCCTGCCCCAGCCCCACTCTTTCTGCCCCCAAATCCTCCCAACCTGCCCCAAGTCCCCCTTCCTACCCCCCATCCTGCCCCAGCCCCACTCTTCCTACACCCACCCCCCAATCTGCCCCAGCCCCTCTTTCTATCCCCATCCCACTCCCAAATCCCCCGCCCCCCGCACCGAAAGGTCTCCTCGATCTCGGTGATGCTGGTCTCCTTCTCTACCACCAGGAAGTTGGGCTTGCGGTGCTTGTCCAGCTCGCCCACGCCGCCCAGCAGGAACCCGGTCACCGTGTCCTCGTCGCCCAGCACAGCCAGCAGCTTCCCGCGGCCGGCCATGGCGCCGGCTGACCCCCCGCAGCCGCCGTCAGCTCCTCTCCGCCGCGCTTCCGGGTAGGGCCCGCCCCTTTCCGCCCTCCCCGCCCAGCCGCTGCGCGCAGGCGCAGGAGCTCCCAGAACGTTCGGCGCCTGCGCGGGTTGCGCTGCTTTGCGCATGCTCGGACCATGCTGGTCCTACCCAACCCCCAGCGGGGGGGAACCCAGGGGTCCTAAACCATAATTCTCCTCCCAGAGCTGGGGGAGCCCCCAGGGTCCTAAACCCTACTAGCCCCCCAGAGCTGGGGGAGCCAAGGGGTCTTAAACCCTTCTCCTTGCCCCCTCCCAGAGCTGGGGGAGACCCCAAGGGTCCTAAACCTTACTCCCTGCCCCCTCCCAGAGCTGGGGGAGCCCCCAGGGTCCTAAACCCTACTACCCCCCCAGAGCTGGGGGAGCCAAGGAGTCCTAAACCCTACTCCTTGCCCCCTCCCAGAGCTGGGGGAAACCCCAAGAGTCCTAAACCCTACCACCCCCAGAGCTGGGGGAGCCCCCAGGGGTCCTAAACCCTACTCCCTGCCCCCTCCCAGAGCTGGGGGAGCCCAGGGGTCCTAAACCTTAATCCCTTCCCAGGAGCTGGGGGGGGAGCCCAAGGGTCCTAAATCCTATTCCCCCCCTAGAGCAGGGAGGGAACCCAGGCATCCGGGCCCCCAGGATGCCCTGTAGGCCTCTCCCCCACTGCGTTGGCCCCTGTGGGGGGGTTGGCGTGACCCTGAGCAGGTGGGGGGAACCACTCAGGCCCAGGAGTCAGCGTGAGGGGCCCTAAGGCTGGCACATACCTGCCCCCCTCCCAGCAGACACAGATCACAGGATGCAGTGCTGGTGGCAGATGAGCGAGTGGTTTATTGTGGTGGGGGGTGCTGAGAGGGGGGCACTGGCTCCCCCCTCCCCCCCAGCAGCATTTTTTGTATATAGTTTTTTTTCTCCTTTTTTACAAAAAAAAAGACTGGTTTTGGGATCCCCCAGGTGGGGGGCACCATGTCCCCTTGTATCTCCCTGGCTCTTGCCCTCCATGCCCCCGCAGGCAGGCAGTGCTTTCTACCCCCCACCCCACTGAGAACCAGTGCAAAGGGCCCTTCTGCCCAGGGCCCGGGTGCAGGGCATTGTGGGTAGCCGGTGTGCAGTGGTGCTGGCAGGTGGGAGGGTTGGGGTCGGGACATGTGCTGTACTAGGTAGGGCACACAGGCACTGGTGGGGCAAGGGGATTGGGACACATGGGCACCGGCAGGGCAGGGGGGATCAAGGCACACAGGCATTGGCAGGATGGGGGAATCAGGGCATGCGGACACTGGTGGGTTTGGGGTGGAGAGATCAGGACACATGGGCGCCAGCACGGCAGGGGAAGGTCGGGACACGCGGGCACTGGCGGGGCAGGGGGAGATCGGGACAGACGGACACTGACAGGGCAGGGGGGGACTGAGACAGATGGGCACTGGTGGGGCAGGGAGGGATCAAGACACGCAGGCACCGGCGGAGGCAGGGGCTGGTGCAGCCTAGGGCACGCTGACGCGGAAGGGGCTGCCAGGCACGTTCTCATCGCCCCAGCGCAGGATGAGCACGTAGTCGCCCGTCTCCTTCACCGTGTAGGTGACGTTGTAGATGCGCCCGCCCACGTGCTTCACGTACACCTCCTCGCACGGTGTCTTGGGCCCGTGCACGCCCACCATCAGCATGTTGCTGCCTGCCAAGGGGAGGGTTGGTGTCAGCTGGGCCATGCCCCTTCCCACGCCCCTCCCCTCAGGCCCCACCTCTCACCCCAGGCCCTGCCCTCGTACCAGCCTTGCTGCAGTCCACCGTGAAGGTATTCTTCTGGCCCACAAAGGCCTTGCTGAGCCCGGGGCCGCGCGCCACCACCTTGCTGGCGTCGGACGAGAACTTAGGCATGGCCGGGAAGCCGGGGCCCCGTGCTGCTGCCACCGCCACCGCCGCGCCCGCTGACTTCATCACCGTCTCCACCAGCACCGTCGACGTCTCATGCAGGCTGTGCCCGCCTGACAGCCGCGGACCTGGGGGGAAGGGGACAGCCTATTGTGGAGCCCGTCCTGCCGGCTGTGGGGCAGGAGTGGGGGGCACCAGCAGAGCTGGGGGGCGGTCAGCACCATACCTGTGACCTTGGCCTTGAAGGGGCTGCCCACGATGTGGTGGGGGCCACTGTACTTAATGGAGATGAGGTAGCTGCCGGGCGCCATGGGTGTGTAGGTGACGCGGTGGCCCTCGGGGCACTCCTGGCAGTCCAGCTGCACCTTGGAGGGGCCGTCGATGGTGACCGACAGCGCGCCTGCGCCCGCGTTCACCGTGTTCACAAAGAACTCTGAGCACACGCCTGTGGGCACACACGGGGGGTCAGTGGGGCTGCGCCCCAGCACTCTCCACCCATCAAAAGCAGCCCCCCACCCTTGCCTGCAGCTGCGGTAGGGGGCACCAGGCAGGCAGACAAGCCCACCCCTCTGGGCACAGAGACTGGTGCTTTGGTGCCTCCTGCCCCCAGCATGGTCTCCCATCCAGGCCCCACCCTTACCTAAGCCTGCTTAGCTTGGAGAGCTGTACAGGTGGCCCAATGCCACTACGTGGTCTCCCACCCAGACCCCAGACCCCAGCCCTGCCCCATCCTGCTTAGCCGGACCCCGAGCAGCCCCACCCCGGGTCTCCTATCCAGGCCCTGACCCCGCTGAGCCCAAGCCCCCCCACCTGTGGTGCCGCCCTCGAGGCCGGGGCCGTAGGCGGTGACAAGCCCGGGGTCGCCAGCCTGGCTCTGCTCCCCAACGCGGATCTTGAAGGGGCTGCCGGGGATGTGGCGTCCATTGAACTTCACGTCGATGGAGTGGACGCCGTTCTCCCGCGGGATGAACCGGATGGCTGACTTGTCTGGAGGCGGAGGCGCGGGGGGGTGTCAGTGAGGCACCTGCCCCAGCCCCCACACTTGCACCAGGCCCTCAGTCCCCCCCATGACCCCGCTCACCGCTGTCGAGCTCGGAGACGCAGCACTCCTGCACGCCGCCCGAGGGCGTGTGCACCTTGGCCTCGATGAGCCCGCGCGCGCCGTTGAGCTGCACTGCGAAGGAGGCCGGCTGGTTCACCTTTAGCCCCGTCTCCTGTGGGAGGAGAGGACGTGTGTGGGCCCTGTGCAATGGGGGCAAGGGCAGGCACTGGGGGCACCGTGCTGGGGGGGGTGGGGAAATGGGAGCAATCGGGGTTCAGGTCGTGAGCGGGGGGTTCCTGCGTGCAGGGGGGCTGTGGGTTGGGAGTGTGGGGCGCTGGTGGGCAGGGGGTGCTGTAGAGGCAGGGCCCTACCTGCAGGCTGGTGACCGTGAGGCGCCGAGCGTCGTCGGACAGGGAGGCCACGGGCACCACGAAGGGGCTGTCGGGGATGTGCTCGTCGTTGAACTTGATGGAGACCTCGTAGTCGCCTGCAGGGGGAGGGTGTCAGGCCTCGCACGTGTGCATGCAGCTTGCACGCGGGTCGGGGGTGGGCGGGGAAGCACTCACCAGCCTCCTGCACCACGTAAGAGACGCCGCAGGAGCCGTCCTTGCGGTCCTCGAAGGCGATCTCAGCCTTGCTGGGCCCCTCGACAGCGATGGACAGGCCCCCAGCACCAGCCTCTCGTGTCCAGATGCTGAACTCGGCTGTGGGGCAGGACCGGGGCCTTCAGCCTGGGGCCAGGTGCCCCTGTCCTGCCCCCCCGGGTATCTCAGCCTCCCACAAGCAGCTCAGACCTCTCTGCGCCATGGCCTCCTTGTGACACCCCCATGCCCTCCCAGCTCCCTGTACCCCCTGCCAGCTACCCTTGTCCCCATGCAAGCCCTGCCCACCCCGTGTGACCTCTTCCCACACCAAAGCCCCTCTGAGGTGCCTTGTGCAAGCTCCACCCACCCCCGCGTGCAAGCTCTGCCCTCCCCAGTCTCCACGGGAGCTGCTCTGTGCAAAGTCCGCCCATTCCCTTGTGCAAGCTCCTCCCACCCCATTGCTGCTCCCTCCCCATTGCTGCACTCCTTGTGTGGGCTGGTCTGTGCAAGCTCCGCCCCTGCGCATGCAAGCCCTGCCCACCCTGCCGTCCCCGCACGAGCGCCCCTACCTGGCACACCGGCCACGCCGCGCTCCAGCCCGGTGCCGCCTGCCCGCACCTTGTGGGCACCGCCCTCGCCCAGGGGCCCCACAGTGAACTGGAAGGGGCTGCCGGGCACGTGCTGGCCCCGGTACTTGACGGCCACGGTGTGGGGGCCCATCTCCTGTGGCACGAAGCGCACGCTGTAGGCGCTGTCCTCTCCCTCCACGATCTCCGCCTCTGACGCCTTCCCTGACGGGCTCAGCACCTGCGCCGTCATGTCCTGCGGTGCCGCCTCACCTGCACGCACACGCGATGCACACGCAGCCTCAGGCACCGGCCTGGCTCCGTGCACAGCCCCCCAGGCGCAGCGGGGACCCAGCGGGGGGTGCCATGGCCTCCCCCAGCTGCCCCCCCCACCCCTGGGAAGGCTCGGCAGCCCCTCCCTGTGTGCACAACATGCGTGCAACATGTCGCCCTCTTGCAAAACCCGCTGACTGCCCCCGTGGGCGAGATGAGTGTGGCTGTGGGTGGGGAGCTGGGAGCCTGGCTGAGGTGCTCGCACACGCACACACGCGCACACGCAAACGGCACGAGGCAAGCGTGCAGAAGGGGTGCAGATGTGTGCGTGCAGGGCAGGTGCAGTGGGGGGGTGCGCACAACACCCACCCATGGGTGGACATGCAAAGACTCACGTGCCCGTGGGAAGCACACATGGAAGTAAGGTGTGGTGGTACTGCGTGTGTAGGGCAAAACACAAGGGAGTTGCACACCATGCAAGGGACAAACACGGGTGTTAAATGCATACAAAGGCACATGAAGGTGCACACACATGCAATGCACCCACCTGCACATACATGAGGCATGCACAAGGGGCATGTGCATACACATACATGCAAGGTGCAAGCACGTGTGACCTATGTGAGACATGCATGTGCATGTGCCAGGAGCACATACATGCACACAAGTATGGTACATATATACACACACGTGAGGCACACATCCCTGACCCCTGACAGGCATGCAAGCCCTGCACCCACCCACTCACATGCAAGGCAGAGACACGTGTGAGCTGCACACACACATGCACACGTCAAAGACAGACCGCACATGCAAGGCAAACACTCGTGAGGTATGCCCATGTTAGTGAGTTGCGTACACACGCACACATACACACAGACACACACACAGATGGGTGAGGTCGATACACACACACACACACACACACACACACACGATGCAGCAGACAAGGACAGGATGGGCAGCTGAGGCATGCACCTGTGCAACACACGCAAGTACAGATGGCACACACATGTGAGGCACGTTTGCACACTCGAGGCACAGACCCTGGCAGGCCGAGTCATGCAAAGGCACATGCACACACGTGCACACACACACACGCGCGTGCGAGGCGCGCACCCTCCTGGCTGCGGGCGATGGTGCTGAAGGCGCCGAGGCCCTCGCGGCCCAGGAAGCCGCCGAAGACGCTGGGGAAGGGGTCGCCGCCGACCTGGGTGGACTCCTCCACCCGCACCTCGCGTGTGGTCTCGCCGCCCCGCGTCTTGCTGATCTCGGTGCGCTCCGTGCGCGTGTACGTGTGGCTGCTGCGCGTGAAGGTGCGCGTGAGCCGCTCCTGGGCCGACACCATCTGGAACCAGTTCCCTGCTCCGCGCCACGGGGTGGGGGGGGGGGGCAGGTCAGACCAGGCAAGGTGGGCACAGGCCCCTCCCCAGAGCCAGCTGCCTGCCCCAGCCCCGCCCGCACCCACAGCAGAGGACGGGCCTCGCTGCGCCTAGATCCTCCTGCCCAGCGCCCGTCACCGAATCAGAGACAACGAGAGCTGGAAGGGACCTCAGGGCATCACATCGAGTCCAACTCCCTGCTCTAAGCAGGACCAGCCGCGACTCCATCGTCCCAGCCAAGGCGTTGTCTACCCGGGTCTTCAGCGCCTCCAAGGATGGAGACTTCACCACCCCTCTGGGGAGCCTGTCTCAGGGCTTCACCACTCTCCCAATGAGAGTTTTTCCTAACATCCAACCTCAACTTCCCTTGCTGCAGCCTGCGCCCATTGCTCCTTGTCCTGTCACCTGCCCCCGCTGAGACCAGCCCAGCTCCAGCCTCTTTGCAGCCCCCCTGCAGGGAGGTGACGGCTGCTGTTCAATCCTCCTCGGTCTTCTCTTCTCCAGACTAAATCAGCCCAGGTCCCTCAGCCTCTCCTCACCAGTCCTGTCCCCCAGCCCCACAACCATTTTCACTCCCCTCCACTGGACTCTCCAATTTGTCCACATCCTTTCTGTAGTGGGGGGCCCACAGCTGGACACAGCACTCCAGATGTGGCCTCCCCAGTGCTGAATGGAGGGGAATAAATACTGCTGGCAATGCTCCTGCCAGAGCAGCCCAGGATGCCATTCACCTTCTTGCCACCCAGGGCACACTGCTGGCTCCTGTTCAGCTTCTTGTCCCCCATCACCCCTGGGTCCTTTCCTGCAGAACTGCTGCCCAGCCTGTCACCCCCAGCCCGCACCGGTGCATAGGAGACTTTGCACCTGTCCTTGCCGAATGTATCTCATGAGATGACTTTTGGCCCAATCCTCCAATCACTCTGAATCCTATCCCTACCCTCCAGCACACCTACTACCCCCCCCCCGCCTTGGTGTCATCTACAAACTTGCCAAAGTTTGCACTGCACTGCATCCCATCTTCCAGGTCGCTGATGAAGAAATTGAACAAAACTGGCCCCAGGACCAACCCCTCCACCCTCTCCCTGACCCCTGCAGGGACCCCTCCCCGGCATCTCTCCCGCTCCTCCCTGCTCTACCAATGCAGACGTGTTTCCTGACATCCAACCTAAGCCTCCTTGGCTGCAACGTCCAGCCCCGTGGCTCCGCGTCCTGCTCTGCAGCAAGAGCAAACAGGGGCTGCCCCTCTCCTCCGTGCAGCCCTCGGGTGTTTGATGTCTGCACTCCCATCCCTGCCAAAGCTGCGCACACCCAGCTCCTCCGGCCTCTCCTCTAGGACCTGCCTTCCCGGGCCCTTGATGCTCTTTGTTGCCCACCCCTCGCCCCTCTAATGTCTCCACATCCTGTGCATCCCGGAGGAAGGAGAAGGAGGGGGAGGAAGACCCCCTGACACCCACCTGGGATCTTCAGGTTGAGGTCACAGGTGCTGCCGATGGTGGCGATGGAGGGGGCCTGGCGCCGGCGCGTGATGCTCTCCTTCATGCGCCCCTCACCTGTCACCTTCACCGTGAAGGGGCTGCCTACGGGAGGGCGGGGGGAGCACGGCCTCAGCACCCATTGCGTTGCCGCCCCACCACTCTGCTTCCCCCCTGCTCAAACCACCAGCTACAGCCCTGCACGCACCTGGCACGTGCTTGTCGGCGAACTTGATGTTGATGACGTAGGTGCCTGGCTCGGTGGGGCAGTAGGTCACTTTGCAGGTGCCGTCCTCCATGTCTTCGCAGTTGATGTCCACCTTGCTGGGTCCCTCGATGGACAGCCCCAGCCCTCCATAGCCTGCACGGACGGCACCAGGTCAGCCCCATGTTGTGGACCTCCGCCCCCCCACCCGCGAGCCACCCCCCGCCGTGCTCACCTGCGCTGCGCGTGTCCACGATGAAGTCGGACAGCTGGAAGGTGCGGCCCTCGGCCAGCCCGGCCCCCCAGGCCTTGACGCGGCTGGCGTCCCCGATCTCTGAGGGCCCCACCACGATCTTGAAGGGGCTGTTGGTGACGTGCTTCCCGCTCTTGCGCACGCTCACCACGTGCTCGCCCACCTCCTTGGGTGTGAACGAGATCCCTGCGGGTGGACAAACATGTCAGGGGGGTGCCCATGGCCATGGTTACAACCATCTAGCATCCACCTGCTCCACAGCCACGGCTGCATTCACCCAGCATCTACCTCATGCCACGGCCACAGCTGCCCGGCACTGACTTCCTCCCACAGCCACAGCCACAGCCACAGCCACGATCGCAGCCACTGTCACACTCATCCAGCATCCATTCACCCACAGCCATGGCCACATGCACCCAGCATCCACCTCATGCCACGGCTGCAACCACAGCCACGTGTGCCCAGCATTGACCCTCCAAGGCCATGGTCACACTCATCCAGCATCCACCTTAGGCCACGGGCACAACTGCCCACCACTGACCTCCCCCACAGCCACAGCCAGTGTCACATTCATCCAGCATCCATCCACCCACAGCCATGGCCATCTGCACCCAGCGTCCACGTCATGCCATGAGCACAACCACAACCATGGCCACGTGTGTCCGGCATTGACCTCCCCCCGCAGGCTGTACCGATGTGGCGGTTGGGCAGGCGCTTGAGCAGGCAGGGCTCCTCGGTGCCTGAGGGTGCACGGATGCTGGCTGTCAGCAGGCTCAGGTCCGTCTCCGTGATCTTCAGCGACACGTCCGTGGAAGTGCCCACGTTGAGCTGTGACGTGCGCATGGAGTCATCACCTGTGGCCGGGGGGAAAGTGGTTAGTGGAGGGTGGCAGGGCCACGTGGGTGGGGGCTCGGGGCCCAGGTCACCCTGTAGGGGATTGTGGGTAGGGGGTAGGTACTCACCGGTGATCTTGGCGGTGAAGGGGCTGCCGGGGATGTGCTTGTCATCGAAGCGCACAATGATGCTGTAGTCGCCGGGCGCCGTGGGCAGGTAGGATACGGTGCATGTGCCGTCCTTGTTGTCTTGGCATGTGATCTCCGCCTTGGATGGGCCCTCCACGGCCAGCGACAGGCCCCCTGTGCCACGGGCCACGTCACGGGGGCTGGGACACCCCCGGTCCCCTCCTGGCTGCCCCCCAGCCTGCCCTCAGCCCGTTCCGAGCCCCCTGCGCTGCCTACCTTCACCCGCGTCCTTGGTGATGATGGTAAAGGTGGCCGGCTTGTTGACCACGCCGTGGCTCAGGCCAGGCCCGTAGGCGCTGACGTGCCGAGCGTTGACGGCATCCACGTAGAACTGCAGGGGGCTCCCTAGAAGTGGGGGTAAGGGGGCGTCAGGGAAGCCACGGGCCCCTGCACCTGCCCCCAGGTGTCGGGGCTCCCAGCCCCCAGCACCCCCGTCTCCTCCCTGAGTGCCCATGGACAGGGGCTGGGGGCACTGGAGAGGGGGGAAGGGAAGTGTTAACCCTTTGGCCACCAAAGCCATCACGAAGGAGCGGCCGCACCTGGGATGTGGTTGCCGTCATACTTGATGTCCATCTCGTGCAGCCCCTTCTCAGTGGGCGCGTATTGCACCGTCACGGTGCCGTCCTTGTTGTCCGTGATGCGGGGCCGCCCCTTCTTCCCCGAAGGCATGCGCACCTCGCCTGTGGGCACGGGGGCACCGGGTCACCCTGATCCCCGGCCCCTTTCTCTGTGCCGCCCCCACGTGCATTTACCCACCCCTTTGCCTTACCCGTGATCTCCCCCTTCTGCACAGTGAAG
Organism: Crocodylus siamensis; assembly: GCF_052110815.1. Classification (NCBI taxonomy): domain Eukaryota; kingdom Metazoa; phylum Chordata; order Crocodylia; family Crocodylidae; genus Crocodylus; species Crocodylus siamensis. The sequence goes on along the minus strand of NC_143398.1, from coordinate 1,083,759 downwards.
GGGATGACCAGGTTGAAGGGGCGCAAGCTCTCGGTAGCGGGCACGACCGGCTCATCCGTGGCCTGGGGGGGCAGAGAGAGGGTCAGTAGGGGCATGGCGGTGGGGAGCATTGCCCGGAGATGGAGCTGTGAGGAGATGGCGCGGCCAGCAGGGGGTGCTCAGGGCAGCAAGCTGGTGCCCGCGCCCACCACCCCCCAGCGTGCGGTGCACAGCGCTGCACGTGCGAGAGGAGGGCAATGTGGTGCGCACGGACAGGCTAGCAGGTGCTGGGGGGGGGAGGGGGGACGGGCATGGGCGGCAGGTACCCAGCGGGGTGGGAAGGCGCCGGTGGGTGGCGTCTGGCTGGGCTCCTCGGCAGGGGGTGGCGTCTTGCAGGCCTGGGGAGGCGGGAGCCTGTTAGTGCCCGGTGGGGGCATGTGGGAGTGGCACTCTCGCCCTCCAGGACACTTGGGCGTAGCTAATGTGCAGCGGCTTTTGGGGGGGAAATCTCTCCCCTGGGGCCCCCCAGCAGCCGGCCTAATGTCTCCCTTCCAGCAGCCGACCCTGTCGGACGCTGCTTAGCTTTGGCACTGACTGCACCCCCCTCCGCTACAGCCCACCCTGCACTATAACCACGCGCCCACTTCCTAGCTCCACCCCGTGCTCCAGCCACACCCCCTGCCCCACCCGTCACACCCCTGCCCACTGCCCACACCCTGGCCACGCCTCCACCCCACGGCCACGCCTCCTGTGCCAAGCCGTGCCCCCCGGCCTCTTGGCGCCTACCAGGACGTGGAAGGGGCTGTTGGGGATGTGCTCGCCGCCGAAGCGGATGGTGATGACGTATTTTCCGGGCTCGGGGGCTGTGTAGTAGATGTCGAAGGTGCCGTCGTGGTTCTCCACCACGTCCACATCCAGCTCGGCCCCGTCGGGCGTGGACACCTTGCAGGTTACCTTGCCCTTGCCGGCCGCCTTGGCGTCCACCGTGATCACCGTCTCTTCCCCGATCTGGATGGTAGGGCCCAGACAGGCGCCTGCAGAGGAAGGGGAAGGGGTCATCCGCGAGGATGGGGGCCGCCCTTGGGGAACGATGCCCGAGGAGCCACGAGTGGGGATCCTGGTTGACCCCCCACCCCCGTCAGCTGTGCCATCCTGTGGCTTTGCCCCTTCCCCTGCCCCAGGCTGGGTGGTGACGAGAGGACTTACCCAGTCCGTGGCCCCCGATGGACACTGCAAAGAGAGGGAGGGGAAGGCGAATGAGGATGTGACTGCCTTCGGCTGGCGGGGGTGCAGGTCGGGAGTGGGGGGCATTGGCTGGAGGTGGTAGGGGCTGCGGGCTGGGAATGAGGGGCACTGGTGGGATAGTGGGGCAGGAGTGAGGGGCACCGGGGCCGCACCTGTGACGAGGCACTTGCTGGCATCGCCGGAGGGCAACGCGTGGGTGCGGAAGGGCGAGAAGGGGATCTCGTCGCCGCCGTACTTGATGGTGATGGTGTAGCGCCCGGTCAGATCGGGCACGTAGGACACTGTGTAGGTGCCGTCCCCGTTGTCCCGGATGTTGGCCTTCTTGGGCTTGCCCTCAGGGTCCTGCAAGCATGGGCAGAGCGCCGCTGCGTCACCCTCCGCCCAGGCCCAGGTCCCTGCCAGCCCGCACCCCCCACGCCCAGCACTCACAAGGATTTGCACGGTGAGCAGCCCCTCCCCAGCGTCGCGGGCGTCGATGGTGAACTCCACGGGCAGGCTGGCGGGCACGCCGGCCGCGCTCAGCCCGGGGCCGCTGGCCCGCACCTTGCTGGCATCGTGCGCCGGTAGCGCCTTGATCTTGAATGGGCTGTGGGCAGGGGGAGCCGGGGAGGTCAGCACCGGGCCCCGTCTCCCCCTGCCCAGCCTCGAACGGCCCCGATTCTGCTCCGCGCCCCCCGGCTCACCTGCGCGGCACCTCCTGTCCCGCATACTTGACGGCCACGGTGTAGGGCCCATCGGTGGCCGGCGTGTAGTTCACCTTGTGGGTCCCGTCACCATTATCACGCACCTCCACCGGCTCCGCCAGCCCTGGGGGTGGGGCAGGGTAAGAGCGGGGGCAGCAGGGGACTCCCCGAAATCCAACCCCAGCAGCCAGAGGCAGCACCTACCGGAGGGTCCCAGCACCATGACCTCGAGCGGGGCTCGCCCGGCCTTGCTGCAGTCCACCGTGAAGGTCTGCGGCACCCGGGCCCGGACGCCGGCCCCCAGCCCCGGCCCCGTGCACTTGACCTTGCTGGGATCCACCACGTCCTTCACCGGCACCTGAAAGGGGCTCCCTGCGGGGGGGAAGAGGGGCGTCAAATACCCTTGGGACGGGGCAGAGGACACATGGAGGGGGCAGAAGACCCTGGATGAGGCTCCCAAAGCCCCCAGGCTGGGGTCCCCACCTGGGATGGGGCGTCCCCCGAAGGTGATGTTGACGTCGTAGTCGCCGGGTGTGAAGGGGATGTACTCCACGCTGCAGCTCCCGTCCTTGTTGTCCTTGCACGACATCTTCGCCTCCGACGGGCCCTCGATGGCCAGCCCCAGCCCCCCGGTGCCCGCGCCCCTGCAGGAAGAGACCCCCGCCCCGCTCAGTGTCTGGCGCCGGGCCTCCCCCGGCCCCGGGTGCTGCCCGGGCTGGGGTCTTGCCCCGCGTGGCGGTGGGGGTGCGCCGTACCGGGTCTCCACGGTGAAGCGGTTGGCCTTGTTGACCAGCCCCCCCTCGAGGCCGGGGCCGTAGGCCCGCACGCGGGAGGGGTCGCAGCCCTCGGCCACGGCCACGCGGAACGGGCTCTTGGGCACCGGCACGTCGTCGTAGGTCACCTCCACGCGGTGCACGCCTGGCGGGGGGAGCAGGGTCACTGCGCTGCCGGCCCCCTCCCCTTGGCACCCAGCCCCCCCCAGCCACGCTGGGGTCAAGGGCAGGCCGGTCCACGTGACGGGTGACAGGTGCGGCTCCGCTCGGCCTAACAATAGCCCGCGGCCGGCGGCCGGCGGGGCCCCGGCCAGCGGGCCCCCCCCCCCCGGACCCAGCACCACCTGCTCATTATGTCTGGGCGATAAATCACCCCTCCCCTACAGCAGGGCCCGCCGGGGGCGGGGCAGAGGGGCTGGGTTTCCCCCCAGCTGGGGAGGGGAGTAGGGGCTAGTGGTTACAGGCTGGGTGCGCGGACGCCTGGGCTCTTTCCCTCGTGAAACCTCAGCCCACCGCTGTGCCTCAGTTTCCCCCTCTGTGCCCAGGAGGCACTGTGCTGCTCCTCCCCCAGCAGGGGGGTACTGCAGTAGTTGCGGGGGGCGAATGGGGGAGACAGTCCGGCCCCTCACCGTCCTCGTAGGCCGTGTACTGGACGCGGTAGGTGCCGTCCCCGTTGTCCGTGACGTAGGTGTCCGTCTTGGCACCCGAGGGGTTAACAACGCGTGCCTTGATGTGGCTGCCCCCGGTCTTGGTCAGCGCCCGGGCGTCCACTGTGAACTCCGTGGTCACCTCGCGCAGCACGCCTGGCGGGACGGCACAGAGGCCTGAGCACCAGCACCGCCAGCAGGGGGCGCTGTGGCCGGCAGGGGGTGCTGCGGGGGGTGCACTGGGGTCTGGCGGGGACACCGCCGTCTCCTCCCCCTGCCAAAGGTCTCTGGGAGCCCACCCCCCGAAGCCCCTAGGCTGTCTGAGCCGGCCTGGGAGTGGGTGCCTGAGGGGGGTTGGGGTGGGGGCAGAGCTCAAGGTGGGGGTGGGATGGGCAGGTAGGGATGGGGTGGGTGCGGGGCAGGAGAACAGGGCAGAGGTGGGGCGGGGGGGAGGATGGCAAAGTTTCGGTGGCGTATGGAGAAAGGGAGACATTACTGTATTTTCTTGCATACAACACAGCCCGCTTTCTCCTCAGCCCAGCCGCTGGGCTTTGGGTGCACAGGATAAGAGAGGCAATGTGGGACCTGCAGCTTCTGGTGGGGGCCGTGCTAACAGCGCAAGCCCTGGGAGCTGCTGCTCAGGTACTATGGGGAAAGAGCCCCCCTGCCTTCACTCGGCCCGCCTAAAACAAGGTGGGGGGTTATTCTGGTATATGCTGTATGCAAGAAAATACGATAGCTAGATAGGTAGGTAGATAAAGAATGCATAGATAGACAGAAAGACAGACAGACATTGTTGATGGATGGATAGTTAGGTAGACATAGTGATGATGTATAGTTAGACACGCAGACATAGATAGATACAGACTGACGATGGATGGATGGTAGATAGACACAGAGGGCATTTATACACATGCTCTGGGAGCTGGGAGAGGGTGGGAGGAGGGCTTTAATTAGAGTGGTTCCAAGTACCGCTCTAATTAAGGCGTCCGGAGCATCCCATGTGTGAGCAACCCTGCACTGAAAAACGGTGACGGCGCTTTTAACTAAAGCTCATTCGACTATCTTTAGTTCAAACACGTCCACTGCCATTTTTTGGCACGGGGACGCTGACACGTGTAATTGCAGCACACTGGAGCAGCCTCAGTGGATGTGCACAAGCGTCCAGGATGATGATGAATGGATAGACAGACAAACAGAGATAGGCAGACAGGTAGACAGGCGGATGGACGGAGGTGCATGGGGAGGGAGTGCTAGGCAGCAGGCCAGAGGCAGAGCCGTGCGGCTCGGCAGAGCGGGGCTGGGGCCGACAGCGCGGGGCAGCGAGCGGACAGCCAGGGCAGGCAGGGAGGCGAGGCTGGTGGCAGCGGTGGGGCTCTGCGCTCACCTCGGGGCTCCACGCCGGGGCCGTAGACCTTGATGGGGCTGGTGTCGACAGCCGGGTCGACGGTGAGGCGGGCGGGGAACTTGGGCACGGGCAGCCCGCCGTACTTGATGGTGATGGTGTAGGCGCCGGGGCAGGCGGGCGTGTAGGTGATGCTGTAGGTGCCGTCCCGGTTGTTCTGGATCAGCACCTCGGCCTTGACGCCCGCGTCCGAGATGATCTCGATGGTCAGCTCGGCCTCGCCCGCCTTGGAGCAGTCCACCAGGAAGGTGGCCGTCTCACCTGCCCGCCCGCGCTCCAGCCCCGGCCCGCTGGCCGTCACCTTGCTGGGGTCGAACAGGGGCTGGATGTCGGCCTTGAAGGGCGAGCCAGGGATGTGGGCCTCGGCGAAGAGGATGTTGATGGCGTACTCGCCCGGCTCCGTGGGCAGGTAGGACACGGAGCACGACCCATCCCCGTTGTCCTGGCACTCGATCTTGGCCTCGCACGGGCCCTCCACCGTCAGCCCCAGCCCACCTGTGCCCGCGCCCTTTGTGTCGATGGTGAACGGCGCTGGCTTGCCCACGAACCCGCCTTTCAGTCCCGGCCCGTAGGCGCAAACCTGCCGGGGAGAGTTATGGGGGGACGTAAGAGTTATGGGGAGAGTGGTGCTGCCTTGCCCAGGGGGTGAGGTCGGAGCCGTTTTCATGCTTCCAGTGCCCCATCCCCCCCAGCCTAACAGCACATCCCGGCAGCAGTGGGCACAAGCTGGGCAGGCACCGGGCAGGGGCGGTGGGCACGGGGGCCACGACAGCTGAGCGGGGCTCCAGGCGCCAACAGGAAGGCGCGGGGCTATTTCGGCCATGGGACAATGCTGGGCTAAATGGAGTGATGGTAAATATAGGCTGGGAGCAGGTGCCCGGGGCTGGGGGTGTGGAAAGGGGGGGCACCGGGCAGTCGTGATGGGGAGGAGCTGGACGTGGAGGCCCAGGATGTCTCCTTCCAGCCCACGCATGTGCATGCGCCTGCAAATCTAGGCTTGTGCAAAAGTGCATGGGTGTGCAAGAGAGTATTGCAGCCTGGAGGCTTGGCCATGTGGCAGTGAGAGCAGTGGGGGGTTAGGATCCAAGGGGCAGGAGCAGACCCCAGGGTCCCCAGCCCAGCCTACCCCCCCCGGGGGGCCCACACTCACCTTGGAGGGGTCAGGGGGCATGACGGCCTCAACGGCGAAGGGGCTGCCGGGCACAGGGTGCCCATCGTAGGCCACCTCCACCTTGTAGGGCCCCTCCTCGGGCGGCATGTACTGCACCGGGCGCACGTCACCAGTGCCTGTCTCCACCTTGCAGGGGATGGGCCGGCGCGAGGGCGATGTGATGCGCACATCCAGCTGGCCCTGGCCGCCCGCGCCCCGCGTGTTCACCGCGAACTCCTGGTCCCGACCCACGTCCACCTCTGCAGAGAGACCTGGTCTTAGCACTGGCCCACCCAGGGATGCCCGCTGAGCCTGCCATAGCCATGGAGCTGGGTGTTACCTGCCACCACCGGCACCCCACAGCACCCCGCCCAAGCCCAGCCCCCGGCGCCTGGTCCCCAGGGCCCACGCCCACGCCCCAGTACATAACCTCCCCATACCCGACCCGTACTCACTGCTGTTGAGTCCTTGCACTTTGACCTTGCTGAGGTCAAGGGGCGGTGCCACACCCACAGTGAAGGGGCTCTTGGGCACCGGGTCCCCTCCATACGTCACCACCACGCTCAGGTTGCCCTGCAGGGGGGATGGTGCCCATGTCACGGGGTGCCCAGCTGGGCAGGGGCTGAGATGGGGGCAGCATGGGGAGGGGCGTCTGTGCAGCGGGCTGGGCTGGGGGCAGGGGCAGTGCCTTGGGGGGCAAAGGGCTGGGGCAGGGCTGTGAGAAGGAGGCTGGGGGACATCCTGGAGCTGGGCAGGAGGGTGCTGCGTGGAGCCCCAGGGAGGCGGTGGTGGGGCCCGAGGGCATTAGTGGGGCTCCTGGGGCAGCCTGGATGCCTGGGCTCTCTCTCACGGGGGCTCCAGGCTGACAGTGCAGAGCCCAGACACCCGCGGGGAAGGGGGGGCGCCAGGGGGTCCTGGTGGGGCAGGGGCTCCAACCTGCTGCAGTGCTGTGTACTTGACGGTGTAGGAGTAGTCGTGGTTGTCGATGATCTCCACATCCCGCGTGGCTGGGCCCTTGGCAGGGCCAGCGAACTGCACGTCCAGCTTGGCCTTGCCAGCGCCCTTGGTGTGCACGGTGAAGTGCGTGGGCAGCCCCACCTCCACGCCTGTGGGCAGCGGGGGTCAGTGGCAGGGAACGTCCATCTCCCACCCTCCCATCCCCCCCGCAACGTGAAGCCCAGCCCCCAAATCACCTGTGCGGCTCAGCCCCGGCCCCTCAGCCTTGACCTTGCTGGCATCGTGGGAGGGGTCCACTTTGATGCGGAAGGGGCTGCTTGGAATTTCCTGGGGAGGCACAAAGAGGGTGAGACGGGCCCTGCCCACCCCTCCAGGGGAGGCACGACCTCAGCGCCTGCCCACCCAGGGATGCCCACTTGGCTCGGCACGGCCACGGCCACGGAGCCTGGAGCCAGCCTGGGCATGCGACCAGCTCTGGGGTGGACTGGGGCAGCCCCTGTGCCCACACCTGGTTGGCAAAGAGCACCATGATGGTGTAGAGCCCGGCACCGGGCGGCGTGTACTTGACGGTGAACGTGTCGTTGTCGTTCTTGATGATGTCGAAGTCAATGTCGGCCTCGACCGGCCCCACCACGCCTGGCGCACACTTGATCCCAATGCTCACATCCCCTGTGGGGAGGCGGCACCGGCGTCATGCGTGGGCATGGGGGGCCGTGGTCCCCGCCCCCAGCCCCCAGGGGACCCCGTGGCCTCACCCTGTCCGGCCTCGCTGCAGTCCACGGTGAAGTACGTTGGCTCGTTCGCCTTCAGCCCTGTCTTCTCCACTCCTGGCCCGTACACCCGCACCTTCTCAGGGTGGCTGCCTTCGCCCACGCTCACCTGTGGGTTGAGAGTGTCACCCCCAGCCCTGCTGCGGCCTCTGCCCCTCCCTTCCCAGCTCCGTGTGGGGTGGGGCAGGCCTGGGGGGGACACAGGAACACATAGGGTGTCCTGGGGGACTGTGGGGGGACTGGAGGAGCCTGGGGGGGGTGCAGGGGTCAGTGGGGTACGCAGAGGGCACAGGGTTATGGGGTCTAGGAGGATACGTGGTGGGGCCCACGGGGCTGGGATAGTCTGGTGGGGGTTGAGGGGTGCACGGTAGCTGTAGGGAGGGGCACAGGCAGGTCTGGGGAGCCCCAGGGCAGTGCAGGGGCGTTTCTGGGGGACTGGTGATGGTGCCGGGGGGGTGTCCATGGCACTTACGCGGAAGGGGCTCTTGGGTATGTTGACGCCGCCCCAGGCCAGGATGACCGTGTGCTTGATGGGCTTGGTGGGCACGTAGACGCAGCGGTACGTCCCATCCCCGTTGTCCTTCACCTTGATGTCGATGGGGAAGCCCTCGGCGTCCTGCGGGCACGGCCAGGTCTCAGCTGGCGCCTCCACGCTACCTCCCAATGTGCCCTCCCCACACCAGACCCAGGCCCTACCTGGGCATAGATCTTAAGCTCGGCCTTGCCAGCACCACGCGCGTCGATGGTGAACTCGGCCGGCCGGTCCACGATGCAGCCGGTTGGCTCCAGGCCAGGCCCAAAGGCCTTTACCTGCAGGTGGGGTTAGACATGGGGGGGTCGCTGAGGTCAAGCCATGCCCCACGTGCCCTCCTTGCTGCATTGCAGGTCCCTGACATGCTGCAAATTGGCAAGTCTCAGCCCTCTTTGCTCCACCCAATACCCTGGGCTGGGGAGCAGGAGCAAAGCCGGCCCCCAGGGGCCGTGGTACCTTCTCGGGGAAGCAGTTGGGGGCGGCAGGAAGGATGTGTGCGATGAAGGGGCTGTCTTTGATGTCCTCGTCGTCGCAAATGACGTGCACGGCGTACTCGCCCGGCTCCGTGGGCCAGTACCGCACGTCACACGACCCGTCCCCCTTGTCGTCGCACTCGATCTTGGCCTGCGACGGGCCCTCGATGGAGAAGCCTGCAGGGGCCGGGGGGTCAGCAGCTGTGGCTGTGGCTGAGGCTGGGAAGGGACTCCCCCAAGACCCCCGGCCCCGCACCACTCACCCAGCGTGCCCACTTCGGTGCCGATCGCCTCCACCACGAAATCGGCCGACTTGCCCACCATGCCGGTCTCCAGGCCGGGCCCCCAGGCACGAACTTTCTGTAGTCCTGCCTCCGGTGCCACCTGCACCTCGAAGGGGCTGCGGGGGACAAGGGAGGTGGGGGGGTTAGGGTGCAAGTGTTGGGGCACTGGGTTGGAGCTGGGAGCTCTTGTGATGCACGTGGGAGTGCAATGCCAGGGGCGCGAGGACAGCCCAAACCCAGTCCCCCGGTTTGTGCCCGCCCGTACCTGCGGGGGATGGCGTAGCCGCCCCAGGTGATGGTGACGCTGTACTTGCCGGGCAGCACGGGATAGTACTCACACTCGTATACACCCTCGCCCACCTCTCGCACCTTCACTGGCTCCTCGAGGCCCTCTGCGGGGGGGCAGAACCTCAGTCAGGGGATGCTGGGGGGGGCCCCCCCAGACCCTGTGCAGCACGGTGTGACACGCTTGCACACGTGTATGCGAGCACTCGCATGTGCACACAGACTCACTCATCTGCACACACTCGCAAACAGGCACACGCATGTGCACATGGACTCGCACACGTGCACATGGGCCGGCACGTGCGTACACACGGACTCGCACACTGCTTTATGCAACAGGGAGCAGTGGCTGCTCTCTCTCACCCTCCCTGTGCCCGTCACCCCCGACCCCAGTTCCCCCAGTGCTGCGGGGCCCCTCCACCCTCGCTGCCCCCCCCCCACTTACTGGGACCCTTGACGACGACCTTGAGCTCCCCGCTGCCTGCGCCCTTGGTGAACACCTTGAAGTCGGCCACCTCCTTGACCCGCACGCCCTTGGGCTGCAGCCCCCGGCCCGTGGCCCGGCAGGCGTTGGGGTTGCACGCTGCGGGGGGGAAACACAGCTCAGCAGGAGCGAACCCGGGAGTCCGGGGTCCCGGCCCTGCTGTGCTAACCCCCGATACCCCCAGGCCCCTCCTAAAGCTTTGTAAAGGACCCAGGTGTCCTGGCCCCCGCCTCCTGCCCCTTCCCAACCACGTGCGGGGTCAGGCGGTGATGGCCCCCGGGCTCGCTTGGGGGGCTGCCCCCCGCAGTGGGACTTGGGGGTGCCTCACCTTCGGCCACGTGGACGGGGAAGGGGCTGCGGGGCACGGGGGCGCCGGCAAAGGAGACGTGCACAGTGTGGGGCCCCTCCAGCACCGGGCGGTAGGTGCAGCGGAAGGTGCTGTCGCCCTTGTCCTCCAGCACCACCTCCACCGTGTCGCGCCGGCCCTGCGGGTCCACGATAGCCACGGCCACGTCGCCTGCGCCCGCCCCTGCAGAACAGTGCACCTATCACGCCGCGCCGCGCCACGCCACGTTGCGCCACGCCACGCCACGTTGCGCCACGCCATGCCACGCCACGCCGCAGGGGCCACCCCCTCCCAGGGAACCTTGCTCCCTATCGCCCAGACCAGAGCCCCAGGGCATTGCGGGAATATCCCCATCAGGTGTCCCCAGGGCATTATGGGAAACCCCCATCACCAGTGCAGGGTGGGAATCCCTCCCACGGCCACACCAGTGCATTGTGGGCTTGCCCCGCTCCTAGTGGTGCATTGTGGGACTGCCCCAACCCCGTTGCCTATGTACTGTGGGAAGGCCCCTATGCCATTGCCCCAGTGCCTTGTGGGATTACTCCTATCCCAGTACCCCAGTGCATTGTGGGACCACCCCAACCCGGTAGCCGTGGGCATACCCCCATCCCAGCACCCCAGTGCACTCTGGGATTGGTCTGTCCCCAGGGCATTGTGGGACTGCCCCCTCCCCGCGCCCCGGTGCATCGTGAGTCTGGCGCGGCTCACCGGCCGTGTAGATGTCGAAGTAGGTGGGCTTGTGCGCCACGTTGCCGACGGGCTCCAGGCCGGGGCCGCGCGCCGTGACCTTGCTGGCGTCGCCCAGCGCCAGGCCCACGTTCACGCCGAACGGGCTCTTGTTGATGTTCTGCCCCGCGAACAGCACCGTGACCTGTGCCACGCAATGACATCACTGCCTGGCCACGCCTCTGTCCCGCCCACAGGCCCCCATCCGTACCCGGACCTGGGCCGGGGACCAGTGACATCAGGGCCACGTCTCCTGTCCCACTTCCAACCCCTCCATCAGCCCCGGGGCCAATGACATCATTGTCACAGCCCCGCCCCCTGCCCCACCCACAACCGCTACCCCCTATCAGTGCTGCGACCTGAGTTGGGAACTGATGACATCATTGCCTGGCCACACCCCCGATCTCCCTCCATCAGCTTCTGTGACCCAGGCCAAAACGCTGATGACATCACCGCTACAGCCCCACCAGGACCAGAGAGACCTGACCTTGACCCCGCCCACACAGCAGCCCCGGGGGGCCTGGCCTCTGCGGGCCGGGGCTCCCCTCCCAAGGGTCTGAGACCCCGCTGTGCTGGAGACTCTCCCGGCGGGGCGCTCACCTTGTGCAGCCCGGCCACCTTGGGCACGTAGCTCACCGAGTACGTCCGCTTCTTGTCGTTGTTGGCCACCACCTTGGCCTGGGGGAGGGGGCGGGGGTCACAGGGTGCCGAGAGCCCGGGCTCCCTGCCTCAACCGTTGCACCCCCTGGCCCCCCCGGACCCGAAAGAGAGCCCAGGCGTCCAGGCCCCCCGCCCCGCCGGCACCCCGGGGTCCCGACCTCTTCAGTGTGGCCCTCGGGGTCCTCCACGTAGACCAGCACCTCGCCCATGCCGGCCTCCAGAGTCTCCACGGTGAAGTGCGCCGGCTGCAGCACCCGGTTGCCCTGCGGCTCGATGCCTGCGGCCACGGCCACGGGGTCAGGGGGGCCTTGCCCTGCACCAGGCCCCCCCCCCGCCCCCCCAGTCCCGTGACCTGGGCCCCGGCAGACCCCATAACCTCCCCTGGAGCCGAGGTGTCCGGGCTCCCCCCCCCATGCCAGACCCCCCGGGCGTACCGGGCCCGTAGGCGAGCGCCTTGCGGGGGTTGAGCTGCTTGGAGCGCAGGGGGGCGCCGGGCTTGAGCTTGGCCTTGGGGAACTGCGAGAGGTAGGTCATGACCGAGTGCTCGTCCACGTTGGGGTCCACGATCTCCTCCGGGGCGATCACCTGGGGGCGGACGACGGAGGGGGTCAGGGTCCCGGTGCCCCGGCTGTGCCCCCCAAGCCCCTGCCCGGGCGGGTGGGGGGTACCTGGGGCACGCCGAGCCAGTCGTCAGCCTGCTGCATGGCCTCGCGCGCGTTCTCCACCGGCTGGTTGGGGTCCCATGTCTCCCAGTCCGGACACAGGCCTGCGTTGGGGGCAGGAGCGGGCGGCGCGTCAGCCGGGGGCGGGCACGGCCTTGGCCGCCCGCGCTGCCTGGAGCCGGCCCTGCCCACGTGCCCCTCCAGGAAGCAGCAGGGGAAGGGTTAAACAGGCCCCCTGCATGCCTGTTTCCCCGTGGCCCACCCACCTCCCCTTCCCCTGCCCGGACCCTGGGAAATGCGACCTGCTCTGGGGTGAGCTGCACATAACGGTGCCATGGGGTTGGCGGGGGGGGGGCTGTGGATCTGACGGGGGGGACGGGATTCCCCAGCCTGGTGCCACGGATACAGCCCAGCCCCTGCCCCTGCCCCCCCAGATCCAGGGAGGGCACCAGGGCACCCGGGCTCCCTGCTCCGCCTGGCCCCGCCCCGCCCCCCAGCACCCCTGTCTCAGCGCCTGGGGGTGATGGATGACGCCCGCGCGGCTGCAACCTAATTTGGGCAAAGCCCAAGGGCCTGGGGGGGAGCCAGGACTCCTGGGATCCTTCTCCAGCCTGGGGGAGGGACAGAAGGTCACGGGGGGGGTGGATGGGAGCAGCACTCCTGGGCTCCAGGCCAGGCTCTTCCACTGCAGGTTGCTGCTGGGGGGGGTCTTCCCCACCACCCCCTGCACACATGCCTCAGTTTCCCCGGCACAGCCCATCCTCCCCAACCCATGCCTCCGTTTCCCTGAGATGCCTAGTGCAAACTGTGCCTCAGTTTCCCCAGCCCCGCACGCACCGGGGGCACAGTTGTCGACCAGGGCGCCCAGGGCCTTGCCGTCCTGCCAGTCGCGGTGGAAGTTGGTGATGGGCAGCTGCGGGACCTTGTTCTGGATCCAGCCCAGGAGCCGCTGCTTCGGCGTTTGCTTCTTGGCGTCCTCGTCATCCTCGTCCTCCCACATGGGCATGGAGATGGAGTAGTGCAGGATCAGCGTCCACACCAGCCCCAGGATCAGCTTCAGGTTCCCATCCACGATGGCCTTGCTGTCTGCGGGGGCACGGGGGGTCAGGGCGGGGGTGCCAGGCTGACCCGCAGCCCCCCAGAGCAAACCCGGTCCCCAGCAATCCCTTCCTGGGAGGGGGCTGGTAGAGCTGCACCCGCATGGGCCCAGCATCCTCACCCCAGCCTGGGGCAGCATCCCCCACCTTCCCTGTTCAGCTTCCTGCCCCCTCCCTGGGACACTCCCTGCAGCCCCATCTCCTGCTCCAACTGCACCCCCCCCCCCCAATTTGGCTGCATCTGGGCCTTGGGGATGGGAATGCAGCGGAGTTGGCAGCTAGCGCCTGGTGTTTGCTGGTCGCTAGGGAAACAGGAAGGCCAGGCCAGGCTGGGCAGGGACCCCCCCACTTCCCATCCCCTGCCCCCCCCACCCCGGCCCAGGGAACAATGAGGGGCCCCGACCTTCACCGTATTCCTCCTTCTTTCCATAAACACTGGCCCAGCAAAACAGCAAGGCCGGGGCCCAGAGCCAGGCCGGGGGAATCCCTGGCTGCTCAGCGCTATAGGGCCCATGACATCCGGCCAAGCCGCTCCAGCCGCTGCCAGCGGGGGGCAGCCCACGGCGCTGGGCCAGCAGCAAGTCCCCCAAGATGAGCCGGGGGCAGCTGTGTCAGGGCTCGGAGAGGAGACCTCAGCTGCCTGCTGTGGGGGAGCCTGGTGTGCGCCAGCGCTGTTACACCGGACCGGCTCCACCCCAGAGGCGGCTGCACCTCGGCTTGCAGCAGGGGATGTGGAAGGCCGTGGGGTGGGGTGGGGCAGCCCGGCTCGGCGGCTCTGGACCCCCGTCGCTTCCTCCCTTTGGCTGCGGGCTGGAGCCGCCGGCCAGCAAAGCCCGGCGGGCTCGCGAGCATCCTGGGCCGGGTGCCAGAGAACCGAGCAGTCCGGGCCACTGGGTCCCCATTCGCCACCCCGGCGCCCGGGACCCCAGCCCTGCTGCTTTGGCCTAGTACGCCCCCTCCCCAAACCCAGGGGTCTGGGCCCCCCTTCCTCCAAGCATCCAGCCCGCCCCATCCCCATATCCAGGGCCTCTCAGGGCATGGGGGGCCCTGGGGGACGGCATGGGCTGGACCCTGCCGGCAGCTTGGCCCCGGCCCAGGCAGGAAATCGGCTGCAGATGTTCCCTGCAGCCCCTGGGGTGGGGGAAGGGCCGGGGGGGGGGGGGACTGGTGCCCCCAGAGCTGCTCAGCCTTGCTGGGGGGGGATGCAGCTGTTGCCCCCACCCCAGGGGAGCTGCCAGCTGTCGGCTGGGAAGCAGCTGGTGGGGGGTGGGGAGGGGCCCTTTGTTCCAGCAGGCCTGGAGACCTCCCCACCATGCCTGCACACTCGTGTGCAAGCGGCACGCAGCGTTGCTTGTGGCTCTGGGGCTGCAGTGTGGCCGTGTTCCCCCCCAGACTCAGCTGCATTTTGCTGGGGCCCTGATAAGGCTGGGGGTGGGGGGTGTTGCTTGAACCCTGCCCCCCCAGTGCCTCCCCCAGCCCGGCCGGGTTTCCACAGCCCCCTTGCACTCCCCAGCTCCATGCATGTCATGACTTTGCAGGGCTCACCCATGCCTGATATGGAGGGAGCTGCCCCCCCAAGCCCTGCTCCCCTCCCTTGCAGCCCCCACAGCCCCCCCAGCTCATTGCTGAGGGCTGAGGTCAGCGAGCAGCCGTGTGCAGCCATGTGCATGTGCGAGGGAGCCAGGGCCACGGCTCCGGCCCAGCGCCTCCCCGGGGGAATGAGCTCAGCGCCCGGTGGGGGGGCTGTGCTTAGCGGGGCAGGCGGGGCTCCGCGTGTGCATGCATGTGCGTGAGTGTGCAGGCAGTGCTGGGTGTGTGTGCATACTCAGGTGCGGGGGCACGTGATCTTTGGGGCTCGTGTGTGTTTGCTCCTGTGCATACGTGTGTGCAAGTGATCCTCTGTCCATGCACACATGAGCGTGGCCTAAGTGAGTACAGGCAGGCATGCGTGTGAGGGGATGCATGCATTCCTGTGTGTGTGCATGTGATCTTCTGTGCACACGTGTGTCCATGTACAATAGACATGTGCCAATGCATGGGAGTCACAGGTGTGTGTGTGTGTATGCATGTGTGTGTGGGCAGTGCAGACACAACTGTGTGCATGAAGTCCTCTGTGTTCACGTACGTGCACAGGCATGTGCATGTATGTGTGTGCATGCAATTCTCGGTATGTGCATGTGTGGGCATGCGTGTGCCCGTGTACGTGTGTACAGGGTACATGCTGGGGGTGTGAGGGGCACTGGCAGGGCTGGGGGCAGGGGCTGCAGGCCGGGAGTGAGAGGCACCAGCAGGGCTGGGAGCTATTTCCAGGGCTGTGCTGGGGGGGTCAGGCCTCAGCTGCAAAGAGATTAGCCAGGAATGTGCCCCCCCCAGTGCCAGACACGCCCCCAGGCCCAGCTGCTGCCCCAGCCCCACCCTGGGCTCCCAGCCCCCTTGCACTCCCAGAAGCCCCTCACTCCTGACCCGCATCCCCCTGCCCCCCCATCTGTGCCGGTGCCCGTCACTCCCAGCCCGCTCAACCCATGAGCTTATGCCCCTCGGGGTGGGGGGCGGTTTGGGGGCCATAGCACCCCCCCAAAGCTGGGCCCTGGGTCTCCCCGTGTCTGAGTCCCCCCACCCTGGCAGCTGTCCCGGGATTGGGCCCAGGGGACCGTATGGGGCAGGCCTGGCAGCTCTGGGGCTGGGGGGGAGGGAAGGGCCCTGGTGCCCCGAGCAGCTGCCGGGATGGGGGGATGTGACAGGTGCCGGACAGCTGGGCCCACACGGGTGGAGGCACCAGCTCACAATGGCCGGAGGGGCGGGGAGGGCCACGGGGTGGATGGATGGATGGAGGGACGGACCCATGTCCTGCCCCCCTGGGCCCCGTGGCCCTTCCTAGGGCCGCGGCCTTGGGGACAGGGCATGGGTGTCTGGGGGCTGCACACGGGTGGGCCTCTGTGCGTGTCTGGAAAGGGGACTAAGGTGCTCTGAGTGTGTCAGGGGATGTGGGAGGGCAGTGTGCGTGTGTGTATGTGTGTAAGTGTGTGTGCAGGTGCGGGGCTCCGTGCATGCGTGCATGTCTGTGTGTGCACACGCTTGGTTGTGCATGCGTGAGGCTCTCTAGGTGTGCATGTGTGTCGGCGTCTCCATGTGTGTGCATCTGCACACATGTGCACACGTGCGTGTGCATCCCTGCGCTGCGGGTGCTCAGGGCACAAGTGCAGCACAGTGCCGGGGCCCTGGCATGTAGGGGGGGCGTCCCATGACCTGGCTCCTGCCAAGCCCCACGCCCTGCCCATGGCCCTGCTGGTGGGGGGGCAGGATCCTGGCCCCGATCCCAGGCACCACCCCCTCAAGCCAGGGCAGCTGGAGCCAGGCCTGGGAAGAGCTTCATTTTGTCTTGCCCCCCCCATCGGCTTGGCCCCCGGCCAGTGCACATACACAGCACACAGCGTGGCCCTGGCCCCAGCCCAGCGCCCCCTCCCTCCCCCACCCCAGCCCTGGCGCGGAGCGGCCTGGCACGGGGGGAGGCGGTGAAATGCCCCCATCCCAGGGCAGCCACGGGCAGGATGGGACCCCCGACCCACAGCACAGCCCCTCCCCAGCACAGCGTGGGGGGCTGGGCAGAGCAAGCCTGTCTGTGTGGGGGGTGGGAGTGGGGGGGGGGGGGCTGTGTGTGTATGTGTGTGGCGGTGCATGTTTTATGTGTGTGTATGTGTGCATGCGTGTGTGTGTGTATGTTGGGGTGTGCATGTTTTGTGCGTCTGTGTGGGGAGAGTGTATGTTTTACGTGTGTGTGTGAATGTGTATCTGTGTGCATGTGAGGGGGTGTGTGCGTGCTTTGTGTGCGTCTGCGTGCATGTGCATGTTTTGTGTGTGTGCGTGCGTGTATGCAGGTGTCTGTGTATGTTTGTGTGTCTGTACATATATTTTATGTGTATCTGTGTCTTTGTGCCTCTGTGTGTGCCTTTGTGTGTGTGTAAACCTATCCTTCGTCAGTGTGCAGGGGAGAGAAAGAGGCAGATCTAGGAAGGACTGTGTGTGTATGAGTGTGCATTTGTGTATGTGTGTGTGAGACCCAGGTGTCTGTGTAAGTGTACCCTCTGTGTAAGAGAGAGGGACAGCTCTAGGAAGGAGTGTGTGTGTGTGTGAGATAGAGAGAGAGAAAGAGGGTTGTGTAAGCATATCCTGTGAGAGACAGACAACTGTGAAGGGAGTATGTGTGTGTGTGTTTACATGTGAGCATGTGTTTGTGCATGTATTTATGTGTGTGTGTGAGACCCAAGTATCTATGGAAATGTACCCTCTGTGGAAGAGGAGGGCACAACTCTAGGAAGGAGTAAGCGTGTGTATGCGTGTGTATATAGGGCCCAGGGGGCTGTGTAAGCACATCCTCTGTGTGAGGGGGATGATTGTTGAAGGACTGTGTGCATGTGTGTGTGAGAGACACCCAGGTGTCCGTGAGAGAAAGGGAGCCCTCTGTGTGAGAGAAAAGGACAACTCTAGGAAGGAGTGTGTGTGTGTGTAAAAGAGAGAGATCTGTGTGTGTTATGGGGGGGGGCGGTTGAGAGACAGAAAGAGCCAACTCCAGGGTGGGCAGCATGTCTGAGAGCCTCGGGTGCAGGGTCTGTGTTGGCGTGTTCTCTGTGTGTGCACATGTGTGTGAGCTCTAGGGGGGCATGTGTCCGTGCAGGGACATGACTGTTAGTGCAGCCTGGTCCCGGAGGGGCTCAGCGCGCAGAGCAGGGGGGATGAGAGGAGAATCAGCGTGTGGTTCCAACCAGAGTGTGTGTGCCCGTGTGTGTGCGTGCAAGTGTGTGGCTGGCAGGCAGCGCCCTGCTTGCGATAGGGGTCTGTGCAAGGCGAGTGCGTGTGTCAATGACATGTGAAGATCAGTATGCGTGTGTGGGTGTATGAAGTCAGCATGACATCAGGGGGAGGGGGGAGCGGTGGGGGAGGGGAGCTGGGGGGCGTGCCTAGGATGTGTAAAGATGTGTGTGTGTATGTGTGAGTGTAGGAAAAACTCAGCACAGTGTGGCTGTGGTGTATGTGTGAGACTGATTCTCAGAGCAGTGTGTGTAAAGCTGGCGTGTGTGTGTGTAGGAACACCTCTCAGTGCCGTGTGTGTAAGGCCGGTGTAAGATCAGTGTGTGTGCATGAGAGAGGGAGGGAGAGAGACTTTCAGAGCCCAGTGTGCGTGAGCTCAGCTTGTGAGTGTAAGGTGTGCATGTGTGTGTGTGTGAAAGAGAGAGACTTTTAGAGTTCAGTGAGTATGTTTGATTGGTGTGTGTATGTGGCTCAGGGCAGTGTGTGTGTGTGTGTGTGTGTGTGTATCAAGCACTCTTAGTACAGTGTGTGTGTGAGTGACTTTTGGGGCAGCATGTATGAGAAGTCAGTGGGCCTGGGCCTGAAGTTAGTGTGAGATCAGTTTGTACGTGTGTTTGTGTGTGCGCTTGTGTGTATGAATAACTCAGCACAGTGTGTGTGTGGTGTATGTGTAAGACCATCTCTCAGAGCAGCGTGTGTGTGAAGTTAAGTATAGGAACACTGTTCAGAACAGTGTGTGTGTGAGGCTGGTGTGAGATTGACCTCCAGAGAAGTGTGTGCATGCGTGCGTGTTTATTTAGAGCATCGTGTGTTTGAGGTCAGCGTGGGTGTGGTAGTGACAGAAGCCAGTTACAATTTAGTGCACATTACACATGCGGCTGTCTGAGCAGTGCGTGTGCATATATAGAAATAGCTCTCAGAGCAGTGTGCACGTGAGGTTGGTGTGAGTGCAGTGGGTCTGAACCCCAGAGCAGTGTGTGTGTGTGTGTGTGTGTGTGTGTGTGTGTATGGGGGTGTGTGTGGGGGGGTGATTCTCAGAGTGTGTGTGTGAGGTTAGAATGTGTGTGTGCATGTGCCTGAAGGTCAGTGTGAGATCCATGTGTGTACCAACAGCTCAGAGCATCAGCGGGCGTGAGCAAGGTTGGTGTGAGAGTAGTGCATGTGTGAATAACCCCCAGCACAGTGTGTGTGTGCTAAGTTACTGTGTGTACAGTGTCTATGTGGGTGACTGGAAGCATATGCATGTGTTTAGGCGGGGTGTGTGTCTGTAGTCAGTGTGAGATCAGTGTGTGCAGGAACAACTCAGAGCAATGGGTGCGTGCAAGGTTGGTGTGAGATCAGCATGTGTGTGAGTGCCTCTGGCACAGAGTGTGTGTGAAGTGTGTGTGTGAAGTATGAGTCATCTCTTGGAGGGTGTGTGAGTCAGCATGTGTGTGTAGGAACAACTCTCAGTGCAGTGTGTGTGCACGTGTGTGAGGTTAGTGTGAGATTTGCATGTGTGTACACCCCCAGATAAGTGCTTTTGCAAAGTTTGTGTAGGTGGCTCTTGAAAGGTATGTGAAGTTAGTAAGTGTGTGTGTGGGTGAAGTCAGTGTGAGATCAATGAGTGTGTGTAGGAACAACTGACAGCACAGTGAGTGTGAGAAAGGCTGGTGTGCGATCAGTGTATGTGAGTAATCCCCAGAGCAGTGTGTATATGTGTGTGGTTAGTGTGTGTGCATGTGTGTGAAGTCAGCATGAGATCAGTGTATGTATGAACAATGCAGAGCAGTGGGTGCGCACAAGGCCAGTGTGAGGCAGGGTGTGCTGTCAGTGCGGTGCTTGTGTGAAGTTAGGAAGTTTGTGTGTGTGTACAGTGTGTTTGTGCATGTACGTATAGTCAGTGTGTGTGTGCATTTAGTGCATGCAGTTAGTATAAGTATGAATGTCTATGTGTGTACAGTTGTGTGTGTGTGTGCCTGGGTACCCCAGCCCAGTGCTTGTGTAAAGTTAAGGAACTTAGTGTGTGTCTGTGTGTGGGCAGTTAGTGTGTGCATGCATGCATGTGCAGTTAGTGTATGTGTGCAGTTGTGTGCAAGGGCACCTCCCAGCCCAGTGCTTGTATAAAGTTAAGGAAGTTTGTGTGTGTGAGAGAGATCAGGAAGTGTGTGCGTGTGTGTACAAAGATGCCTCCCAGCCCAGTGCTTGCGCAAAGTTATGGAAGTGTGTGTGTATATGTGCACACGTGACACACAGAGAGAGCGAGAGATCAGGTAGTGTGTGTGTGTGCATGCGCACATATAAAAAGGTGCCCCCCAGCCCAGTGCCTGTGTAAAGTTAAGCAAGTTAGTGCATGTGCGTGTGTATGCGTGTGAGAGAGAGAGAGATCTGGCAGTGTGTGTGTACGTGTGCGCAAGGGCACCTCCCAGCCCAGTGCTGGTGTACAGTTATGGCAGTGTGTCTGCGTGTGTGTGAGAGAGAGATCTGGCAGTGTGTGTGTACGTGTGCGCAAGGGCACCTCCCAGCCCAGTGCTGGTGTAAAGTTATGGCAGTGTGTCTGCGTGTGTGTGAGAGAGAGAGATGGATCAGGCAGTGTGTGTGTACGTGTGCACAAGGGCACCTCCCAGCCCAGTGCTGGTGTACAGTTATGGAAGTGTGTCTGCATGTGTAAGAGAGAGAGATCTGGCAGTGTGTGTGTACGTGTGTGCAAGGGCACCTCCCAGCCCAGTGCTGGTGTACGGTTATGGCGGTGTGTGTGTGCGTGTGCGCGCGGGCACCTCCCAGCCCAGTGCTGGTGTACAGTTATGGCAGTGTGTCTGCGTGTGTGTGAGAGAGAGAGATGGATCAGGCAGCGTGTGTGTGCGTGTGCGCGCGGCACCTCCCAGCCCAGCGCCGGTGTACGGTTATGGCGGTGTGCGTGCGCGTGTGAGAGCGGCCGCGAGGGAGCGGGCAGCGCGCGCGGGAGGCGCCCCGGCCCAGCCCGGCCCGGCCGGCGGTTGTGCAAAGTTAAGGAAGTTAGTGCGTGCGTGCGTGCGTGCGCGCGCGCGCGCGCGGGCACCTCCCAGCCCGGCGCGGGCGCTTGTGCGAAGTGAGGGGCGCGCGCTGGGGCCGCGGAGCCCCCCCGCCCCCCCCGCCCCGGCGCGGCGCGGCGCGGCGCGGGACGCACCGATGGAGACGAGCTTGATGCGCTCCCGCTCCAGGAACTCGAGCGCCACGGACACGTTCTCCAGCTTCATCTGCCTGAAGTTGGGGCGCGCGTGGAACTTGCGCAGCATGCGCTTCTGGCTCAGCACCTCGAGCAGCGCGATGAGGCGCAGGCCGTCGCTGAGGTCGCGCTGCAGGTCGCCGATGCGCTTGTTGGCGCCCTTCAGGTGCTCGTTGCACCAGCGCGTGAACGTGTTCTGCTGGATCTTCTTCCACGGCGCGTCCTCGGCCAGGTCCTTCTCGGTGGCCGGCATCTCCTCCGCCTCCTCGCCCGGCGCCTCCTGGCCGCTCATGGCCCCGCTGCGCGCGGGGCGGTTTTCAAACCGGCCGGGCGGGGGCGCGCGCGGGGCGGCGCGGGGCGCGGGGCGGCGCGGGCCCGCGGGGGGACTTGCGGCGCGGCGCGGGGCGGGCCGGGGGCCGGGGGCCGGGCGCCGGCGGGGTCGGCTGCCGAGGGTGCGGCGCGGCGCGGCGCGGTGTCGGGGGTCCCACGCGGCGCGCGGCGCGCTTCCGAGCGGGCGCAGTGGCGGCGCGGCGCGGGGAGGGGGCTTTAAGGCGGCGCTCCCCGCCCCGCCGCGTCAGGCCGCTGGCCTCCGCGGAATGCCGCCGGGGCCGGGACAAGTAGGGATGCGCGGGCCGCGCGCGGCCCCCCCGAGATAGCGCGGGGCCCGCGGATTGGGCGCCCGGCGCGGCGGGGGGCGCCATTGGCTGCCCGGCCCCCCGGGCGGGGGGAGCGGCTCAGCGCGCAGCCTATTTTTAACCTCTGCGGGGCCCTGCGGGGGAGGGGCGGGGGAGGCGGCTGGAGGGAGCCGGGGGGGGCCCTGCCCCGCTGCCCCCGTGCCGAGGCAGGGCCCTGCCTCAGTTTCCCCAGTGCGCAATCCCGGGCGGGGTCCTGCCTGCCCCCCCCCCCGCTTCAGGAGTGCCCTGCCTCGGTTACCCCAGTGCACAGTGGTGTGTCCTGCTGCCCCCCCAGTGCTAAGGGGGTTCCCTGCCTCAGTTTCCCCAGTACATGACGGTGGGAGGTAGTGTGGGGGGGGTGTCCTGCCCGCCTCCCAGCTCCACGGGCGTGCCCTGCCTCAGTTTCCCCAGTGTGCAATGGTGGCCGGGCTCCTGCCTTCCCCCCCGCATGCTGCAGGAGTGCCCTGCCTCGGTTACCCCAGTGCACAGTGGTGTGTCCTGCTGCCCCCCCAGTGCCGAGGCAGGGCCCTGCCTCAGTTTCCCCAGTACATGACGGTGGGAGGTAGTGTGGGGGGGGTGTCCTGCCCGCCAACCAGCTCCACGGGCGTGCCCTGCCTCAGTTTCCCCAGTACATGATGGTGGGCGGTACTGGGGGGGTGTCCTGCCCGCCTCCCAGCTCCACGGGCGTGCCCTGCCTCAGTTTCCCCAGTGCACAGTGGTGTGCGGGGGAGGGGGGTGTCCTGCTGCCCCCCCAGTGCTAAGGGAGTTCCCTGCCTCAGTTTCCCCAGTACATGATGGTGGGCAGTACTGGGGGGGGGTGCCCTGCCTCAGTTTCCCCGGGCTGCATTCACGGGCGATAATAGGGGAGGACTTGCTCGCCCCCCGAGTGCCGCGGGAATGTCCTGCCTCAGTTTCCCCACTGCACATTGGTGCGGGGTAGTGGGGGGGTGTCCTGCCTGCCCCCCTGTACTGCAGGAGTGCCCTGCCTCAGTTTCCCCCTTGCACTTTGGTGTGAGCAGCGATCTCCCTGCTGCCCCAACCCCAGCCCAGCATGGGGGGCGAGTGGGGGGGGGGACAGGGAGGCCAGGCCCATTCATTCGGCCCGGGTGGAAGGTGCTAGAGCCGGTGCCATCACGGCGCAGAAAAAGCTGCCCGTGACGCACCGTGGGGGGCGGGAGGGGGGTCCTGGCGCGGCCGGCGCTTCATACCTCTCCCATGATGCGCCGCTCAGAATAGCCCATGAGCGGAGCGCCGCGCGGCCGTGACGCAGCCCCCCCTGCCCCCACCGCGGGGCACACGGGCAGGGCACGGGGTATGCCCCTGCCCGCACCCCGCGGCCCCGGGCCGGTGGGTGCTGGGTTCGAGTCCCCCCTCTGCGTGGGCGAATGCAAATCGCAGCGGCCCGGGCCCCCTCGGCTGGGGTGGGGGCACCCCTCCACCCCGCTTCGGAGCTCAGCCTGGGCACCGGGCCGTGGGGGCGAAGGCTGGGCCCTGCCAAGGGAATCCCAATCCCTGCCCCATGGGTGGCCTTGAGCGTCGACCCCCCCACTTGCTGGGGGGGTTGCGTTAGGGGGCTGAGATGGAAGTCACCCCCCCCCGTCGCCGGGCTGAGTCAGAGCGGGGGGACCGTGCCAGGCGGGACGGGCCGCCGGGCCTGGCTGGGATGTGGGGCGGGGGCGAGGAGGGGCTCGTCCCAGTGCGCGGGGTGGCGGTGGGGAGAGGGGTGCAGGCGACGGGGGGCCCCGCTGGGCGAGGCGGGCAGGGAAGGGGGGCCGCGGTGTCGCGTGTCCCCGCTGTTCCGGTTTCGCGCCCGGGCCGCGGCTCAGGTTCAGCGCGGCCCCGGCCCTGGGCCGCGATTCATGCTCCGGCTGGGCCCCGCCGCCCCCCCCGCCCCCGGGCGCTCGAAGCTTCCAGCTCTGCCGGAGCCCGGCGGGGCGCCCCGCACCCTGGGGCCCCCCCGAGCCTGGGGAGGGGGCCGGGGCCCGGTGCTGCAGCTGGCACCAGGCCTCTGGGACACAGGGTTTGGGGGGGCCGGGACCCAGGCTACGGGAAACTGCCCCCCGGGGCGAGAGCAGCCAGTGCCCAGGTAACCCCGGAGCCGCAGGCACTTCTGACCCCCCCACAACAATCCCAGCTCAGCGCCCCCCCCGCAGCAGAGCTCCAGGGGGTAGGAGTCGGTGGGGGGCTCCAGGCTTCTCCCCGGGGCTCACGGGGCAGATCAGTGACCCCAGAGGCCTGGGGTCCCGACCCAGCAGCAGGCCCCAAGCCAGGAGTGGGGGGGTGGGGGGGGATGAGTGTCCCTGCAGCCCCCAGGCTGGGAGTCCTGAATGGCTGCGGGGGGGGTGAGCTGGGGCGGCTATTAATAAAATGCCAAGTCAGAGCCGGCAGGCATCAGCCGCCAGAAATACCCCTGCTCCTCCCCTGACCCCAGCACACATGGCGCCGATCCAGCGCCGCGCCGGGGGGCCGGGCCGAGCCGCCCTGTGTCGTCACTCCCAGGATCGGGGCCGTCTGTGCGTACCGGCGGCTGGGTCCGGGCTGGAAAACCGCCGAGGGAAGGCAGGGGTGGGCGGGGGGATCCCATGTCCTGGCAGTGAGTGGGGCTTGGGATAGTAAACACACGTGTGCACACGTGGGCCAACACATGGACACACACACGCAGGTCAGCATATGGACATGGGCTGGGATAGGGACAAACATGCACTAGCGCGTGTGCACACCCATGTGCCAATAGATGGGCATGCCAACACACACAGGGGCTGGGGTATGAACTTACACACACACACACACAGGCCAGCACATGGAAGGACACACACCCGGCCTGGGGCATGGACACACGCCAAGAGATGGACAAGCCAACACGCAAACAGGGCAGGATATGAACACACACACACGCCAACAGATGGATATGCCAACACACACACATGCACATGGCCACACACATGGGCTGGGATATGGATGTACACACCAACACACATGCCAACAGACGGACACACACCAACACACACACACACACATATGCACACATGTGCCAACAGCTGGATGCATGCTCATACAGACACACAGGGCAGGGTATGACTGCCCCCACTCCGACACACACATACACGGGCCAGGATGTGGACACACACACACACACGGGCTGTCTCATGGACCACCCCCCACCCCCCCGGCAGTGCACACACCCCGGCCGCGGGTGCTGAGTCACGGTGCAGAGCGGGGCCCGGCCGCGTCATGCTGGCGCCCAGCTGCCCCAGCCCACCCCGACACCCCCACCCCGGGGCCCCCAGCCTGGCCCTCCCGGCAGGGCCATGGCGAGCTGTGGGGGCTCCAGCCAGGCCCCCCGCCGCTCCCCCACCTCTGGGGAGCTCGATGGATCCCGGACACCCGGGCCCCTCCCCGGCGCCCCAAACTGGGGCGGGGGGGCCTGGACCTGGGGGCTGTGATGCTGGGGACGCAAGCTGGGGCAGGGCTGGCTGCGATCACCCCCCTCCCCACCCCATGCCCTTGTCTGGGGTTTGGCTGCCCTGGCAGCTCCAGGCAGCAGCTGCGCGTGCGAGGAACGCGGTGAGTAAGGCTCACACGTGTGTGTGTGTGCGCGGTGACAGGGACACGGTGTGCTTCATGCTTGGGCCAGGACAGACCCCCCCCCCCCAGCCCCCCTGCCCAGAGGCAGCTGGACACAGGAGCCCTCCGAGCTGGGCAGCTACCAGCCCCACGTGAGACCCCCCGCAAGCCCCTGGCAGAGCAAATGCCCCCGGCGCAGGACCCCCCACCCCAGGCCATCGGTGCCCCCGTGCCCACCCCCCAGTGACGTGGCCTGGACACGGATCCAAGTGCTGAGAAATTTCCTTTACCGAGTGACAACGGAGAACCAGGAGAAGGAGCAGGCTGGCACCCCGGGGGGCAGGAGGGGTGGGGGGCAGTGGGCGGGCGCAGGGTCCGGGGTGCCCGCCTGCGTCCGCGCTCGCGGCCGGGTCGGAGCCGAGGGCCACGGGGTTGGGGGCGGATGGCGAAGGACAGGCCCTCCTGGCACTTGGCGGCACGGGCACGTGCCTGCGGGTGCCGCCGGCAGCTCTCCCGTACCCCCGGGGACTGAATAAATAAATAAGCAAGCACAGGAAGGGGCTGGTCGCTGCCCCCCCAGGACTCCCCGAAGCTAACCCTTATCTCGAGGGTCTCCAAGCCCCCCCACCCCGTGGCTGCAGCTCTCTTTGGTGGAAGTGACGTTATTGCAGCAGGTCCGGCGGGGAAGGGAGCCACGTGCAGGACAGTGCCATGCCGGGTGGGGCTGGGGGTGGACCCGTGTGCATTGCTCTGTTGCCCCCCCCTCCCCAGCTGGGTGAGGGGCAGGGGCTGGTGGGGCAAGACTGGGACCCTGGGCGGGTCCCTGGTAGAGAGAGGGGGTGACCCCCCTGCCAAGTGCTGGAGATGTCCTTGGGCCCGTGCCCAGGGTCGGGGGCTGGCATGGGCGGACTCACCGGGGGCAGCGACCGGGCCGTGCCGGGGGCGGCTGGAACACGGGTCTGCGGCTGTCGTCGTGGCGGGGCGGGGGGAGCGGGGAGGGGTAGGGTGGGGGTGCCCACGGACACGGGCACCTAGGCGGGCAGGGAGCAGGTGCAGGCCTTCTTGAAGCAGGGGACCAGGAACAAGGCGGCAGCCGCCACGGCGAAGAGGAGGATGGGCTTCAGCCCGCCGGCCGGGACCTGCGGGGGGGCACGGGACGGTCAGCACCCGGACGGCCAGCCTGGCCCATGCCCCGTGTAGGACGCCCGGGACCCCCTTGCCCTGCCCTGCCGGCCCCTGGGCACCGATCCTGGGCGCCAGTGATCACCCCCTGCTCGTCACTGGGGGGACAGGCCCTGCCTGAGATCCCCCCAGCAAAGGGAGCGGGTGCGGGGTTTGCATTGGCACCGCAGTGGCAGGCTTTGGGGGCACAAACAGAGGGAAGGGGGAGAGGGGCACGGGACATGGCCCGGGCAGGGCACACAGAACGTGCAAAGCACACGGCACGTGCAGAGCTCATGGCACATGCAAAGCACGCAGCACAGGCAGGGCACATGACATGCACAGCTCATGGCATATGCAGGGCACCTGGCACATGCAGAGCTCGTGGCGTACACAGAAGACGTGGCACGCGCAGGGCAGCGAGCAGCTGGGCGTGCACGGGGAGGCAGGCGGCAGACGCCCCGGCGCGTACTGTACCTGAGCAGCCTCACGAGGTCTCGGCCCACCAGCACCAGAGCAGAGCCACTATAACCACCAGTCCCACGAGGGGCAGGGAGAGGACGGGGGCGCCGGCAGTGGGGCGCGGCTGGGGGGCGGGGGGCAGCGGCAGCCCGGGAGCGGGGAGGGGGCCCGGAGAGGAGAGAAGAGACACAGAGAGATTAGCCGGGGTGGGTGGGGGTGCTCGTGGGCTGGGCCCCACGGCCGTCTGGGGCCGACGGAGACGTACAGGGCCGGGCACGGGTGCACAGGGGGCCCTGCTGGGGTCTCCGGGGCTTGGGGGTGGGGGGGGCAGGGCTGGAAGTGCTCGTGGGCACCGGCTGACACGCCAGCAGCATGCCACAGGCACCGCCCCCCGGTGCCACCTACCCGCCCGCCGCAGGGCACGGTGCCGTTGAGGCGCAGGATCTCTTCGCGGCACAGGCGCAGCTCCTCCATCAGCTGCTCCCGCTCCTGCCGGCTGGCCTGGTACAGCCGCTGCAGCTCGCGCAGCTCCCCCTGCACGTCGTCGCACTGCCGGGGGGGGGTGGGGGCGGGTGAGTGGCGCAGCGCCTGCACCGCTGCGGGCTGCCCCACCGGGCCCGCGGCCCCTGCTGCCCCCGGTACCTTGCTCTGGGCCAGCTGCGCCTTCTCCTCCTCGCTCTGCAGCTGGAAGCGCAGCGTGACCTCGGCCTCGTCGCCGTCCCGGCTCCGGGACCTGGAGCCGTGGGCTGCCCGCTCCGCTGCGGGCCTGAAGGAGATGCTGCTGGACGGGCGGGGGCTGGCGCGCCGGGGAGAGCGGGACCGCCGCGGGGGCCCGTCCACGTCCAGCAGCTTGGTGGACTCCTCTGACTTGGTCCTGGCCCTGGGGCGGGAGCCCGGGGTGGGATCAGCCCTGCACCAGCCCCGGCCCGAGTGAGATCAGCCCCGTCGTCGTCACAGCGCAGCTGGGCTGGGGGGTCACGTCCAGTCTGGCCCCCCTGCTCCAGCCAGCGTCACCCCGTCCGCCACCCCAGACGTGGCCTGGTCCTGACCCCAACCCCGTGCTCAGCAACGAGGCCCATTGCCCCAGTCCCCCTGGTCCTGCCCCAGGTGAGGCCAGGGAAGGGGGCTGGCATCTCTTGGCGTGTGTGTCCACGCCCCAGGTTAAGTGTGTGCTGGCCTGTGTGTGTGTGTGAATTTATACCCCAGCACCCTTCTGCTGCCAGGCCGTGGCCCCACTGCAGAGGGAGGGGAAACCCCCCCAGTCCAGGCTAGGCTGAGCAGGGGGAGACCCTCGAGAGAGAGGGCAGCAAGCAGGAGCCCCACAAGTCCCGTACGGGAGGCACGCCGGCATGGGGTAATGGGACATGGGGTCCTGGCTGCCCGCCCCGGCTGGAGGCGATGCCCGCAGTGGTACCCCCGGTGCCCGGCCTGACCCTCACCTGTACTCCTGAGCCTCCAGCTTCTCGAGCTGGTGCACCATGACCTTGTTGCTCTCCTGCAGGGTCTGATACTCCTCCAGCAGGTCCCGGTACTGTCCCCGCAGCACCTGCAGCTCCTCTGTGGGCACATGGGCCTTGGCTCAGCCGGTGCCGGCACTGCTGCGCGGGACCCCCTCCCCAGGCGCCAGCAGCCAGGGCATGAGCCCAGTGCATCCCAGTACTCTGGTCCTTTGCCCCCCACTACTGCCCCGCGGCACAGCGCCTGCTGCTGGACCCCCGCCCTCCCCGGGCCGCGGTACCTTGGAGCGCGGCCACCTCCCGGGGGGCCACGGCGTCGGCGCGGGGCCCTCCCTTCATGCGGATCTCGGCCCGCAGGCTGGCCAGCTCCAGCTCGTAGTCGTCGCGCAGCACGTGGGCGCGGTGCAGCTCGGCTCGCAGGCGGCACAGCTGCTCCTGCAGCGTGGCCACCTCGTTGGCGTGCAGGGCAGCCGCCTCCTCCGTCGCCTGCCGCAGCCCCCGCAGCTCCTCCTGCGCCTCCTGCAGCTCCTGCTCCACCTCCTCCAGCTCCGAGGCCTTGGTCTCCTGCAGGCAGTTGAACTCGTCCTGCAGCGTGTGCATCTGGGCTGGGGGGCGGGAGAGAGGGTCAGACCCCCCCATGCCGCCCCGTTGCTCCCAGCCCTGAAATGCGGCTGCTTCTGGGGAGGGCGGTTTGGGACGGGAAGCGAACCAGAAGCTGGTGGCCGAGGGGATTTAGGAACCATCGAGGGGAGGGGTCACGGGGGAGCAGCCACAAAGCAGCAGGTTCCCCCCCAAAACCAACCCTCCTTTCCCTGAGAACTGCCCAGGCCCAGGCTGGGGGGTCCCAGCAGTGGGGGGGGGCACAGGAGGGGGGTCCAGCACTGATGAGTCTCCCCGGGGCCACGGGGTGGGGGAAGCCACACCTAGGGTCCCCTAACACCCAAAATGGAGCCCGATCCCGGGTGCAGTGGAGTGGGGAAGACCCTTGAAGCCAAGGCGAGGAGGTGCAAGGGGGTCCCTAGACCCCCACGTGATGGGGGGCACCAAGGGGCCTGGCCATAGGGGCAGCAAAAGGGGGGTCACAGGAGCCGGGGTCCCCGGGAGCACTGGGCAGTCCAGGGACCGGCAGTGGGGGGAGCTGTGGGGTGTCGGCGGGGCCAGGGCACCCCAGGGGACGCCCCGGGATTTCGGGGGGCTGCCCCAGGGCTGGCAGTTGGGGCCCGGGCCCCGACTGTCGGGGTGCCCGGGCGGGCAGGTGTCGGGGTGCAGGGGTGCCGCGGCGGCAGTTGGGCCCAGCCGGGGGGCCAGTCCGGCGGGGTCGCCATGGCGGGCGGCAGTTGGGGCCCGGGGGCGGGGGTCCGGGGGCCGCGGCCCCGACACTCACTGCCCACGGACGGGGAGGGCGTGAGCTCCATGGCGGTGTCCGCTCGCCCCGCTGCCGCCCGGGCCCCGCTTAAAGCCGCGGCGCTCGGAACCCGGCCCCCCGGGTCAAGGCGGACGACGGGCCTGGGGGCAGGGGGCCTGGCCGGGCGAGGGTCCGGCCCCTCGGGCTTGGTGGGTCCCAGCCGCGGTGAGAGCGGCGCCAGGAGACGTGCTCCGATGTGCGTGGACTCGTACGCAGTGCATGCACGCGTACAAGCAGGCACACGCAGAGAGGCACGTGTGCATGCACTCGCACACAGTCATATATGCAGAGACCTGCCTATCCACACGAGTGCACACGCACAACCAGGCACGCATATGCATGCGCACAGGCAAGCGTGTGCGTGTATACACACACACACGTCCACACACAGGCACACACACAGACCCACATCCACAGGTAGGCGCACACAGACACACGCGCACAAAACACACAGAGGAAAGCGTACACACACCTCCACAAGCAAGCAGGCACGTGCACACACATGCATACACAGGCACACATCACCACACAGGCACTCATGCATGCACAAAGGCATGTGTGTGCACACACAGGCAGGCACACATACAGACAGCAACACACACATAACCCTGCACACACAGAGGTGGGCACATGCCGACAGCTATTCCACCACACACTCGTGGGTGGGCACACACAGAGGCACACATGTATGCACAGGCACACACACACACACATGCAGGTGTGCACAGGCATACACACACAGGCACATGTGCACACTCACACAGAGACATGCACACACATTCACACAAACATGCACACGCACGCTAGCCCTCTCACTACAATATTAGCAGGCAGAGCGGGGAAGGCCTTGGAGGTTAACAACAAAACATCAGCATTATTATTACTATAATAATCGTTGCTGTTGTTACTAATATTAATACTATTAATACAAATAAACACGTCTTAGTTATAAATCTGTAGATTTATAATTTATAAATGTATGAATTATAAACCTATAATTATAAATCTATAGAATGTCAGTTTATAATTCTAAATCTATATCTTTATCATTTATACATTAATAACACAATATTAACCATAGATAATATTGATATTATTAATAGTAATGATAATATTAAGATGATAAAATTAGTAATAGCAGTAAGACTACTATCCTAATCATTACTGTAGTCAGGTCAGACCAGGCCAGGTCTGCTACCGTTATAACAGCAGACGGAGCTACCTGCAGCTGTCGATGCCAAGAGCCGAGCAGCAGGAAATAGCCAAGCAACCTCTATGATGCCGATGGGTTTGGGTGGAGGAGCTACCTAGAGGGGGTACTAGGCCTTGCCCTTGGTGGAGGAATTGCCACTGAAAGGCCAGTAAAGTGCTGACCCACCGCGGTCTGCCTGCCTCGTTTGGTGCATGGGGCTAGACCAAAAGTCAAAAAACAGACAGCAAATCAAGTACCAGGCAACAAGACACGAAACCTTACAACCTTCCGGCCGGGAAGCTGGAATGTCAGGTCCGTGTGTCCTGGCATGGAGAACAATTTATAATCAGGGACAGTGTCTGGAAGACCTCACTGATGGACTGAGAGCTGCAAAAACTTCACATTGATATTGCAGCCTTTCGGGAGACGAGACTGGCCAACTCAGGCTCCGTTCGTGAGGCCAGCCACGCCTTTTTCGGGGAAGGCAGGGCTGCACAAGACACTCGCCGACGCGAGGTCGGATTCACAGTCTGCAACAGGCTGGTCAAAACCATCGAGACCCCCCGCTTCACCATCAGATCACATCATCTCGCTCCGACTACAGTCAACTGACGACTGTGGTAACATTAATACCTGTGCACCAATGTTACAGGCAAGTTCAGATAATAAAGATCACTTCTGCGATGCCCTGTCTCAAGTCATCGGGCACCTATGGTCAAACGAGAGGCTTTTCGTCGTAGGGGACTTCAGTGCTCGAGTAGGCGCACGTCACGACCCTTGGCCACCCTGCCTGGGACATCACAGCATGGGGAAAATGACTGAAAATGGCCATCGTCTTCTGTAACTCGGCACTTTAAACCATCCATGTATCACTAACACCTACTTACAAGCAAAGAACGTCAAAAAGGATCACGGAGACACCCATGATTTGGCCACGGGCATCAATTCAACCTCGTGACCACCAGGAGGAAAGACCTGCCCACAAGTATCACGGTGCAGACTGTGACACAGACCACTCTCTGACTGTCAGCAACGTGAAAGCGATACCAAAGAAGCTGCGTAGAGCCAAGTGTAAAAGTCAGCCAAGAATTAACATATGCAGCACAAAGGACCGAAGCAAGCGCCTTGACTTTCAAAGGACCTTTGAGCTAGCTCGTCTATGAAAGTAGCAACTGTAGATGCAAAAGGAACTTGGAGTGGAATAAGAGCAATCATCCAGGAAACAGCCACAGAGATATTTGCGGAGAAGAAATTATCAAACAAAGACGGGTTTGAGGCACACCCGGAAGAGATGATACCACTTGTTGAAGCCAAAAATACAGCCTGCCTGAAATGCAACCAGAATCCAGCAGAAAGGCGGAGGCCATGGCAGGGTGGACTGGGCTCTCCAGCCTCGGTTGGCAACCGGGCTAGGAGTTGAGCCCCCGAAAGGCAAATGGATGGAAGATTTCCTTTGTACTGCAGCCATCCTGGCTCCAAATGTACCGGCTTCTGCCTTTCCTTTGGGATCAATCAGCTAGGCTGAGAAGGGGACGTTGATATATGGGCAACTCAAGTGTCTGCGTACCAACTGCCCAGGCCACTGCAGCCAAAACTGAATGGAGAGCACGCTCCATCGCTGCCACTTGTAAAGGCTAAGCTGAAGCACGCCAGGGCAATGGTACAGAAGTGGATTCAGAGCAGGGAGTGAACATGATACCCTCTTTATACCAACTGCAAGAAAAATGCAGAGAACAAAATAAACCGCTGTACATAGCCCGTGTCGACCTGATGAAAGCCCCTGATACCGCCAGCAGAGCAGGCTTGTTCAAGGTCCTGGTAAAGACCGCATGCCCCCAGCGTCACTCAGCACGATACGCTCCTGCCATGAAAACACACGGGCCGCAGTTCAGTTTGACGGAGCAACCTACATCAAGGAGGAATACCCATCCTCACCAGTTAGCAGAGTCAGAGAAGGGCACCTGGAAGTGCTCTGGGTTAGAGTACGAGGCAGTCGAGGGGAAAGAGACTTAACGGCGGGGTCTACTACAGACCCCCCGACCACGGGGAAGAGCTCGACCAGGAATTCTTAGGTCAGCTCACGGAGGTCGTTAGGTCCAAGGATGTGACCATCCCGGGGGACCTGAACTTCCCAGACATCTGCTGGGAGGAGCAGGCAGCCAGGTCTGACCGCTCATGTAGGTCCCTAGCCCAAATGCAGGACCTCCATCTAACCCAGGAGGTGCACAGCCCCACCACGGAGATGCCTTGTTGGAGCTGGTGCTGGCCACGGGCGACGACCTGGTGCGGGGGCTCGACCCCCTGGGCGACAGCGATCATCGCCTGCTGGGATTCACCATCCAGCGCAAGGTGGCAAAGGCCGGCAGTAAGGCAGCGGCCCTAGATTTTAGGAGGGCAAACTTCAATGAGCTAAGGAGGATAGCTGGGGAAGCGCTGAGGTCCCGGAGGGGAGGGGAGCCGGGTGTCCAAGGAGAGTGGTCTCCTTAAGGAGACGATCCTCCAAGCCCAAACGAACGTAATCCCAACGAGGATCAAATTGGGATCAAAGAGCCCCCACGGCTCACCAAAAGCTTCCAGGGGAGGCGCACCCAGACCCAGGGTCAGGGAGGATCTAGTCAGGGAACATCTGGCGGGACTGGACATGTTCAAGTCAGCCGGTCCGGACGATCTCCACCCCCGAGCGCTCAGGGAATTAGCTGCGGTCATTGCGGGACCCCCGGCACGGCTGTACGGGCACTCGTCGTGCTCTGGTGTGGTGCCGGAGGACTGGAAAAGGGCCATTGTGGTTCCCATCTTCAAAAAGGGAGGAAGGAGGTCCCAGGGACCTACAGGCCAGTTAGTCTTAGCTCGATCCCGGGGAAGCTTTTTGAGAGAGTTATCCTGGCGCATGTCCACGAGGGGCCGGGGGGAGATCATGCTGAGGGGCAACCAACACGGGTTCATTAGGGGCAGGTCCTGTCAGACCAACCTGGTGGCCTTCTACAACCAGGTCACCAAATCCTTAGCTGCAGGGGTAGCAGTGGACATCGTCTTCCTGGACTTCCGGAGGCCTTCGACACTGTCTCTCACCCCGCTCTCATTAAGAAACTGGGGGCTGTGGTGTGGACACCCCCACAGTCAGACGTGTCGCCAACTGGCTGGAGGGCCGCACCCAGAGAGCGGTGGTGGACGGGTCACTTTCGACCTGGAGGGACGTGGGCAGTGGGGTCCCCCAGGGCTCGGTCCTCAGGCCCGCACTGTTCAACATCTTCATCAGCGATTTGGATGAGGGGGTGAAAAGCACCCTGTTCAAATTTGCTGATGACACTAAGATGTGGGGGGATGTGGGCACGCTAGAAGGGAGGAATGGGCTACAATCAGACCTAGACAGGTTGCAGGGGTGGGCGGATGAGAACAGGATGGGATTCAACACCGACAAGTGCACGGTGCTGCACCTGGGGAGGAACAACCGGCACCATACCTACAGGCTGGGGAACTCCCTTCTCATCAGCACAGAGGCGGAAAAGGATCTTGGAGTCATCATTGATGCTGAGATGACCATGGGCCGGCAGTGTGGGGACGTGGTCAGGAAGGCCACCCGCACCTTGTCGTGCATCCACAGATGCATCTCGAGCAGGTCCAGGGAGGTGATCCTCCCCCTCTGTGCAGCGCTGGTCAGGCCGCAGCCGGAGGACTGCGTCCAGTTCTGGGCGCCGCACTGCAGGAGGGATGTGGACAGCATGGGGAGGGTCCCGAGGAGGCCACTCACATGATCAGGGGGCAGCAGGGCAGGCCCTACGAGGAGAGGCGACAGGTCCTGAACCTGTTCAGCCGCCACAAGAGAAGGTTGAGGGGGGATCTTGTGGCCTGTTACAAACTAGTCAGGGGGGACCAGCAGGCACTGGGGGAGTCCCTGTTCCCCCAAGCACTGCCAGGAGTGACCAAGAACAACGGTCACAATCTGGCAGAGGGGAGATTCAGGTTAGATATCAGGAGGCGCAACTTCTCGGTCAGGGCGGCTAGGGTCTGCAACCAACTTCCAAGAGAAGTGGTGCTGGCTCCTGCCCTGGGGGTGTTTAAGAGGAGGTTGGATGAACATCTGGCTCGGGACGTTTGACCCCAGTACTCTTTCCTGCCATGGCAGGGGGTCGGACTAGATGATCTGCTCAGGTCCCTTCCGACCCTACAAACTATGAAACCTCTGGGAGTTTTCAGATGAAGAGTGAAGTGAAACCGGGTTGGGTTCAGGTGCCCACCCCCTTCAGGGTCTTCTTTTCTATGCTGCTGCATTGCACATTTGATGGCTTGGAGGAAGGCATACACCTTCACAGAAGATCAGATGGCAAACTCTACCATCTATCGCGTCTAAAGGCCCAGACAAAAGTGAGGCACACACTCAACAGAGAGCTCCTTTTTGCTGACGATGCTGCTCTCACTGCCCATGAAGAAGGCGAACTACAAAGGTGATACTCAAGTATCGCCTCTCCCATGTTTGCAGGATGTTTGCCCTGACCATCAGCTTCAAGAAGATACGGTGTTTCCTGGTCACCATCTATCAGCCTTGACAATGCACCTCTAGAGGCAGCGAACAAATTCGGCTACCCTGGATCTACAGGGAGTGACGACCTATTGCTGGATGAAGAGCTAAATGTGAGTACTGGAAAGGCAGCTACCACATCCAGTAAGCTTCCAAACGAGCCTGGAACAACACAAAACTCACAATCAAAACTAAGCTGCTTGTGTACAAAGCCTGCACCCTCAGTGTCCTTATGCATAGCAGTGAGACATGGTCAACAGATGCATATCAAGAAAAGAAGGTGAAAAGCCTACACTTACAACGCATCCCGGAGACCACGCGGCAAGACAGAATCACCAATACAGGGGTCATCGCCAAAGCCAACCACTGCTGCACAATTAAAACAGTGGCACCTACGCTGGCTCGGCCGTCTGCGTGGGAAGGAAGACGAATGCATCCCAAAAGACATCCTGGTTGGGCAAATTGCAGGTGGGGAGAGAAGAGCAGAGTGCCCAAAACTGCTCTTCAAAGACATCAGCAAGCAGGGCATGAAGGCTTCTGGAATCGACCCAAACCTCTGGGAGGGCCCAGCAGGAGACAGGGCAAAGCGGCGCTCCCTTCTCAATCATGGAGTCCAACATCCTGACGAGAAATGATCACCACAGTGTCACCAGAAACGTGACCAGAGAAAACAGCCCATTAGCACGGTAGCCCCTAACACCGTGTACACCTGTGACCGCTGCGGCAGGACCCGCGAGTCTAACATCATTTACAAGAGAAAATGCACTGCCAGGCAGCGGAATCGCTGCAATAGCCAGTGTCGCTTGCTGATGAATGCATCATACGCAATTTCTTTGTTGTAATTATTGTTGTTGTTGGTATTAATTTTAGAATTTAGAGTTTTGTCCCAAAAGGCTCAGAGCAGCTGTCGATACTGTAAAAGCTGCCATGGGCTGAGCCAGACCCGGGTCCGTCGCGCCGTCTCCGGTGTCACTGGGCAGAGAGCGGAGCTGGAAGGGACGGGGTCCAGGCCGGTCCGATGCAGACGCCGTGCCCCTCACTCCCTGCTCCAGAGCGCCCTGCACCCCTTTCCTCCAAGCCTGCGTCCAGTCCCGGGTGGATCTGGCTGAGCTCTCAGCTCCCGCCACAGCTGGTGGCCACGAGCCCCACTTTAATGCCACGCGGGGGGAAAAGAGAGGCCTGGTGTTCATGTCCAACTGCTGGCTGCTCGGTCCACGCTGACCCCTCGTCCTTGTCCGGGGAGAGAGGAGCAATGATCGATCCCCAGGGACTCTCTTCGCCATTAAGTGTGTTGTAAGCCCGTCTCCTGTCCCCCTCTAGCGTCTCTTTTCTGAACTGACCGGACCAGGCCTCTTCAGTCTGTTGTCCTAGGGAAGCCGCTCCAGCGCTCCTCATCCTCACTGCCCTGCTCTGCACCTGCTCCAGCTCTTCTCTCTCCTGCCGGGGGTGCGGGGACAGAGCTGGGCACCGCATGCAAGCTGCGGATGCCCCACAGATTTATGAAGAGCAACCCCCTGCACCGGGGCAGGCTGGCGGTGACGGGCTGGGCAGCAGCTCTGCAGAAAAGGACCTGGCGGGCAATGGCTGGGGGACAGGACTGGCGAGGAGAGGCTGAGCGAACTGGGCTGATTCAGTCTGCAGAAGAGAAGATTCGGGGGGTTTGATAGCAGACGTCACCTCCCTGCAGGGGGGCTGCAAAGAGGATGGAGCTGGGCCGGTCTCAGTGGGGGACAGATGACAGGACAAGGAGCAATGGGCTCAAGCTGCAGCAAGGGAAGTTGAGGTTGGAGATGAGAAAAAACTGTCTCATGAGGAGGGTGGTGAAGCACTGGGACAGTCTCCATCCTTGGAGGATTTTAAGGCCCGCCTTGACAGTTGGGGATGGTCCTCATTTGAGCAGGGGGCTGGGGTCAGATGACAGTGTCTAGAGACTGATGTCTGTCTGTCAAATCCACCAATTTGGGGTGTTGGTGCTTTGGAGAGATTAGCAGGGCAAAATCACCCCAACACCTTGTAGCTGGGGGCGTGAGATGCCTCAGCCTCGAGGGAAGTATCCTGTGTTGGCCCAGGGATGTCCAGAGGGGCTAGGAGCCCGTGCCCATTGATAGCACCCATGCCCGGCCCCAGCAGGCCTGAATCTCTGGGGCCGTTGATGGGCTCTGGACATGCATCTCTGTGCCCCGGCCCTGCCGCCTGCCTGTGCACAAGCCCTGGGCAGCTGAGCCGCGTGCAGCCTCGGCACCTGCCGACAGCAGATGTGTGCATGTGTGCACATGCGGGGGTGTGTATGGTGTGTCAGGCAGCACAGTGGGTATTAATAGCCATACACACAAGCACACACACACCCTCACACCAGAGGCAATGGAGTCCTGCAGTTATAAATAGCATCCCAGGGGACTGGAAACCCCATTACAAACTGGGAATAACATAGAGCAGGGACACGGGGAGCGAGGGGCAGAGTGATGCCAACGTAAAGGAACTGGTGGGTATTTGTAGGGCCGTCGGGGGAAGGACCTCCACATGTCACATCTAGTCTGAGCCCTGCCCGAGGCAGGATCAGCCCTGTGCAGACCAGACAAATGCATACTCTAACCTTGGATTGTGCATTTGTGCAAAACTCCAGAGTCAACCGTGACACAACACAGACAACACACCCAAACTCTACCCCTGGGAAAGCAGGGGGTCGCGGCCGCCAACGTCCTGCTGCTGCTGGGGGGGGTCACAGGAGCTGCAGGGAGCCCAGGCCGAGGCCGTGCCCCTGCTGCAGAGGAAGGCAAAACTCCCCAGTGCACACCGGTCTGAGCAGGGGGAAATCCCTTCCTGCCCCAGGGCAGCACGGGGCTGAGCCTGAGCGCAGGGGCAAGACCCTCCCGCCAGGACCCTGCAGGGTTGGTGCCAGCAGGAGCATGGGCTCAGCCCCATCCCCAGCCAGGGCTGCAGCAGCACCAGCACCAGCACCTCTGGGGAAGGATTAAAACCCCAACACATGGAGCACAACATGGGGGCTGCAACCAGCACAGCCCAGAAGCCTGGGAGATCCCCATAGACGAGCACCAGCATCGCTGCAACTTCCAGCCATCGCTCCGCGTCCTGCTCTGCAGGACACGGCGCATGCAACCGCGGTTCACACGCAATCAGGCACGCTGTCCCGTGCTTTCCCTTTTCTTTCTGGCAGCGCTTCAAGTATGTGCAGGCTGCTCTCACGCTCCCTCTTGAGTGCCTTTTCCGCCAGCTGAACATATCCAGCTCCTTCAGCCTCTCCTCTAGGATTTCCTTTCCAAACCCTTCATTGTCTTTATCACTCGCCCTGGCCCCTCTCTCACTTCCCCACGTCCTTCTTAAAACAAGGACCCCAGAACTGCACACAAGACTGTAGGTGAGGCTTGATCGGAGCTGAGTAGAGAGGCACTATCGCCTCCCGTGTCTTGTGCCTAAAGCTTCTACCGATGCACCCCAAAACTGCATCCGCTTTTTGCATGGCTGCACTTCACTGCAGCCCCTGCCTTGAGCCTACTTCACCCTTGGGAATGAGACTCTGCTGCCCCGGGAGGTCCTCCTAGACACGCCTGTACTCCCAGATGTGCCCAGTGCTGGGGGAATCTCGCTGAGCTGTCAGGCATCTGCCTGCAGTGAGGAGCTCTGTTGGCTCCATGCATCCCCGGAAGCACACAGCCTAGCTCTGCAGTCATGTCATCCCCCCATGCACGGATGAAAGAGCTTATAAAATGAGGCGGGATTTGCAGAATGTCCTCAGCAACCCAGAAAGACAAGAAACCCAGGAAGCAGAAGAGGTGCAGGGCACTGGCAGCTGCATGCAGCAGAGGCTTTGGGGTCTGGCGGGGGGGATCCGACGGGTGAAAGGGGAGTCAGCAAACCTAGCCTAGCTCCCTGTCCGGGTCAGGCCCTCACACCGCCCCCAGCACTGAAAAACCAGGGGTACTGTCACATTTTTCCATGCCCTGTGCAGACAAGATCCTCCCAGCTGAGCCCCAAGGGTTGCTCTAAGTTACCCCAACCCATGAGAAGAATAAAAGGTTCCCTCTCATTGGCTGGTAACCAGCAATGCGCGTTGGATGGTGACCAGACATAACCGTGACATTGCAAGGGGTGCCTCTTCTTGCTCACCCGAATCACAGATAATCACGGAGTCACGGCACAGCCGGGCTGGCACGGCCCCGCAGGGATTCACCTCCAGTCCAGCCCCCTGGCCGAGGCAAGATCAGCCCCATCCAACCCCCCGCTCCACATACATCCTGGTTCGATCGGGTCCTGACACTGCACTCCAGCCCCGGGCACAAGGAAAAGGCCCATTGTGCAGACACTGAGAGCCCCCAGCCCAGCCCCAGGTGATGCTTGGGGACAAGTGCTGGCAGTGCCCTGCAGATGCCAGGGGGCTTCAATGAACTCGAGAGACCCCAGGAAGAGGCTGGGCCTCCTACTCTAGAGAAAGGCAAACCCCACCAGTTGGTGCTAATCTGACTAGGATGTAGAACCCCTTCCCGCCCCAGTGCAGTGCTGGGCTGAGCCTGAGCGTAGGCGCAAGACACCCTGCGGGGTTGGTGCCGCAAGCAGCACTGGCACTAGCGTCCCCCCCTGAGATTTGTGCCGAGCTGCACTTGGACGGAAGGTGGAATCTGATTCCAAATGGCAGTTTTAACATTGCTCCCAGGTAAATCAGAGACAACAAGGATGGGAAGGGACCTCAGGAGGTCACATCCAGTCCAACCTCCTGCTCAAAGCAGGACCAGCCCCAAATATATCAACCCAGCCAACGCTTTAATCAGCCGGGCCTTAAAAACCTCCATTCATATCATTTTCAAGCCCAGGCACAGGTTGGGAAATTGGATTTCCATGCTGCTGTGCGTGTTTTGGGTCCTTTGATGTGGGCCCCCCAATGCACAAAGGATGTGGAGACATTGGAGAGAGAGTCCAGTGGAGGGCACTGAAAATGGTTGTGGGGCTGGAGGACAGGACTGGTGAGGAGAGGCTGAGGGAACTGGGCTGATTTAGTCTGGAGAAGAGAAAACTGAGGAGGATTAATAGCAGCCTTCACCTCCCTGCCGGGGGGCTGCAAAGAGGACGGAGCTGGGCTGTTCTCAGTGGGGGCAGATGACAGGACAAGGAGCAATGGGTTCAAGCTGCAGCAAGGGAAGTTGAGGTTGGATATTAGGAAAAATGTTCTTGCTAGGAGGGTGGTGAAGCACTGGAACAAGCTCCCCAGAGAGGTGATGGACTCTCCATCCTTGGAGCTTTCACTCATTCTTCGGAGGAAATAAAGCAGGCACTGTGTGTAGTTGGTGAACAGGACTGGTGGGTCTTGGTCACCTCATCCTACAAGATGGGACCTAGTCAGGGGTAGATCCAGGGGGTGCTGTCACTCCCCGCTTTGATTTCGGCACCACCCAAAGTGTAAAACCAACTACTTGGAAGAGGTTGCAGCATTTCTATTCAGGTAGCCAAGAGTGGCAGCTGCCTTCATGGTTGACTATTCCCTATCTCTTCTCTCCATGGGTATTAACAACCCTCTCGTCTTTCCAATACTCTTGCTGTTCCACTAATCAACCTTTCCTTTCTTCTGCAAAGTAGCCATCTATGAGCTGCTCTTGGTCACGGAGCTCCTCTTTCACAGACCTGCACACTGGTTTCACTTCTAGTGAAACACCTTAACTCCGCTGCGCTCATATTAACTCAGGGTGTAAAAATGACTGACAGCAAAGTATCAGAGGTGCTGTCAAACACTCAGGAAAGCCTGATTTTGTTTTACAAATATGAATACGAGATGGACATTACTGTCATGACTACCAGGATGAAACAACGTACTTTGACTATTTTTTCCCTAGTCTTTTGCTGTTTTGTTTTTTTTTTAGAAATTAATACAGAATCTAGCAAATCAGGGCACATTCCAAAAGATATTTTTGCTTTGCTCATAAGCTGAATAATATAGCACTAGGCCCTTCGCCTATTAGCAACGCTTCGAGTTTCATGTACAAAGAAGAGCTGTGCTATATGGGAAGATGCCCCACACCGCCTGCACCAACCGTTTAAAGTCCTAAATCCCCCCACAGAGCTAGTAGAGCTCATCCTCTCTCATGCACCAGGTTTATATGTTGCTCAAACTCTTTTCTTCCAGCTCCCCGTTTGCTCCTCAGCTATGTTGTTCCACCAACCGATGTGAATGAATGGAAGGAAATAATTCCCCCTGCACCCGAATGACAGGGGTTTTCTTGACAAAGCCTGGCTTTGTGACTCAACAACTCAGCCGCTGAGCTAGTGACTGGCTCTGTGACCATCCTGAAACCAGACTGCCCTGCAGGACACTGTCCTGATTTCATGTGAACGCTTAGCAGGGTGCTTAGGTCAACACCTCAAGCCTCATGTTCGAGGCCTTCATTGTTAAAAAAACAAAAAAAGAGTTCATTTAAGAGGCTGAAACACAAGATCGCAGCAAAGCCCCAGGCTGGATTCACCCCTGGGACCCGCCTTCCTGGGCCTCGCTCAGGTACTACCTTTAGGTCAGTGGGGACCGGCCTTTTTGGCACGTGGGCTACAAGTTAGCTCCACATCCTTCCCCTCCTACTGTCAGATCTGCTGCTCAGGTTTTTGTCCCCTGCCCTGTGCCCCAGCAGTTGATCAGCTGTCTGCTCCATGCCCTGCATTACCCAGCCTGATCCACTGCTCTGCTTTCTGTTCCATGCCCTGCATTACCCAGGTTGATCCACTGCTCCGTTTTCTGCTCCATACCGTGTTCCCGGCCTGATCGACTGCTCTGGTTTCTTCTCCCTGCCTGATCCACTGCTGTTTTCTGCTCCCTGCCCCCTCTCCGATCTGCCACGTGGCACACACAGAGGCAGCCCAGGCCGCATGTGACACACGTGCTCCATCCCGCAGGCAGCTGGGCCGGGGGGCTGCAATTCCGGGGTTGGAACAAGACCCTTCCCCAGTGCCCTCACTGCCCTGCCTCCAGCATAGGAGCCCCGCAGAGACCCCCATCACTCTGGGGGGATCCAGCTGTGCTGGGGCAGTGACTTAGACCCCCACAAAGCCAGGCCTGTCCCGGCATAGATCCCTTTACTCGCCTAGCAAGGGGCTCCACTCTGTGCCCAGGGGTGTGAGCCCAGCCTGCAAGTGGCAGCACCAGGGCAGCGAATAGAGGCAGGCTGGCAAGGCAAGGCCCTGCCTAGCACCGTGCTGGCTTTGTCCAGAGCCTTCCTGCCCTCACGGCCCGTGGCTAGTCCCCTGGCGCCTCTCACCAAGATGCTCCTGGCTTCTGTTGCATGCTCCCTTCCCCCTGGGCTCTCGCGCTGTGCTTCCACATCATCCTCTGCATGATATTCCCATCCTCCTCTGTCCCAACAATGCCCCCCATGGCTGTCACCCCCTGACCAGCAAAAGGCACGTGGGAGCACGCCAGTGACCTGTCCTCGCCAATACCACCCCACTGTGATGCACTGGGGCCAGCTCTCTGCACGGATCCCCGCTGGAGGATGTGGGACTGGAGACATGGTAGAGGAACTGTCTACACTACATCCATGGGGCTGCCAGGACCCTGCTGCTGCACACCTCGCCAGGCTGCACAGGATGGAGATGCCCCTCAGCGGCCTCCACGGGAGACCCAGAGCTTGGGGAGCCGGGAGTGCAAGCACCACAGCCTATA
Source organism: Crocodylus siamensis (assembly GCF_052110815.1). Classification (NCBI taxonomy): domain Eukaryota; kingdom Metazoa; phylum Chordata; order Crocodylia; family Crocodylidae; genus Crocodylus; species Crocodylus siamensis. The sequence goes on along the minus strand of NC_143398.1, from coordinate 1,040,526 downwards.
GCAGGGCACGACCCAAGGGGCACGGAGAGGCTCAGAGGCCTGAGGGCAGCAGCTGGGTGGTCAGGAAGGAAATTCATAGCGGGTAGGAGGGCCGTGGCAGGAATGCAGGAGGAGAGGACCCCTCCCTGGACTGTGGTTGGGGGCAGGGACCGCGGGGACAGTACCTTGGAGCCTCTGGATCTGCTTGGTGAAGATTTCAGCCTGCCGGGCACTGGCCAGCCGCTCGTCCTCCAGCAGGCCTGTGAGAGAGCACGCGTCAGCCAGCCCACAGGAGCCCCGGGAGGATGCCCAGCCAGGGAGCCCGCACCATCCTGCACAGCACCGGGGGCTCCCGACAAGCTGCGCTGGCACCGTCACCCCGGGACCTCGTCCCCCGCTGGCCCCAAGGCCCCTGGGCCACTGCTGATGAGTACAGCCCCCAGCCCCTCCTTGCTGGTCCATACAGCCTCCACTGCTCCCCACAACTGGTCCATACAGCCCCATATCATCTGGCCGGTCTGTGCAGCTCCTCCCCACCGGTGCAGACAGCCCCCCGTCGCCCGGGGTCTCACCCTGCAGCTCGAGGGAGTCATCCTGGTGCTTCAGTGCCAGCTCCCGCGTCTCTTCCAGCTCCTCCAGCAGCTGCAGCATCTGGGCCTGCAGCGCTTCCAGCTCCGGCTCTGTCAGCGCCAGGCCCAGGCCAGGCACCTCCTCCTCCCCGGCCTCCTCTTCCTCCTCCTCTGCCAGGCCGGGGCCGGCCGCATCGCCTGGGGGCACAGCCCGCGGGTTACAGTCCTGCCTGGCAGCGACGCCCAGGCACAGCCACGCTGCAGCAGCCTGCTGACCGGTTAGGGCAATGGCAGGGGGCACACCCGTACCCCCATTGCCCCAGGGGCTGCAGTGGTGCTGGGGGCGTAGAGCAGCACCTGGCTCTACCCTGCTGCCCCAGCCCTGGCCCCAAGCCACCCGGCTCCTGCAGCAAGGCTTCATGGGAATTGGGGTTCATCCCCCACGGGTCCCACAGACCAGGGCTCCCAGCCAGACTCCATCTCCCATGATGCAGGATGCTGACAGCCTGCCACCCCATGGGGTTCCTGGTGCATCATGGGGGATGTAGTCTAAGGGCAAGCAGGCAGCCCAATGCATCATGGGAGGTGTAGTCCTGTGGCAAGCAGAGATGGCCCAGGTGCACCATGGGATTTACAGTCCAACCATGCAGGGAGCCCAAGGCTGAACTCTGTCTCCCACGAGGCACCGGGAGGGCCCAAACCATTGCCCCTGGGGCCGGGACCAGGTCCCAAGTCAGATGGGTGACTGCAGCCCAGCTGCTCTGCACCCTGGGGTGGAAGCCCCTGCCTGGGGCGGGGGGACAACCGGCAGCACAGGCCCTGTTGCAGGCAGCAAAGGGGGCAGCTCCGTGGGGGCAGGTGCAGCTCAGGGCTGTCGGAGCAGTGACGGAGGCACCAAGGGCACCCCCGGGGGCAGAGATCACAAGGACAGGGGGCAGCGGCCTGGGCATGGGAGTGGGATGCGGGTGCTCTGTGACTTGATGGTCACATCTCGGCCGGAGGGCCGCACCCAGAGAGCGGTGGTGGACAGGTCATGTTCGACCCAGAGGGACGTGGGCAGTGGGGTCCCCCAGGGCTTGGTCCTTGGGCCTGCGCTGTTCATCATCTTCATCAGTGACTTGGACGAGGGGGTAAAAAGCACCCTGCTCAAATTTGCTGATGACACTAAGATGTGGGGGGATGTGGGCACGCTGGAAGGGAGGAACAGGATCCAGCAAGATCTGGACAGGTCACAGAGGTGGCGGATGAGAGTAGGATGGGATTTAATACAGACAAGTGCAAGGTGCTGCATCTGGGGGGGAACAACCGGCACCATACCTACAGGCTGGGGAACTCCCTTCTCATCAGTGCAGAGGCAGAAAAGGATCTTGGAGTCATCATCGATGCCAGGATGGACATGGGCCGGCAGTGTGGGGACGCGGTCAGGAAGGCCAGCCACACCTTGTGCATCCACAGATGCATCTCGAGCAGGGCCAGGGAGGTGATCCTCCCCCTCTGTGCGGCACTGGTCAGGCCCCAGCTGGAGGACTGCGTCCAGGTCTGGGCGCCACACTTCAAGAGGGATGTCAACAGCATGGAGAGGGTCCAGAGGAGGCCACTCGCATGGTCGGGGGGCAGCAGGGAGAGGAGAGGTGACGGGCCCTGAACCTGTTCAGCCTCCACAAGAGAAGGCTGAGGGGGATCTAGTGGCCGTCTACAAACTGGCCAGGGGGGAGCAGCAGAAACTAGGTGAGGCTGCGGTCCCCCAGGCACCACCCAGGATAGCAAGGAATAATGGCCACAAAATGACTGAGAGCAGGTTCAGGCTGGACGCCTGGAGACATGACTTTACGGTTAGGGCTGCCCAGCTCCGGAGCAGGCTCCCAGGGCGGGAGCCCGGGCTGCGGGTTGGGAGCGAGGGGCACCACTGCCAGCACTGGGCAGCAGCAGGGCCGGACGGCAGCGGGGCGCTGGGCACCAGCTCACAGCCCCTGGACGCAGCGCACGGACAACGGCGGTGGAGCCGGGGCCGCGACTTCGTTCATCCTTTACCCCGGGGGCTAGCTGTAACAGCTGTACTTAGCAGTGGGCACCCAGCAGGTGTCAATCACACCCCCGTTCCCATGGTGACCAAGGGTGGCCCAGTGATGTCAGCTGTCCCCGGGGGGGGGGGGTAACACGGCCCCTCGGTGCCCCCGGCCCTCTCGCTCTGAAGCTCCTGCTGGCAGCGAGGCACTGCTGGGCCTGGCACCGCTGCGGCCTGGGGGTGCCCCAGCCCCCCCCAGCCCTGCGCATCACCCCCACAGCTGCCCCCCAGCTCAGTGCCGCGCCCAGCCTGTGCCCCCAGAGCCCCCACGGCCTGGGCCCGGGGTCGGGGCTCCGCAGGGGGAGGGCCTGGGAGGCCTGGATCCCCCCCAGTAGGGGAGGGGTCTGGGGGCTAGATCCGGACGCCTGGTACTCCCCAGCTGGGGGGCTCCCCGCCGGCGGATGGCAGGGGGTGCGGGGTGGGGGCCGACTCGGGGGGGCCCGGCCCCGCTCCCGGGGGCACTGCTGGGGGTCCGGACCCCGCGGTCGCCCCCCCCCGCGCGCATCGGGGCCCATGACGTCACGGGGCGCCGGGGCCGCACTGACCTGCGCGCTCCGCCGCCTCCATGGGCTCCGGGGCCGGGCCGGGCCGGGGCGCGCGGGGGGGCTGCCCGGCTGCAGCCGCACGTGGAGCGCCGCCCCCGCCCCGCCCCGCTGCAGTGCGGGATGCAGCTGCTTCTGGGGGGGACCCCCTGCTCCGCCCCCGCCCCCGCCCGGCCCGGCCCTCCTGCCCGCTCGCGGCCTCCGGCACGGACCAGGCCTCCAGAGGTGGCCCCAGCACCTCTGCGACCGGGGCGGGCTCAGCCAGGCCCCGGGCAGCACCCCAGCCCTCCCGCCAGCTCCCTCCGCCGCGCGGGGCAGAGCCGGGGCCCGGGGCAGCTCCGACCCTGAGGTCTGGGGCCAGAGCGGGCTCGTCGGGGATTCGAACCGGAGACCGGGGACCCCCACAGCCAGACTCCCCGCACCACCGAGCCAGGGAGGTCCCCGGGGCCGGTCTGTGCGACGCTGGGCCCGGCCCCAAACCCGCCCCCGTGTCCCCGGGCCGCGGTCACGTGGTGGCACCGCCCCGGCCCTTCGTGCCGGGCGCCACACTCCCGGCGCCGGGCAGCACCCCGGGGCGCCCCAGCCCCGGCCCCGGCCCGGGGGGCCCTGCGGGAGGCGGGGCGGGGCTAGCCGCTTCGCCTGGCAAGCCCGGCTTGGAAAAGGACTCTTCGGATTGGTGGAACCTATCCACCAATCAGATAACAGCTGGGCGGGGCTTGCGCCACGCCTGCCGGGGGCGGGGTGGGGGAGCTGATTGGAGACTGCGCGTTGCGCGCCGGCTTCAGGGGCGGGGCCTCCGGTGGTTATAAAAGCGCTGGGCGCGGGGCACCGCGCAGGCGTATTGAGGGGTGGTGTGTTGCTCTGTGGAGAAACCGCCGCGCCGGTGCGGGGATTGCGACCCCGGGCTGCTCGGGTCCCACCCGGTGCACAGGTCGGTGCAGGCAGCGTGGGCCCTGCGGACGGCTCGCGGCTGCTGGAGCTGGCTCCGGCTTTAGGCCGGGTCCCCGGAGCCCTGCGGCGTGGCTGAGCACTAGACCGAGCGGCCTCGTGCGCAAAGCAGGGCCCGGGAAGGGGAAGGATCCCGGCGTGAGGCGGGGGATCGGAGCCGGTGAGGGCTCGGCTCCCGCAAGAGCTCCCTGGGTGCTCGGGGTCTAGGGCCAGGGTTGCAGGGGAGGAGACCCCAGATATACCCCGGGGAGGGTTGTCTGGACCCCCAGGGGCCTAGGGGAGAAGACCCTGTCCCTTTGAGGGACCAGGTGGTTGGAACCGAGATGGGTATTGTTATATTTCCTATTCAGTATCTAGTGTTAGTGTTGGTGTTGTACATTGTTGGGTGTGTTAATTCTGTATAATGGGTGCTGTAAGGATGTCTTTAGTAGCTAAGCCACTTGTGGTATAAACGTGCTGAACTGACTGTCCTGGGATCCACCCCTCTCCTGGGCCTGGGGCACGGGGACTTGCCCGAATGCCCTCCCTAGGGCAGACTTCCTCCTGCTAACGTGCCTCTTATATGAATGTTTGTATCTATACCCGTAACTGTGCATCTTAAAGTTTTATATATACATGTTTGTAACTCAGTAATATGTAAATAGTTAAGGAGTTTGGGCCTGGGGAACTCTGTAGAGGAATCCGCCCAAAATTCTAGCATCCCTCCCACAGCCCCCTCCTGCCTACCTGTCCCATCCAGGTTACAACGTGTGCGTACACAGGCTGGCCTTAGGCATTGCTGGTGAGCCCCCCGGGCTGGTCGGCAGAGAAGGAGCAGAGCGACCCAGCAGAGCTGCACAGAAGCAAGTTCATGGAAGGGAAAATGAGGCATGGGGGGGACAAATTGAAGGCCCCCAGTGAGGGAGGATGCTAGGGCTGGGGCACATCTTAGATGTGTATGCTCTGAGGAGAAACCACATCTCCCGGTGCATTGCATCCTGGGTATGCTGATGAGCCCCTCCCAGTGGACTGATCTGCTGTGCAGTATGGTAATGCTGGGTGCGTCTACATGAGATTGCAATGGGATTAGGGAAAGGTGGTAAGCAGGTGTGCTGGGGTGCAGATGCGTTTATTGTAACAGGTGCTAGGAGTATACACACATGCACGCACGCGCGCGAAAAGCAGGCGGCCACATGATCACCATCTGTGTTCTCTTGCAGAGGCTGAAGAGATCTCTCATAACTTGGGCTGGAAGACCCTCCTACGCCATGTGGAGGCACCAAGTTCCCTGGGGCCCTGGGCCTGTGCCCTGATTTGGGCTGTAGATAGTATCTACATGGGGTTAAATGTATGGGTTTCCCTGCCTCAGTTTCCCTTTCGTGTACCATTGGTTACTCTGGCAAAGAATGGGTTAAGGAGGATATGACTTACAGCGGTAGGGAAGGGGTGGTGGGGGTGGGCCACAGCACCTGGGAAAGGGGCTGTCAAGATGGCAGTGGGCTGGTTCACATATGGAAGCACAGAAGAGCAGCGCTGAGTAGGAGCCCAGCACTGAGAGCCCTGCTGTGTCTGGCACGCACTATCACTCACTCTGCACATGGACACACCAACACAAGCACACTCTCCCTCCTGTCATGAACACACACACCCACCCTCCCTCCCTCACACAGGCACAAAAGGTTTGCCTGCCACGGACTGTCCTCCACCCCCACCCCGTGCCTCCCACCCATGCCCTGACCAAATGTCCAGGATTTGCTGTGCTCCAGGACGGGGAGAGGGGGAGGTGATTGCAGGCAGCAGGGAGTCTGCATCTCCACAGCTGCAGGCAGGGCTGTATGTGCTCCCCGCTGCCTCCATCGCCTCCCCCTGCTCCCACTCCCCGAGTAAAGGGAAATTCTGGGCAAACTGCCTTGACAGCAATCAAAGGGCTTCAAAACGGGGCAGTGTCCAGGGGAACAGACATAGGGAAACTGTATTTATGCAGCACAAGCTCACTTGAGGAAAAGCATTATGGAATATAAAATGTTACAAAATACACATTTTATATACCCATGGGTTCCTGCAGACAGAGGCTCTGGAGGCATCAGTCCTGTTCAGTCTGCTTCCAAATCCACTCAGGGAAGTGGGTGGTCCTCAGCACTGTCATCTTTATTCTGGCAGCCTGGGGGCACGTGGGGCTGGGCCCCCATGCGCAGAGAGCGACAGCCCCACACCGTGGCTCCCACCCAGCCCCACTGCACAGGCCACAGGTGGAGGGAGGGAAGCATGAGTAGCTGCCACCAGCAGAGCCCCGGGGATGACAGAGCCAGGCCCAGCCCGATCCCCCAGCCCAGCCCTGCGGCGGGCACTGTCCCTGGTGTCCCCTGGGTTGGGGCAGAGACACGGCACTGGTGATACTGCCTCTGTCTTCGGCTGCCTCCTCCCTCCTCAAGTGTTTGAGGCTTAGGTGGACTCTGAATGACCTAGAAAACAAGTGGGACGAGCCTGTGACTTGCCATTCAGGTGCGCGGGTCCAGTCCCCAGCAGAACTGGAGCATCTGGACATCTCCATGCCCGGGGCAAGGCGGCAGGCTGCACCCACCTATGGGGGCACGGGTGGGTGGGGATGGGGGAATGCAGGTGCCAGGCTGAAGCTGACTCAGGACGTGGGGTCTGCAGCTGGGAGATGGGATCGGAGCTGGGGGAGTTGGTTTAGGGTTGGGAGCGTCCGCTGCCGCACTCGACACTGCGTGTGACTCTGGGCCATGACATGAGCCCGTGTTCCCCTCCAGGCGGAGAGCTCTTGGTGTCGTCCCCTACCCCCTGCGGTGACCGGAGGGGATATTTCCAAACCACCCAGAAATCGCCACCTGCACCTGACTAGCAGTGTGTGTGGGAGGGGAGCGCAGCAGCCCCCGGGTGTCACCACTGCGGACTTGCCCCGCGCTGCCCGGCCCACACGCTCCTACCTTGGACCCGCAGCCGCCCGCTGGACCTGGACTTGGGCTTATTCATGGCGTCGTGCTGCACGCGGCACAGGTACTCCACCCCGTCGTCCTCGGGCCCCGCGGGGGGGAGGCGCAGCTCGGACACCACGCTGAAGGACTTCCCGTCCGGCGCCCGGCTGGGGGTGGGGGTGTGGATCCTGTGGGGGTCTGAGCTCTCCAGGGGCCTGGGCTCCTTCTCTCCTGCTCCCTTTCGCAGCCACGTCACTGCCAACTCCCTGGGGTAAAACCCCGAGATCAAGCACCGCAGGGTGTCTGGCTGCCCCAGGACCAGGGCCTGCGGGTGGGAGACCTCCCCCAGGTCCGGAGGGCGTGGATGGCAGGCTGCAACAGGTGGGAGCACTGTGTCAGCGAGATGCCCCTGTCCCCGGGCACCAGACACATGCCCACCAATGCCCTGGGCGGCCTGAGCCCAGCTCCTGACAGCCTCTGCCGTGGGCTCCCATCACCCTGCCAGTGCGACCCCAAACGTGCCCTGGGTGGGCAGGGGCCGGCTCTGCTCGGGGCTACGGGACTTCACCCCCACACGCTGAACTGCCCCCTCTCCCTCACCTGCACTTTCCTCCCCAAGGGGTTGGGCCAGGATGCCCCGGGGAGCAGCAGGACTGGCATTACCCTGTGGGGCAGGGAAGAGGGGAGAAAGAAGCACGGCCATGGGAAGGAGCAGGGTGCCCAGGTGCTGCACCCAGGGCTGCATCTTTCCCCCTGTCCTGCCAGAGTCCTTGTCCCGGGGGCTAAAACGGATCCCTGGAGGGGCCTGGAGCGAGGGGTCAGGCAGGGCCAGGGGGTCACAGCCCTCTGGGCTGGGCTGGGCGACAGGCGGGTCTGCTCCCCTAT